>NW_006434366.1:3267580-3276778 GCF_000325575.1 Pteropus alecto | reverse complement strand
GGATACTAGGACAGCAGGAGCAGGGAGGGGAGGAAGCGGATTCCAGCCCTGACTGCACACCTGGCTCAGGACAGGACTAGGGCCAATACCGGCAGCCAGAGAGTGACATACATTTCTTGTAACTAGAGAGTTCAACCTCCTAAAGGAATCTGACCTTGAGACTCGAGAAAAGTCAAGGGGACCTACGAAGAGCAGAGCGTCCGCTGGGAAATATCCGCTGTGCGAGATACTTCAGATGGGGGAGGGGGCTGGAGAACCACCCCTGAGTTCAAATCCTGACACGACTTCCAACGGCTCGAATTAGGTCAGTTACGCAACCTCTGTACCCCAGACAGACAGGGCTGATACATCCCACGTCCCAAGTGCCAAGGAGACTAAGTGGAAGAACAGGGGTCCTGACGAAACCCGCACCCCTTTCTGTACGTTCCCCCTTGTGTCTGCCAACACGTCCCGCCGTCCCCCAGGTTAACTGACATGCTGATCCGTTCCCGTGCCCGGCACAGAGACGCGGTGGCCTTTTCCACGGGCCCGTTCTTCCCTCCCTTGATTGTACGCGATGCTTCTTTCCTTTCTGCCCCTGTTGTCGTGACTGGACGACCGTCTCAGTCTTAGAAACGAGCGCCCTTTGCTGGAAGTAACCTGGTCACTACCGAGCAGTGTGTCCCCTGGGGAATCACGGGAAAGATCCACTGGTCTGCCACTCCTCTTTCTGCCACAGTGGCTTCGATGCTCAAAGCAGCTAATTGGCTCCAGGAGACTTTTCTCAAAATCACACCTCTTATTTGAGTAACAGGCAAAAGAAGCGGATTACACCAACCCAAAACCCTGCTGCTTCTAAAAAGATCGTAAATAAACAACTGCTCCCATTTTTGTATAAATGGCTTCAAATGCAGATGAGCCTAACTCACCTGCAGAACACCTCGGGTGAGTGATGGCGCTGTCTAAACTGGCCCTGCTCAGAGCAGAAGAGTTCAGAGAGACACAAAGAAGATGAAGAATTAAAAAAAAAAGGATTACTTGCAAAGGTGTTTAGGTAGCTACCCACCTATATCTTTAACAGTAAATACATCCGTTTCTCTACAAACTGTCATTCTGAAACATCCCATCTGAAAGTCAGCTCTGAAAGCTCCGGGACTTCAATCAATTTCGCCTTAAGCCGTGCCAATCAACAAGCAGCCACGGCAAACATGAAACTATGAGGCATTCCAATAACATAATCCCTGCATTTCCTTGTAATTAATGATTGATTCAATCATTCGTTCTATTTAACAAATAGTTACTGAGTACCTACCACAATCACGGTATTGTGGTATGTACTAATTACTATTTTGTCTCTCGAATTAAAAAATGAAACAGAAAAGTAAAAGGTATTGAGAGTCTAAGGAGGAAAATGAAAAACACAGCATGCCGAAGAATTGAAATATTAAGTTACTTCACCCAAGTGACAGTGCATGTCTCCTTCACAATCTATTTCAAGTCCCCGACCCTGATAAAAGTTAAATAATTCTGATAACTAACTAACTAAAATTCCGCCACTGTTCTCTTACATGGTATCCACGTTCCTGGGGTCTCCTCAGATTCCTGGTGATTACAGGACCTCCTCTGCTCTGCGCACAGTGGGAACCAGGTGCTGATCTGCACGATTTCTGCTGACCGCATCTGCCTTTGCTTCTGTGATAGAAAATCTTGTCGAAATACTTCCTCCAGACCCTACGACCTTTCGTTACTTCATCCACAGATGCAATTCCATTTCCCTATCTCTGGCCTTCGTACGTGACCTCGTGACACTGAGATTTATCGGAGACTCCCAGAGTCAGTCATCGCTCCTTTTCAGTTGCCACTGTCATCTGAGCTTTCATTTTTCTCTCCGTTCTCGATGTCTTGTAATTGAAGATACTTCGCAAGCCACCTGGAGAAGCGGTCGCGGTGACAGCTTTAAGCTCGTGCACGTCCCTATCTTGACGTTTCCACATTTCCCTGTGACACAAGAATAAGGGCAAACACAACGGTCACCGGAGGAAGTAGAGCACGAACTCTGAAGGTCACAGATCCTCTGTTTTTTAATTATATATTTTCTTAACACATAATTTGTTTTAGTTAAGTTCAACCAATTTTTTCAGAGTTAATGAGTCCCTAGCAACGACGGAGCTGTAAGTATACATCATGTGCAGCTGAATTCAAAGCATATCGGTGAGCCGACTCTGTGTTTTAAGCGTTAACTTCATCCTGCTACTCAAATGGATTCTGCGTCAACAGGAAAACATGACGATCCACGGCAAAGGAGGCGTGTATTCCGCACTGCCCCACTGCCTAGACGCTGAAACAGCGAGTCAGCGGCAGAAGTCAAGGCCAACTACTTAATCCACTGTGCAACTTCCATGGCATGAAAGACAACAGTTCTTAGGAGCACGTGCTCTACAATTTCCACATTTGTCCTAGTCTCCTCAGAGCTAATATGTCCTTGATATCCCCCAAAACGGCAAAAACCGTTAACTCGGCTCTTCAGCTCTGAGCTAGACTGCAATCAACAGGCCCCAAATGCCAATAAGGATTTCTATGTGAGGCTATTAAGACAGTATTAGGTTCTAAAACGAGAATGCAGGATGCTGGAAAGTGGCAATGGTCACCGGTCGCTACGCTAATCATTCAGGAGAGCTGGTTATGATCTACCACGGTCAACGGGCAGAGGGGCACTGGGCGGGGTGGGAAGCCCAGCCGGAGGGAGGCAGGAGTGCGAGCTGATCTGGGCCTGAGCGAGACATGAGTCGGAGCAAGCAGCCGACACCCAGGCTAACGCCAGGAGCGAGCTTCCACATAGACAGAAGGACCAGTCAGGAACGAAGGAAGGGCCGTGGCCCACGAGGCCCAGGAAAGCATCTGGCAGAAGAATGTAACAACCCAAGCAGCCGCAAGACCTACTGATCCGGGAACCAAGGCTCTGATGAAGTGCAGAGCACTAGGAATCAGAATGCCTCAGTTCCAAGTGAGGACCAAACGCCTGTGACCGAGGTGAGCTTGGGCTGTCCCCCTGATCTATCTGAGTCTCAATCCCCTCATACGAAATGGAAATAGAAAGATCCGCCTTGCACAACGGTAGAAGGAATTAAGTATTTCATCATAAAACGGTTTGCAAGACACAAAATGACACAGAAATGTAAAGTGTGCTGACATTCTGGTGGCTTTCGATATTCCTGGTATTGACTGGATACATTTTTACCCTGCGTTGTCTTGTTGCCTCTGTGACCGTGTAGTCACCGCTCTGCCAGAGGGCAGAGAACAACGAAGTCGCTGCTCAACCTTGACTTTGAAGTCATAAGCAGTGGACTAGTTATGAAAGCAATCGGTATCAATAGCAAAAGCTATGTACTTAAGAGAAATTTAAAAAAAAGAAAGAAAGAAAGAAAAAACGGTTTTCTAAATGCCAGAAGCTTCCCTTTAGGTTAAAAGCCAGAGACAGACTGATTCGGGCATTCTTTGCTTGCTTTTTCCCATTAAGCAGCAAGGTAGGAAAGGCAGAGGACGTGATGCAGGAGTTATTTCCCACTGCAGAGGAAGTCCCCAGAGCCACTCCCAGGCTGAACTAGGGAGCTGAGAGAGCAGAAGAGAAGAGTGACATGTAAGCGAGGGCTTCTGTCCCATCCTCCCACACGTCCCCACATCCCTAGGTTTCATTCCTAGGACGGCAGAATGGGTACCAGAAACGCCCATCTCCTCAGCTGCACTTCAAGGAACAAGAGCAGAAGGGACCTCCTCCTGCTTCCACCCTGAATCCTGAGGATGCAGCCTTCCAGAGAACCCTCCACGAACGCGGGGTGGCCGTGGCAGAGAAAGATGGTTACGGACAGAGGGAGGGAGTGGTGTGACAGAGACACGTCCCTAGACATGTCTCCTCCAACACATGCGGGGAGGAAAGCCAGACGGTCCCACCTGCCCCGCCCCCGCTCCGGAGCCGGCAGAGTTGCCGAGAGGAGCGGATGGGATCGGTGGATTCCATGGGGCCTGCCCTGGGGTCAGGAGACACATGGCAGCTCGAGCACGTGAGCTTCCCTCTGCTTGTCCCGCCTTCCTCACTGAGTGGCATTGGCTGCTGTGGTAGAGCCACTGGGCCACACAGCAGAGGGGGTGTCCCACCCTGATCCAGAAGGTGTCTCCCCACAGGGCTGCCGTGCCAAATCGGCATGGAAAAATAACCTGTTTGCTCTCCAGGAGCTGAGCGCCATGAGTCTCTGACACAAACCAAATGTCAAGGGAACTTTAGTCGGCCGTGAAGCACACATTCTGCTGAGCTCTCGAGCAAACAAAATCCAGACAGTGGTAGTCTCCATCCCAATGTCCTCTCTGTTCTACACCGCTGACATAATTAAAGAAAGAAATGGCTAATTCGGGCTGTTTTATTTGAAAAAAATAATAGTAAATTTCTGAGAAAGGTCCTAATCTCCTATCAAATATATAGTTTCTACAAAATAGAGATAGCATGAAATGTCTGAACTATAATCTTTCCTTCCCCTTGGCTAAGTGCCAATTCTGGGACAACCAAACCCCTTGGAAAGTCAACGACAAAGTAGCAAATAACAGTTCTCCAGGTTTCAGAATCCCCTTCAAATGAAGACACACACACACACACACATGCACACACACACGCACACACGCACACTGAGTTGCTTGAAACATATTATCTATTATCCCAAAATACAAAAATAAAGTAGTCCTTAAATAGACTCACCCTTTTGAAAATGCTGAACTTTCAAATACTGAAAAATACACCCCTGAGTGGCAGGAGAGGGGAATGAACACAGCCAAGCTCATTACCAGCCTGCCTTTTTGCCTTTTTTATAGATACAATGAATTCAAGGCCTCAGGAAGAGAAGGGAACCCAGGAAAATTGAAAGTTACAACCACAAGCAGTTGCCATCAAACCGCTTTCTCCCCAATTTGCTACGTGCACCCCCCTTCAGTGAAGGGGAGAACCTGTTCTTTAACCAGACACAGTGGGAAATTACAGCAAAGCAAGGGATTCTGCCTCCAAGAGAAAAAACTGCAAATTGCCTGACTTGGTGAATATTTGAGCAGTCAATAGATAATTTGAAATTGCACCTCTGTTTCTTTACGCTTGTAAACACAAAAATTCACCCTGAAACAAAAGTGTTCATGGCATATTCTTATCTGAAACGCTAACTTCTCCACTGGCTCATTGCTCTGAGGAAACCAGAATTAGGGGACATTTGATTTCGGTCATCTAACTTTGGGTATAATTCATCACCGATAAGACTCTATTGTGTGCTTTTCTGTGAAGGTTTTCCATTTTTAAAAAGTCCAGCTAAATTTTATAGGTCCAATGAGTCGTAGTGCAAAACAAGTAAAAAGACACCGTTTGAAAGCTTTTAAAACACAAGCTCAAGTTATGTAACTAATTCTTAATTCACTTTTCACCTCTTGGGTTCACTTCAGAAAGGGGTACTTTGAAGATGAATCTTCCCACCTCTAACAAAGTTTCTTTCCACTGTTCTATACTTTCATGGCCCTTGCAGCTTTAATTTAGATTAAAAACACCCCTTTTGACTTACGTAACATGTAAGGCAAAAAGTTAGATTTCAAGGAGTCTGTAATTGTTCACGGTAACATGATCATCAGACATAATTTGAAAACCTCAAATGTGATTTAAATGTTTTTGCTCTTTCAATAAAATAATATTTGGATTAGATGTGGAATATGTAGCTTTTTGAACTACGGGTTGGTTTTTATTTTTATTTTGCTTTTTTCTATCAAAAAATCTCACACCTTGCCTTTTGGATTATAAACAGCTGTGAATAATCTAGGAAGGGAATTGCAAGTCTCAAAATACCCAGCAATGAATAAATTTCCATTCGACTCTCTGCCGGGAGCTCAGTAGTGGCAGCTCAAAGCCTAGTGGCACAAGAATGTCTCTGAAATAAATAACTGCCGTTAAATTTTGTCAGATTATAAAAGTATCACTTGCACCTAGGATAGCTGGAAAACACATTTTCAAATAGAAGGCTACTAAAACAACCCATAATTTACTACCTAGAAACAGTTACCTTGTTTTAATGTTACAGACAGAAAGAAGCCAATAATATTGAAAACCTCAATTAACTGTAATGTTCACGGTAGGGGTGTAGCTGTGGTGAGCTGGGACACCTTCTCAAATTCCATAATATGTGTGTTGTTTTTGAAACCAGAAAAAAAAAAAGACATGAAATATAGTGATCTGTTTGTGTAGCTCCACGATTAATGAATAAATCACACCGAATGACTTGGGACTTACAGCGCTTCCGGGTCCTCAAGGTGAAGATCTATTACATAGTAAGGGTGACGTCACAGGGGGGATGGAACACAGCTCGAAAATTCCAGTGCCTACTCAGGGACCACTGGGCAGGCAACATAGACAAGGAGGTTCAAAAATCAACAGGCACTGCTCGATTCTGGCTAGCTGCTGCCAGGCAAAAACAAACGAGCAAACAGACGACGTGCCCTGGTGTTATCAGAGTCTCCTTTTTGTTGTTGTTTTGTTGTTGTTCCTTCAAGAGAAGCTGGAAATGTGCATCCTTGTGTGGCATCTCCCAATTTAAAATTTTTCTGTTAAACAGACATTTTAAAAGCACGTAGGCCAGCCTACGAGACTGTGGGCCTAACTTGGCCTGTCAGGTACGAGTCTGCAGCCTTGTGTATCAGAGACTGAGTGGAATCTGGGTCACGTGTAGATCGTATTCTTGATTTGTAGGACAGTGCTGGGAAGACCGTAAGCTTCCAGAACAGAATTTAGTATTGATAGATTTAAGTAACTGGCAGGCACACTAACATCATGCCACCCCCTTCCCCCACCCAAAGATGGATCTTGAGATGGGAAATTATCCTGGGTCATCCCAGTAGACTCCATCTAATCACATGACTCCTGAAAAACAGAAGAGGGAGGCAGAAGAGTCAGCCAGAGACGTGACGTGAGACCGTGACCTGCCGCTGCTGGCTTTGAACATGGAAGAAAGAGGCCATAAGCCAAGGGATGCAGCGGCCCCGAGTCTGGAAAAGGCACGGGAACAGATTCTCCCCTGGGGCCTCCGGAAAGACAGACAGCCTGCCGACACTCTGCTTCAGCCTGGTGAGACCCGGATTGGGTTTCTGACCTATGGAACTGCGGGATAATAAACCTGCATTGTTTAAGCCACGACGTTTATGAGCGTTTGTTAGAGCAGCAGTAACAAACTCATACACTATCCCTCAACGAGGTCTAGAAAGCGTAAAGACGGGGTTAGGAGGAAAGTACGTCTCGAGATTCCCAGGCCAGGGCCCTCCGCACTGCGCCAGCCAGCCTGATCGCTTCTGCCTGCCGTTACGCGATTTCTTCATTAGGGCAGAATGAATAACCTACCAAAAAAGCAGGGGGTGGGCAGCACTGTTTCACTAGGATTTACTAGAGGAGGTAATATGTGGTTTGGGGGTCAGAGCTAGATAAAAGAACACGTGAGTGAAGGGAAGAAAGAGACGCATTCAGTTTAAAAATGCAAAGCCACTCCAATACATAATCGGTCTACCTTTTCATTGTGACTTAAATGCCTGCCTTTGATCTTCTTGCCTAACCAGTAACAAACTCATACACTATCCCTCAACGAGGTCTAGAAAGCGTAAAGACGGGGTTAGGAGGAAAGTACGTCTCGAGATTCCCAGGCCAGGGCCCTCCGCACTGCGCCAGCCAGCCTGATCGCTTCTGCCTGCCGTTACGCGATTTCTTCATTAGGGCAGAATGAATAACCTACCGAAAAAGCAGGGGGTGGGCAGCACTGTTTCACTAGGATTTACTAGAGGAGGTAATATGTGGTTTGAGGGTCAGAGCTAGATAAAAGAACACGTGAGTGAAGGGAAGAAAGACGCATTCAGTTTAAAAATGCAAAGCCACTCCAATATATAATCGGTCTACCTTTTCATTGTGACTTAAATGCCTGCCTTTGATCTTCTCCTGCCTAACCAGCTTGGAGTTTGCAGAAATTGGAACAGCTTGGGTATGGCTGCGCGTCCTGCTGTCTCTGGAGGATTTGTAAGAATCTATTAGCCCGTGGATTATGCGCGTTTTCTGTTGGCTTGGGTGTCAACCATCTGCAACTCGACTGGAGCTGGTATCCGCCTGCCGAGATCATGATTGCAATCGCAGCTCAAGGCAGGAGCGAGGCCAGAGCCAGCAGCGTGAAGGACGTAAGAGCTCAAGCCTGCTCTGAAAACCTGCCCACTTTCACCCCTGCTTCCCTTCCAGCATGCCCTAGAACATTCTCGGTGCCACGCAGACTTCTCCCAGACGTCCCCCAGTTAGTGCCTACGCTGCCAGCATCTCAGCACCGATGCAGAGACATTTGGCAAGGACAGGAGGCATTTCTGCTCTTGGATCCTGAAAGTCCACAATAAGTAACTCGCTCTATTGCTGTAAATAGTCTACAGGTTGTCCTTGAAGTTCACTTTAGCCAGATTCCACCAGGAAAAATCATCTGAGATGAGAACAAAGAGAAGAAAACCAAGCACCTAACATGGCCCACCCCTCATCCTCTCAAAATGACCAGAGCCGACCCCATTTCCAGTCCTTTCTGTGCACTCAGAGCTACTGAAAGCAAAAGCACATCTATGCCAAGTCTGATCCCAGGTAGACAGGTGGAAGGTGGGGTGGCCTCCCTCCTTTCCTAAACGCTGATTCTAGGGTACCTGGAAGTGCGCCGTCCTTGGCCAGGTAGGCGGAAGCATACCACTCAGCAGATGCTGCAGAGTGCGACAGAGAGCTGAGCCTGATGAAACGAAGCAACCCTCGGCGTCCTTCACAGCTCATCGTATACACGTCGCCAACATTACAGCTTCCCACACCACCGCAGCTCCCACTGACCGGCTTCTCCCTCTGACTTCAAACCCTAACACCTCGGCTTTTTCTCTACGTGCATGCACTCGTCAGTGACAGCGACACAGCCCAAAGTGGCCAAAGCAGTGAAGTTTCAGTAGGTATAACAACAACAACAAATCATGGCTACGATGCCAATTTCCAGCATGGCCAATGCTCAAGATAGGTCATCAGAAGGCGCACACGCTCTCTCGCTCTCTCCCTCGCTCGCTCGCTCGCTCTCTCTCTCTCTCTCTCTCTCTCTCTCTCGGCCTCTCCTCTACTCTCCACTTGTAGCTTTTTTTTTCTGGTCTTTAGACAGGATGTTATTG
>NW_006434366.1:3246751-3265946 GCF_000325575.1 Pteropus alecto | reverse complement strand
CTACAGTTTGTCCTTGAAGTTCACTTTAGCCAGATTCCACCAGGAAAAATCATCTGAGATGAGAACAAAGGGAAGAAAACCAAGCACCTAACATGGCCCGCCCCTCATCCTCTCAAAATGACCAGAGCCGACCTCCAGTCCTGTCCTTTCTGTGCACTCAGAGCTACTGAAAGCAAAAGCACATCTATGCCAAGTCTGATCCCAGGTAGACAGGTGGAAGGTGGGGTGGCCTCTTTCCTAAATCCTTGGCCAGGTAGGCGGAAGCATACCACTCAGCAGATGCTGCAGAGTGTGACAGAGAGCTGAGCCTGATGAAACGAAGCAACCCTCGGCGTCCTTCACAGCTCATCGTATACACGTCGCCAACATTACAGCTTCCCACACCACCGCAGCTCCCACTGACCGGCTTCTCCCTCTGACTTCAAACCCTAACACCTCGGCTTTTTCTCTACGTGCATGCACTCGTCAGTGACAGCGACACAGCCCAAAGTGGCCAAAGCAGTGGTGTTTCAGTAGGTATAACAACAACAACAAATCATGGCTACGATGCCAATTTCCAGCATGGCCAATGCTCAAGATAGGTCATCAGAAGGCGCACACGCTCTCTCGCTCTCTCTCTCTCTCTCTCTCTCTCTCTCTCTCTCTCGGCATTGGTTCTGCTTCCCCACCCCCACCCCCACCGTGTGGTAGCAAGATGGCCACCAGCAGATTTAGGCTTATATTCTACGTTCTCATCAATCCCAGTGGAAAAGCATGCTTCTTTTCCAAAAGTCCCAACAGAAAGTCACAGAACCGCATCTGTGGTTCTAAATGGCCTGGACTGACCACATACCTGTCCCTAAACGCATCGCCACAGGCAGGACGATGCAGCTGTCCACGTGGCCATGCCAAGACCTTTCTAGATGTAGCGACAGGTCAGTTCTGCACCAACCACATGGCCCAAGAGTACTTTGTTTCTCCAGGGAAAATCAGAGTGCTACTCAAGGAAGAAACAGCAATGAATGCCAGGCTGGCAGAAACAACCAAAGTCCAACTGTGCCCTACCGCAGGGCCAGAGTGATGGCAGGAGCTCCGTGACAGGAGGGGGCTCATGGGCACACTGTCCCTGCTGTTTCCAAACTTCATGTAACGTTATTGTGCTGTCTTTATTTTTTAAATGAAGGTAGAAGGCACGAAGGTAAAGAAAGCAATGCTAAGCTTTAAATAAGTAGACATGATCATATGAAGGTCAAAGGTCATTTCCTTCAGAATCAGAGAATTTCCCATTTGCAGTAGAAGTTATCCTTTTTAAAGCCTCTCCATATATTTCTCATTTGATCAGTTTTAAAAGTCACTCTTCCCAAAGATGACGAAATAAGATAGGTCACGTCGTGAACTAGTCTTCCTGATGATTCCCGCTTCACTAAAATGTAGGTGATGTTTTTTAAGAAAAAAAATATTTCAGCTGGTTCCAAATGCTATGGGAAGAGATCTAGTACTACGAAGTCCCTTAGCCCCCTCGATCCAGCCCCAACCTGTCTGCCTGGCGTTGTCTCCCAGGACACCGACCACACGCCCGGCTCTCACCGACAGCGTCCATCTCCATTGCAGACACCCGCCGAGCGTCCGCAGGACCCCCGCCCTCCTCCACGCAGCTCACTGGCTGGGAAAGGCCTGTGGCCTGCCCTCCGTCCATAAACCCTTCTCACCTGTAAGGGCCCCACGTCTCCCAGGGAGCACCGTCTGGTCTCCGTATTAAGTGCTCTGGGCCCTCAAAGCATATGATGAACGCTCCTCTGTGACCCCCAGCCCAGTCTGCCTTATGCTGTAGTACTGGCGTGCTCTTAGTGGGTGAGGCCACGTCATTGTCTACATATTCATAACCTCTTTCCCGCCCTGAAGATTGCGACTGAATTGCATATTTTATTTTATTTGTAATATCCCTGAGCAACAGAAGATCCAAAGAAAAGAAGAGAATTGTTTCTCCGGAAACTACAGGCAGGAAAACATATGGCAAACCTTTAGTGCTACGTACATAACATTTTCCAGAGAAGCCAAACATTTTATTCCTTTCTTTTAGTGCCAGAGGGGAAATGGTTGTGAACTCTACCAAATCGGAAAAGAAGGGATAAGAATGAAAAACCAAGCTCTCTTCCCTACAACCTGACTTCAGCAATCATCTGAAATGGGGAGCAGAGTTAAAAATAAAGCTCTCCCCCGAAAGGCAGCCAGGGTACCACGTCACCTACGCTGAGCCAGCCTCCTTCCAGGGCCACCTCCCAGGCGGCCAAACACGGCCCCGCACAGCCCACGGGCCCCAGCCCGAGCTCAGTGGGGGGTCTCTGAAAAAGAGCCGCCACAAGCCACAGCGTTGGCATCGTGCCTCTTCCAAATGCCACAGTCCCTTTGCTGCCAGCAAGCATTGCCACACGAGCTAGCGTGGGGGAAGGGGAGCTGGGGTGATGACGACGTCGTAAGCCATAAATGTTTTTGCGCTGCGGAGCACCGGGACGCTGTTTCGTAAAGGAAAAAGAGCAGGGAAGGCAAACGTTTTCTTTGTCCACAGATAGGGCGTCAGCCGCCCTTTGACTCCCTGGGCAGCGGCGGAAGACCACCCAATGTCTTCCACAGAGCTTAACGGGGTGACAAAATGGATACTGTCGCAAAGCACGGCATCGGAAAGTGGGCTCGTTGCAAATGTAGGGGTATATCAGGGAAACAGAGCCCCGAATCCCTCAAACTATTAAAGTGATGCTTAAACAAAATCAGACATCGTTACGACAGCTATTTCTAACCCATGTGACCCCAACTTTCACCAGTTCATATTTAGGACAAAAATGTGTCCTCCGCATCCAGCAGGTGTGGGGAAAGCCCTAACTGGGGGGCTGCTGCTGCTCTGAACTCCTGCTCGTGCTGTCAGAGCCTCTCAGAGCCGATTAGAAAGATAATCGCAAACCTGCGGCCGCGCTCCTGTTCCCGACCAGTCCCATCGTTATGACAACAGTGACTTCCAGTGTGGTTTTCAATTTTTCAGCAATAATGATTATGATTCCGCACATATAATTAACACTTTTATAAAACACTTTTTCACAAGCGATGTTACTGAAATTCTCACCGTGGGTTTCTGTTCACTGTCCCAAACTTACCTAACTACTCACCAAAGTACAGTATTTCATAGACAGAAATATTTGAAATCTCCCTAGTTTACTTCTAAGTGGTAAAATATGTTTAAAGAATGAAAGAATTACAGAATCACATTTCAGAAATATGAGTGCTTAACTAGTCCATTATTAGCAACTCGCACTTGCGGTCATGATGCCACGACACTAAGCTGATGCGGTCACAATGCCACATACACAGTACAATATATTGGAGCTATAGCATTCCAAATTTTGAAGCCTTAAATGCAGAAATACTTTAATTTAGTCATGAATCGTAACTAAACGATGCTTAGTAGATACATGCAAACATAAAGCAATTTTAATAAAAGTATCATATTTAAAATTAGTTGGTAGACGTGGAAGATAGGGGGTCACTTACAGGAGAGAGGAGAGTAGATAAAGGCCAGAAGTAGGGGAAAGGAAGAATGAATGAGTGAAGTAGTCATCCTGACAAGCGAACATTCAAATTTTCCAAAGCCCAACAGACATCCCCAAAGGCAGAATGGGCAAATTCTTCAAGTAGAATAGAGTCGGAAGCCATGAAGATACTGACAAAGACACGTCATCACATCCGTCCATTCAACTGGTTAATGCCTGAAATTCCATCAGAAATACATCCCTCTGTCTGAAGATTTGGCCTTACTAGATTTCCATCCTTTGGGAGATGGAATAACACAAGGTGCTCTTAGCTATCAACACTGCGCGTACCTGGCAGTCAAAAGGAGGGACATCGTTGAAGGCGAGAGCTGATGCGGTCACGATGCCACATACACTAAGCTGATGCGGTCATGATGCTGATGCGGTCATGATGCCACATACACTAAGCTGATGCGGTCATGATGCTGATGCGGTCATGATGCCACGACACTAAGCTGATGCGGTCACGATGCCACATACACTAAGCTGATGTGGTCACGATGCTGATGCGGTCATGATGCCACGACACTAAGCTGATGCGGTCACAATGCCACATACACTAAGCTGATGCGGTCACGATGCTGATGAGGTCGCGATGCCATGTATTAAGTGACTGTCATACACTAAGCATTTCACAGCTACCGACTCACTCGGTCCTCACATCAACACTGAGTTAGGTATTCTTAACCACGTCTTATATATAAAGAAACCAAAGCAGAGAAACGTTAGATTATCTGCACAAGGTGCACGGGGAACGAATGAAGAGCTGGGGGTCAGAGCTCGACCTTCCCGAAAGCTGAGTGGATGCTAAACTGATGCTGAGTCCAGGGCTTTGGGCTCCTTAGGAAGAAGCCTCGACCGTAGTTACTAACACTGTGTTGCACACTTGCAAGTAGCCAGGAGAGTGGGGGGAGGATTGTAACTACCTATGGTGACAGGTGCTAACTGGAGTTATTGTGGCGATCATTTTGCAATATATATAATATCGAATCATTATGTCGTACACCTGAGACTAATGTAACGTTATGTCAATTATACTTCAATAAAAAAAAGAAGCCTCAGCATTGAAAGGACTGATCACCGAGGCGTGACGGACTCTGGTCCCAGGTGTGAATCTCGAAGAAAACAAGCAGGGAGGGCGACAGAGGAAAGGTCCCCTCCCCTCCCCTCCCTTTCTCACACACACCACTGACATTCGAAGCACATTGATGGCACCTTAACCCATCTAACAATCATCGCGTTCGTAGTTACACTTCCTCATTCTTTAAGCGTCTGCCACAACAAGGCTACATATTTACAGAGACAAAGGGAATTGAGAGTAAGGGGAATTTTAATTCATGTGAGGAGACGGTCGTCAAAAAGTAAATCACACTGAACTCTGCCTCGAATTTCAGCAAAGGACACCAGGATATAGGAAGCTCCCCAAACATAACTGGTATTAAAAATTAATCAGTTCTGGTGGCAGGTTTTGACGAGCAAAGCTGTTGGATAATTTAATATCGGTATTAAAAAAATGAAGGGAGTGGTTGTTTGATTTTCACTTCTTTTAGAAGTTCCCTAGAGGGTTTTCTATTCTGAAGCAGCCGCATTCCACCCAGGAGAATTCTGGACAGCACAAACTGAAACCAAATCATGCAAAATGGACGCTGGTCAATGAGATTTGATTTCACAAATTGTGTGAAGTGTCAAAATAGCAAACAAAAAATATTTTTGAATACGAATAGTTAACACTTATCAAAAAACATGATAACAGTAGCATTAAAAATGACCAGAAATACAAAGAAAACAAATCCTATATGTGCCAAACTTGAAGTCACTGAGACTGTCACACTCGGCCTGCTTCGCCAATGCTAAAATCCACCACCAATGACATTCATGAGGATCTCTGCAGTGTTTTTCTTTAGGAAATGTTTCTAACTCCCTGAAAACCTAGAAATAACCAAAATCCTATAATGGAAGGAGTGGCGCAAGGCATAGTGGAAAAACATTTGACTGAATTTTAACCCCATTTCTCCTCGGTGCCCGTGAACCCACCGCTCCAAGGCTTACACGCCATTCTGCCAACTACGAAATAAAGAGGTTTGAAGGGAATCAACTCTGGAATCTAACATTCCCCGACTTTATAAGTCATCCTTGATTTTTTGAAAAATGCACTTTGTTCAATTGCTTCTAAACACTGATAAACATTAAAAGCACAGCCTGTGCTCTGAAGTGTCCTTTAAAAGGGGTCCCTAGGCATTCTGCTTTCTATGGAATACACTAAATGAAGTCTATGCCTACACAGCCTACAGATCTCTGGATGACATAGGAAGAGCCAACAACGACAACAAAAGTTTTCTTGGAGAACAAAGTGCCCAGATAATTAAATTCTCCCTTTTTCTCAACACACAGCTACTGGTTTAACAGCCTCTACTGCCCTCTCTTGGCAGACACTGAGATGACAGAAGCAGGGATGGAATTCGGCTTCAGGCTTCTGGAAAACAGAGACTGATTCCTGCCAGTAGAGGGATCTACTTAATAACACAAGTGGAATGTAAGCTATACTATTTAATCTATACTATTTAATTTGTTGCTTCCAAGGCTGGTTTTCTCCTAGAGCCAACTCAGAGATGGAGAGCGAGGTGCAGACAGCGAGTCGGGGGTGCTCTGGAGATCGGCGCTTCTTCTGGAGGAGGGGAAGGAAGAAGCTGGGGGCCAGGCCGGGGCGCAGTTCCGATGAGGGCCTCAGCCAGCCCCACGGAGAGGTGGGGCGCTGGGTGGCCCCTGGGAGCCTAGACGTCCTGAGTTGGGGCAAGAAGACCGTGCTTCGCAGGCTCACACCAACAAGTCACTTAATAATGTATATTTATATATAAGTATATATATACCCAATAATACCATGTTTGACTTATTTCTCCCTTCAAGATTGCCCTTGATGTTCATTTTAACTTGATTTCACCAATATACAAAATTCACAGCGGGGAAAGGCAGGAGAGAGAATGGGGAAGGGGAAAAACGGGAGTCCAGCCCCTGTGAGATCACACCGCACCCAACACTGTCCCGGGCACTCTTCATCTATTACGTCATTTAGCGTAACCACAATTCTGTGAGGGGATGATTATTTTTCTTTAATGAATAAAAGAGCTGAGACTGAAACCCAGGCAGGTTTGAGAACCATCGATATAATTAAAACATTATTTAACAAATGAGAAAAATACAATTCAAACAGTTAAAGAACAAACGCGAAACCCAAGTACCCAGATCTTCACCAAACGCCTGAGGTTCCTCCTGTTAGCACATCAGTGCACGTTATCGTTATATAAAAATAAACAAGGCACAAACAGGTTCGGATGCCGTTGACCTTGATGGTGAGCAGTGTGGGGCACGCGCCGCAGGCTGGTTCGGCACAATCACGCCGCTTACGCGTGGTATTTCAGCCGAGTGTGTCACCTAAAACCTGACAAAATGTGGGCATGTTTACTTAAAAACTCATTATTTTTACTATCATTATGATTTTAGGCCAAGCTTGTTTTGTGAATTTATACTATAAAAAGCTAAATTAGGAAAATAAAATGATTTTAGATTTAACTCTAATTTACATATGCCAAGATAAGCCTCACTGGACTTTTCTGTCAAGAATAGACACTCGTTTTTCTGAATGCAGCACTGGCAGTAAAGTAAATAAGAATGATGGAAGTTATTCCAAATAGATGAGGCCAAAAAAGTTTATACTAATTCTATTAGGAACACGACCCCCGCGATTGACTTCTTGCACAGCCGTAACTGAGGATGAAGCGCTATCGCGATGTGGTATCTGTGGAGATGCGCTCACTAACCAAAACTTAAACAGATCTTATATATAAATCATAAGCAAATAAGCTCAAAACAAAGTATTCTTTGAAAGAAAGGGCACTGAGTTAAAAAGCTAATAGAAGCAGACGTTCAATCTCTCGCAGATAAATATTAGTGCTTCTCAGCCTTTTTTCACGCAGTACTTCAGGTTGCTAAGACTAAAAAACCACATACGCAGATGTTTGCTTGGAAATGTAGATGAATCTAAGACAGAGAAAGTAGCTCAGATACCACTTTTCAGCGACACGATAGCCCAGCGTAGCCACGCACGGACCGGAGATGCGAGAGACCAACTCCTAGGGCGAGTCGAGTCAGTCGAGGACTTTCCATTGTTGACGTGACAATTTTTAAACTCTATTCGTAATTTTTTGCAACTTTACTGCTGACAAATACAACCAGTTCTGAACTGTAGAAAAGTCTAAGTTGTCCACATGTCGACACAAGTGATTTAGAATTTAGGTTTTATAAGTGCGTTCAGATGGCACAGGCCCAATGACAGGAAATGGTTTTGGAATAAGCTACTCAGATTAAGGAGTTTGAGCCAAAATGTAAATCATTACACTACTTTCTTCACTGAGAAAGTCTTGTTACTCCAAAAAAAAAGTCAACAGAATTAAAGTGTTTTTACTGACATAGTAAAAATTGTGAGTCATCATAAAAGCTAATTCACTTAAATCTTACATGTATTTGGGGTCTATTACTTCCATTGGTTTAGCTATAACTCTAAAAGCTAAATTGTTAAAATTAACCACTGATGAGAAATTGAAGATAAATTTTGAAACTATAATATCACTTGTTTAATTTTAAGTAAAGTTTCTAAAATAAATACCCTAAGCTTGGTGAACTTGTTATAAAATCTCTTCTTACATAGCCATTGAATATGTCTGTGAGACTGATTGCTCTACTACCTATTAAAACAGACCACAGAAACAGTTTGGATATACCTTATCTCCTCAAAGAGCATTACAGTCAATCTAACCAAGATAAAATAAATTAACAGGCAAAAAGCAAGTCATGTCGAAAATGTTAAATTTTGATACGCGTGGTATTCTTCCCACACAGGTGTTTAATACAAGGAAACGCCGTTTCGCCTTTTGGGCAGTTCTGATGGTGGAGCACACAAACTTAGAAACGTAACAGAAATTCTCTGTCAGCTGTTCTCAAACTTTTTGGTCCCTTTACGTCTGGAAAATGATTGAAAATCCCGGACCACACTTCAAGAGCCAATGCTCTATATAATCATCTAAACTTTGTATTTTCTACAATTTATTTTATTTTTCTGATAATTTGTTTTTACTCCATTTATAAAAGTGCTGGTCTGCAGAGTACTGGAAATTTTTTTTTAAATGTGAATCTTCCACCACGGATGGTTTGAGAAGCACTGCTCTGATTCAAGCCTGCACATTAAATTAGGCATCTCTATTTTAACGATGAATGTTTCGTCGGCCATCATTTGACACATGAAGTTTATTAGTATTACACTGAAGTATATGCAAATGTATTGATAACCTAAAATAGCTCATTACGCAAAGCTATCATCCAAATGCCCTTACCTTTTATTCTGTTCATTCACGGTTTCAAATGCCAAAATATAAAAAGTCTAGTCCCTTTAAGAGGTCAAATATGTTTTAATAGCTAAAAGAATGGAAACAACCTACGTGCCCATCAACAATGAATTATGACACATCCACTTGACGGAATACTATGAAGCCATGAAGAAGAATGAGGTCGCCCCTTGTGTGCACAGGTACAACTGTCTCTGAGGTTTAACAGAGGGTGACGACAAGTTACAGAAGAGCATATGCTTTAGGCCCGTTTATATAAGGAAAAAACCGGGAGATGTGTGTATACAGCTCTATGCTTATATGCAGAGATGTTTCTGGAAGGATCCTGGAAACAGTGGTTGCCTTCTAAAAGACCAGTGGGATCAGAGGCTGTAAAACAGGAAGAAGACTTACTTTTACTGTGTGCTCATTTGTTCTATATATTTAGTATGTGCCTTTGATTTTTTTAAAGCTAATTAATTTTATAAAGTGAATTGCCTAACTTAAAAAAAAAAAAGAGGTCAAATAGAAACTGGAAGAAAATGCTGCTAAAAGAAGGGCACCTTAACGAGAGCACGAAAACCTGCCCAGGACCTTCCATGGTCTGACGCTATCCTCAAGGCTAGACAACTGGACTACACAGAGATATGACGAGTAAAGGTAACATATGACCCTAGATTTGGTCCGAAACTTAAGAAGTCCTCTTTGAGAACGCCATTAGACAACTGGGGAAATTTGCATACAGACTACGTATTGCATGAGTATTGCATCAATGTTAAATTTCCTGAGTGATAAGTGCACAGTGCTTACATAGGAGTTGAAGTAGTTCACAGAACTATTTTGGGGTACTGTGGTTAGATCTAAATTATCTCAAATGGTTCACTGAAAACCAAAAAATGCATAGGTATCACGCATACACATATGTATAAACGTGCATACGTATTTAGAGAGAAATAGAACCAATGTGGCAAAAAATGTTAACAATTACTTAATCTAGGTAAAGGTATATGGTTTTTCAATATACTATTCTTGCAACTTTGCAGTAAGCTTGAAATTTTTCAAAATAAACTTTGGAAAAAGAGAGAGCCTTCTTTCCATCCATCATGATTAAGTATAAAAACCATTAGGTGGAACTGACTGAGCAATCAGACATCCGCCTTGTGGGGCGAGGTGCTGGAGGGAGGGGCAGCAAGGTCCTCCATGGGGCTGGAGCCCAAGAGGGGCTAAGGGGGGACCCTCGCGGTGGCGGGCGGCAGGCGGCAGCCGCCCGGAGACTGGCTCCGTACAGGAGGGCTGCTCGAACAAGTCGCTACCTGGATGATAACGGGAGCCAGGCTTCTCGCCGTTGGACGGTGGCGTTATAAATATGCAGAGGGAGAAAACCAGGGGCTGGGGGACAAAGGGGTGGGAGTGAGGACTAATGGTCTGGGGTCTCTTTTTGAGGTAATGAAAATACTGTGCAATTAGACAGCGGTGGTGGTTGCAGAACCTGGTGAGTGTAGTAAAAACCACTGAGTCGTACCCGTTAAAGGGGTGAACGTTATTGTATGTGAATTATATCTCAATAAAATACATCGGTAGGTAATTAGGTAGGGAGATAGATGCTCAATAGATGATGATGATGGATGGATGGATAGATGGATGGATGGATGGATGGATGGATGAAAAGAAAGAGAAAGAAACAAACAAACAAACAACAGGCCTTTGGTCAAGGAAACAAAAAATAATAACGATAATCAGGGTCAGCATTTTGTACCCCGAGTGGACATGAAACTAGGCAATGAGCTCGCCGACCTTACCTGGTATGTCAGGTTAGGGGAAAGAGCATTAGATGCTTCGGTGTGGCTGGAGGCTGCCAGGTGGGAAACGGCCAGCTCTGCCCCAACCTGAAGGAACCAGGTCGCAATAAGCAGGAACGATGGATCCCTTGGTTTGTCAGAGAGTTGGCCAGAGAAAGCAGATGAAACGGAGTTACGCACTCGCTGAAAGCCGCCGCAGAAGAGGAGGAAAAGGATGTGATACGATTCTGCCAACAGGCGGCAGCCAGAGAACGTGGTCCAGTCCTGTAAGGGACCATAATTGCCTAGGGGACATTAGAATTGAACATACGTGGGAGCGAGACCTTTGTGAGCAGAGCCTGTTGAAGCCACCACACTGCCAACGGTGCTCACTAACCAGAACCGTTAGTGCCAAAAAGCTGCAAATTAGATATGAGATCGAAGTTTGTACATGAAAAGGAGCGAGCTGTGAAAAAATGGGAGTGTCGGCCGTCACACGGTGGAGCTGTGACCGCGTCCTCTGCGGGAGGTGGACGTTCACCACAGCGGAGCTGCGGCAACACATGCAGAAAAACGCAAAGCCATGTCGTGTTTCCGCTCTCCGAGACCAGGCTCGAACACGAACCAGACTCGTGCGCCGCCCCGCAAGCCGCGAGATGCGTTTTCAAGTGGGATCACTTTTCCCCGGGTCTCCTTTTTATTTAAGGAGCCCTGTTCCTAACATTCTCAACTTCAGTATGCATAAAAATTAGTGTGCCAGGTGGTATACGCCAAAAACTGCGTATTCCATACTTTATGCTATAAATTTTAAAGATTTTTCAAGGTAATTTTGACAATATCTTAAAAGTAACTTTAAGGAATTCTTAAAGCCATGTTCTTTAGAGGATGCGATTCGACTGTAGGAAAAACACATAACCATCTGTAAAACCAATTCCAAGAGGCCTTTTACGAACGCACTGCTGACGGGACCAAAGGTCTCGCGGAGAAAGCGCTGGGCGCCGGAAGGCTCCGGCGAGCTGGTCCGCCCAGGCCAGCTCGGCCCATACCGCGCACCGTTGACCGCTGGGGACTCGGAGACGCAGAGACCCAGCGCCAGGCCTCCAGCAGCTCGGGGTCTACAGGCACTTAACCTAAAGTGCCCTGACTTAACATTGAGATAAAGCAGATGATCTAACAGAAAAGGACAGAGCGCAGAGGAGCAGGAAGACAAGGCCAAGAAGGCTCTACAGAGAAGGTGACGTTTGAGAAGAAAGTTTAAAAGCTTTGGAGCACTTTCCTGAGGCTGCCACCTCACACACCACAAGCTGGGGGCTGAAACGACAGAAATGGACAGACTCACAATTCTGGAGGCTGCAAGTCCAAGACCAAAGTGTGGCTGCAGGGCCACTTAAAAAGTCTGACCCAAGCCTCTCTTCTGATAATTCCATGGCTTGTGGCACCAAAACTCCAATCTCGAAATGACACTCTCCCTGTGTGTGTGTCTCTCTGCGTCCACATTCCCCATTACAAGGACATCGTATTGGATGAGGACCCACCCGAGTAATCTCATTTTAATCTGATCACCTGCCAAGACCCTGTATCCAAATAAGTTCACAGTCACAGAGACCGGGGTGAGGACTTCAACATTTGTTTCTGAGGGGACACACTCCAACCTCCAATAGCTCACCCAGAGGGTAAGCGAGAAAAGGGACTCGGGGCAACAAGCAAGGCGCGTGCGGCAGAGTAGGGACAAGGACTGTGTGACGTGAGGGGGGCGGGAGGGACGGCCTGGGTCACCAAGGGCATCACGTGCCTTTGCAAGTTGAGTCTCTGCATGCGCTAGAAGTCACGAGAAGGCCACTCTGCTGCGGCATCACAGGCGGACAGGGGCGACGCTGGAGACACAAAGACCGTTTGCGAGGTTATGACAGCTTAAACTCAGGGAACGAATGACGCGAACGGGTGACTGACTCTGGCAGAGAGAAAAGCACAGGGGAGAAGGAACAGAAACTGACATGTGTTGATTGGCAGCCAGAGGCTACCAGCTGCAGATCGCCTCATTTAACCCTCACAGCCACCCTATGCCCTCGGTACTGATACTTCCACTTGAACAAGTAAAGTAAATGAAACCCCCAAGTTTAACCCCAAATCACACACTTAGTAAGTAGTAGAGCCAGCATTCAAATACAGATTTGTCTGATCCAAAAGCCAAAAACTCCAGGGAAAATGCTTACAGTTCACGGGTAAGAGAAAAGAATTAGAACAAATTACAATTAGAAAACTCAGAAGTCTGTATGTTAAGTGAACTTTGGTGGAGAAACGGGCAGGGGAGAATAAATATATGTATTCGCAAGAAGAAAGACAGGAAGGACTTACAGGGAACAGGTAAGGCTGAGCCCGGAGGGCAGAGGTCAGGGAGCGGAGAGAGGGTGGGCGTGCGGAGGACCTTGCCACGCACTGTTTATACTGTTCTGATTTCTGACCCATGTGAACAAACTTCCATTTCAAAAAGCAACGTAAAAGCATTTTATAAAGAACAATTCAGAAGAATAGCAAACACAAGCCAGAATGCAGATGATACTATAGGGACTTAGAAGCTGGCTTTGACCTTTTGGTAAAAACGCGCGATCTTAATTTGCTTAATTAACACGCCTGATTTGTCGTTATCATTATACATTTTATTTAATGTTGTTTAGAGCAAAGAGAAAACACCCTGAAAGACTCTGCACAGGACAGAAAGACAACTAAGCCCAATAACAATGTAGAAAAAATTGGAATCGATAATCCCTATTATCATTTTTTTAAACCACTAAGCTCCGTGAAACATAAAATCAATGTATTTATCTAGTCATAGAAAAATCCCATTCGAATGAATGGAAGGGAAAAGCTTTATTGCGATTTAACCAGAAATAATTCCCGGCCACCAATAAGAAACAATATTAATAATTTAAAAGGATGCAGAGGCGATACGCTGCTGCTTCTGACTTCAGCAGTCATTAACTAGAATCGAGAATCGAATCACACAAACCCGGCACGATTTGTCTACCCCCAGTTCTTTTTCTCCTCAGAGCTAAGAAACAGAACTACTTGGCACCAAGAGCAGGAAAAAGTCCTTACGGCAACATGAATGGTCCTTAGACTGCAGTCATTACAATGTCGACTCTCAGACTGAATGGCACTTTCAGGAAAATAGATACCTGCACGAAGTGGACGGTGAGGGTGCCGTGGCTCAGTCAATTCTTATTTAGACAAAGATCTTAAAAGAAAATCTCATTTGAAAACTTAAAAGGCACAAGCTCTTCTCTTAAAATCAGGTGTCGGCTCTTTGTCCCGCGTCCATCGCGCAGTCTTCTCTCCCATGACCGCTTCGGAGACAAGGTGCCTCCGAAGACACTGCCAAACGAGAACTCCAAAAACGGCTTTCTCAATCGGATCCTCTGCCGGTGAAGAACTGTTTTTTATTGGCAATGGCTGGCAGAGCCATTCTTACTGCTCTCCTGAAAACTCCCTCGGTAATCACGGACCCCGCCTCTGTCGTCTGAGAAGTGAATGGAAGGCTGCTTCTCTTTCTCAGGCCGCAGAGCGTGCCATGTTAGGGGCCCAGACCGCGGGGCTGAGAGCGGTGGATGCCCTCTGCCTTCGCTGCCTTTCCCTGGGACATCTTTAGACTCAGAGAAACCACTGGGAGAAGGCCAACCTGCTACAAGTTTGTTTCTTCTAGTTTGATCTCTCCAGGAAATTTCCCCCACGTTCGACTTCTGGAAGCTACGAAGAAGTCTTTTATAAAACCTTGTGGGAAAGGAATTTTGCGCGCTGTCTGCACTGAAAGACACATATAGCATTGCCCCTCTCCTTCTATATGTCAAAACCGAAACGAATATTCAACTAGAACTGTCGAGAGGATAAACAGAGGGGTCTATAACGCAGCCCTGTCTCCAAACACCTTCTGATAATTAACAATTGAAAACCTATCTGAAATCCATCTGAAAATTTAACATTAAATATTTGTTCTTTCTTGGTGAAAGCTTTGCCTTTCTTGAAATCCTTTATCAACATTCAAATAGGAGCGAAAGATTAATAAGTTAAAATATCTTAAATAACTAACATCTTGGGGTGCGGGGGCGGTATCAGCACATTGGCTTACTTTCCTACAGGGTAACAGAGAAAGGGATAAAGGGAGAAAGCATAAGTAAAGCGAAACATCGGGTACCACTTAAAGAGGTCAGGGGTGAGTGCCCCCCAGCGGAAAGGGACCCTAGAAAGAATTGCAAGGGGAGCTAAGAAAGGGGGGTGCCGAAGGAGAAGACAGGAAAGCACGGAAAGCGGGCTCGCCGTGCTTTCCACGTGGCGTCCAGGTGGCCCTGCTGGCGACGTTCTATCACCAGTGTGTGATTCATCCGCCTTAAGTACTATCTTCGACATATCTTTTGCTGCAGTGTGATATTTTCTTGCCACCAAAAATGTCCTTAAGCTGGCTCCTCCAAAGAATTCACATTAGTATCAACAATCACTTAAAATTTTAAAAACGGGAGAAGACGCAATTTCTACTGGGGGGCGGGAGTGGGGGGGACAAATTCTAACACGTAATGTAAATCAGCATGTGGTAATTTGTTCTTTTACATGTAGAGTGCCATGGCACTTTAAATGAAAAAAAGAAGGAAAGAGAGAGGAATTGTTCAATATATTAATTTTCCTGTAAATGAAATAAATATCTTAACAAGCAAATGTTAATTCAAATACAAAGGTTTAACTGATGACTTTTATGTGGACGCGCTTGTGATTCCCTAAGCTCTCGTCTCTCGTGGATAATGCTATCTCTAAGAATAAGCGAACAGTCTTCTTTTCTGAAGCAAAGTGAGATTTGCTTCTGTTTCTCAGTAGAACCTACCACACTCTCAGAACTCCATGAGCGAGACTGTCCTGTCCCTAAGCCACCAGGTAAGGGCGCTGCATCATCTTGGTCGGATCTCCCCACCACAACAGTAGTTAGAACCCTAAGCATGGCCAGACCACGACTGCCGTAAAACAATTCAAAAAACAACTGACAGTAAGTAACTCGACCAAGCAGCATCACCAAACAGCACGGGCTGTAGGCAGTGTCCGCATGACTCCTACTACTGTGCCCTGAATGAGTATCTTTGCAAAGTGCTTTTCAAAAGGCTCCATTTAAAATAACGAAGCGACTAAAGTCAAACACCAAAGTCTTAATGATGGTGATGGTTACGTAAAATTACAAGCAATTTTCCTTCTTTGTGACTGTCTCTAGAGTTTATGAATTTTTCACAATGAGAACACATGACTGGACTAAGGAAAAATATATATGGTTCATTTCAACCTTTGACAATAAAATTTCCCAAATGAAACTAATCTCTCTCTGTGAATGCAAATTGTATGTTATTAATACTACTTTTCTAGTACTTGGCATTTTCTTCCACATAGTCTACTTCCTTATGTGGATATATCATAGGGTATAAGCTCTCTGAGGACACATTCTGGGTGTTACACGTATTTGTACCCTCCCACAGTGCCTCGTAATGCCTCACATTCGGTAAGCGATCAGTAGCTGCTTGAGGAATGAATGATACTCCTAAGAATGCAAAAGGTTAGAGTTGATCTATTCATCTGATATGTACAGAACTGTTAAAATGCTGAAATACTTCCATAGTGATTAGCAAATACTATAATAATAATATAACTAAAAATATAAATTATAACTTAAATTCATTAATCAAGCCAATCGTCAAGGTATGTCATGAAAATACATCCTAAATGGGCTTCCCATACTAGTGAGAGATAAAAAACATTTGAAATATCCACCCGTGTGGCCCATGACAGTATGCAGCAAGAAAAGACTGCACATTCTTCACAAAACACCTTAGAGTATCAACAGTTTATAATATTCTCAGGTTGCAAAACTTCTTGTAGTTCTACATGGTTTCACTTTTTCTTTGGTTTTATTGTCAGTGTATTATAATCCCTGTGTAAGTATTAAGTGTACAGTTTTTTTGGTATTTATAAATGCAAGACTTTATAATAAAATAATAAAAAATACTCAAAATGAAAAAAAGCTTTAACATTAGAATAGTTTCTTAATGTTCCTTTTGAACATTATAAACATAGATTTTCTTGAAAATGAAGCGGAAATCACATGAATAAAGAGCCAAGGCTGGGAGTATCTAACACTGTACGAAGCGGTGACAGCTACGACGTGCTGATGCTGAGCAGGAATAACGCAAAGGGAAACAAATTTTACTTCTGGAATGAAAAATGACTTCTTGGAACAAAAAATATATTTGGCTTATTTTCTTAGCAAAACGTTGAGTAAAAATGACATTCAAAGTGTTATCGTTTACGATTCTTAACAGGATGGCAATCGTGTGGCCCTAAGGCCTATGCCCCAAAGGAGAAAATGTAATCGAGGAAGATGTTCCCCAATTTATGATAGGGTTATATTCCAATAAACCTGCAGTAAGTTGAAAATATCCTAAGCCAAAGAAGCATTTAATACACCTTACCTACAGAACATCATAGCTTACTTAGCCTAGCCTACCTTACATGTGCTGAGAACACAATATTAAAAACAAAAAACAAAAAAAACACTGGCCGCACAGAACACTGAGGAGCATCAGCCGTGGACACTGTGATCACCTGGCTGACGGAGCTACCGCTCCCCGCCACTGCCCAGCACCGCGGGAAGCGCCCGCCCACACACTGCCGGCCCAGGAAGAAAACCGAAATCCACGGCTCAGCTTCTACTGATCCCATATCACTTTCGCACCGTCATGAAGTCAAAACGTTGTTAAGTGGAACCACTGTAAACTGCGAATGTCCTCGAAGTGTGACGCAGGGACTCCTGGGATCTCTGAGACCATTACAGGTCAAAACTATTTTCGTAACGATACTTAAACGTCATCTGAGAGTCTGTAACTCTCGTTTCATTTTCGTAAGACGGTGAACTCTCTCAGCTTTGCATATTTGGATAAATTAACATGCGGTCGTGTCTCGCAGAAGCACGTCCTCAACAAAGACACAGGACACACACCAGGTTGCTGATGTGGTGGGGAGACAGCGAGGAGGCGGAGAAAAGTTAGCAGAAACAGAAAACGATAGTTTTAAAAACAGGTATGATTACATTTGCACATTTAGATAAAACGGAGAACAACGCATAAAAACTGTTAAGAAGGACAGAAACTTAACCCAATTTTGATAAGTGATTTAAACTATAGGCTGCTAAACCTTTTTGTTTGAAGTAACCTTTAGTGTCATGACATCCATATACTAGAAGAAATACAAGAAGTGTTCAGTTAGGTCCAAACGGCTTAATGACTACTTATGTCCCAACTGCTTAATATCCATTTGGAAGGAAAATTCACGTAAACGGAAAAAACGTGTATTTGATTCTTAACCATGTTTACTTCCCAACAGGATGCGGAGGCCTACTGGTCACTGCGCAACTTCTCAAACCGTGGCGTCGGACTGAACACTGCCACTCTCATGTCCTGCTACACACTGACTGTCACTGGTACTTGCTTTATATCACAGTAATCACCAAAAATCGACCTAATCAAAAGGAATTAGCACGATCTAATGTTGAAACTGTGAACTATCCCAGAGCTATTAATTTGCACAGATGTTGAGTGCCTCTGGGTTTCCCTTGAATATTTAAAATGTCCCGCGGTACCCCCAGAGTTCCCTTCGGTGCCCCGAGGTACCTCAGTGCATTTTGGGAACAACGGATTTAAAGCAAGGAGCTTCTCCTTGTCACCTTGGTTAGTTCTGCATTAGCTCATTGTTTGTGCTTAGGAAATTCCATCGTTATCAACGAAGCCAAGTTTAGAGTAAATTAGCAGCCCTCTCTGGATAGGGAAAAACATATTTTTGAAGGCTTTCCGATCATTCGTGGATTTGAATAATTCTTGCTGCTTCTCTGACATACGCGCTTTCTTTTCTCCTCAGTTTCTGAGCTCCCTTTGCCTGGCTCTACAGTGGCATAAAAAATTTAAAGATGATTCCATGTAAAAGCAAAATAATGACCCCTGAGATTTCAGGCACCTGCTGTCTTTAATACAGGCCTGTGACCTAGAACTATCTCACCAGAAAAGACCTGGGGAAGGTGAGGAATACACAGTGATATAAACCAAGTTCTTAACTGCTTCGTCGTTGATGCATAAATGCGTTTCCTAATCTCAGTGAATCTCTCTGAGCAGTATGCAAACGGTACTAACAAGGAGAGGCTACGTGTGGGCAGAATTACTCTCGGCGTAATGCAAAAATACCATCAGCTTTAGGCAAAGAATGAAGAAGCAGAAATTGTTTTGTGTCTTTCCACTTAAAAAAATAAATATCCTAATGCCCGTGGGTGGATGTGGAAGGATTCTGAAAGATGGCTACGATCGGCCTCCGTCCCGAAACAGCTATTCCTGTAGGGTTAGCATCTAGTCAGTCAGTCCTAGCTCAGGACTGCAACATAATCGCATAATCCAAAAAACTAGAAGTTATGGAGACA
>NW_006434366.1:3228270-3245867 GCF_000325575.1 Pteropus alecto | reverse complement strand
GCCCACCCCAGGGCTGCTTCTGCGATTGGACCAAATCTGCCATCTGTCTTCATTTAAACCCGTTTTCTTTGGTGCTATAATCTACGTGGAATAAAATGCCTGGTTGTAAAGTTTCTAGCTGGAGGACATTTCTAGCTAAATGACCATTGAAAATAGCGCCTAGTGCAATGGTCAACACACAGTAAGTGTTCAAAAACACGTGTTAAGTGACTAAGTGAAACATGCTAAAAATTAATTTTTCTCATTATAAATGACTAGCATCAAATAAATTGTGTTATTAATAAAAATAACATGTTTTAAAACTTGTACTCTTATTAAGTTGCATTTTTGCAACTATTGGATCTAGACATAATGAGATCAAGACAGAAGGCAAGTCACAGGTGGCAGTCACCGGCACACTGTAGGCATTCGAATCTGGCGAATGAATGTAAATTATGTTGGTTTTGGTTTTTAAATCACAGTGAAGCTTAGACATACTCAATTCTTAACTCTCCAACAAAACACATTCCCAAGTTTAACATCTCTGAACATTATTTTGTCTTCATCAAATTTATTCACTCAGTCATCTTAGAATTCCATATCTACTCAAGTTACAACTCAAACATGAATTTCTCTTAGACTGTATATAAATGTGAATCTAAACATATAGCCAAAAAAAAAAGCATTTCTCTGAAATTCCTCCTCACAATTCCTACAAGCGTTTTCAAACTCTTTCCTCATTTCAACAGAGAAACTTCTTGTCCCGTTTATGTAAAATAAGCATCTTATCATTTGTATTTAAGTGGAGAAAAGGATGGAGTTATCCCACCACCTAGTGGACCATTGGGGTATTGCTGCTTCAGGGCCAAAAACATGGTTAGAAATGAGAACACAGGACATTGACCAGTGGCTGCTCGTGTTTTTCTCATCCCTTCCAGTTCTTCCGCCCCTAACTCCACATTTTCAAGTCTTACACATTCCTCAAACACAGCTTAAATGTCCCCACTTAACTTTTGGACAGTGAGCCTTCTCTAACCGCCAATAAAAATGACAAGAAAACGGCAAAATGAAACTGTATCTGCTTGAGACTTCCAAGCTAAGTTCCTCTTTTCCTCCAGTTGGTAACACAAATCAGAAAACACTACAAATCAGAACACGTTTTAAAAAGTCATCATCAGCTTTAACTTGTCCACATCTCATCTTCTCTACACGTAACACGTCCTGAGAAGTGGCAATAGTTCCTACCTTAGAGGATTGTCGTAACGGTTAGACAAAACCCACACAGGAGGCTTTGTCTGGCGTCTGCCATCCAGTATGTGCTCACCAGAAATTATAGTTACTCCCCGCTTCCCATCACAGTGCCTTGCAAGTAGTAAATCCTCGATAAATACGCAATTGTTAAGTAACAAATAAGATGAAGAATTTCAGTGGGAAATTCTAATATATGTTAACACTGATAGCAGTCCCGGGTTACAAATAGGACAAACCACTGTCAGGGACCTAAGCGCTTTACTTCTTTGCTTCTTCTGCTCACAATCAATTAGTATCTCAGTCTCTCTCTCTGCATGTACGTGTGTGCACATCAAGAGAGGGAGACAAGATCGGAGATGGAGATGGACGGAGACGGAGACATAGAGACCCTCACTCCTTCTGCATTGCCCTCCCGTTCTGGTTCACTCTAAAGTACCTTCGTTTCCCTTTCTCTTTTTACTCTACTTCATAATGCAAAATAAATAATGCACGCCTCACTTTGTCCCAGAAAAGGTTTCCGGTGAATAATAGATGACTTGGTTTTATGTTCAGCGAGTAAGCATTTTATATCTCTCCAAGGGAACAAAGTGAAGTAGCTTCTCCCCGCCCCCTTCATGGATCCCGTGCTCCCGTGTGATTGGCCCTTGGCAGAAAATGGGTCTTTATATTGACCTCTGAGGAAAGACAAAATTAAATTTTCAAGTACAACGCTGAAAACTGAATTGCCGTGAATTCCAGACACTTTCCAAAAAGGGACACAGGGAGTGTCCTTGTCCTTCAAGGCTGATGTCATTCTCATGTCTCTTCACCTACCTCACCCAAATCCTAAATGTGGTGCTTCTTTAGATATCGGGCTGCTGCCAGCAACGACCTTTAAGGATCCTCCACAGTTTCATTTGCTTGCTGAAAAAACAAAACCAAAAAAGTGAAACAACTAATTAGTTGCAAAAACAGACTTATGATATGATTTACTCCAGATGGTTTGGAATAAAATTCCAATTGTTCAAATGTAAATATATTCATCTAAAATAAGTTTTTCCTTACTTAGTTATTGTTAATTAGCACAATTTTTCTTAGTGGAGGAAGAAAGTTAAGTACTGACTTAGTAATACCCCTAAGATGACTATCTGCCCTAGAATACATAAATTCCGTCCATGATTATTTCTGATTTTAAAAATACACATAGGCTGAAACAAACAGCTTGCCCGCCAGGCTTTGGTTGAATGCAAGGTGCTCTGATGTTGGCCTATGGTGCACCCTTCTCCAAGGACATGTAGATGACACAGAGCGCCACGGAAGAGGCTTCCTCCAAGAAGTGGAAACAAGATGGGTGAGTCAGAAGTTACCATTCCAGCTGACCCGCAGGCGTCTGTAAGACGAGGCGCCGCGCTGCATCTGACGCACCTCGAGGTCTGTTCCCACAGGGCGCGGTCAGACGTGACGACTCTTCCCCCCACCAGCTGCCACCAACGAGCTGGCCACGCGTCGCGTGTTCCCTTTGTGTCTGAAAGCGGCGCCTAGAGCAGATGGCTGGACTCAGTGCCAGAGCAGAGATGAAACTGGTTGTCTCACCTGAGGCGCTACCAGACTTAACTACGACAAAAGTCCTAGCAACAAACACCTAGAAAATCTAGGGTCAGGAAAGTGAAATCTGAATTTCCTGTCTAATTTACCTAGTTAAAACACACACACACACACACACACACACACACACACACACACACACACTTTGGGGGGAAATTGTAATTAATGTGCTAAGGGGTGATGAGAAGACACGTACTTCATCTTCAATGAGAAGTGGTTTCCTGTGTCATCAACCAGGTAATGTCCAGGTTCTGTAAAAAAGCAAATTATATTCAATGTTCTTCTAAGCTGAGCTCACAGGTAAATTCCAGAACATGAAATTTAATCTTCCAGGCCTGAAACTTTACTAAAACGAAGAGGTTTGAAAATAGTTGACTCTCCCCACCCAAAAAAAAATCCCTGCAATTTAAAAATTACAAGGGAACAGCTAAATGAAAGGTGAGACTGTCCAAGTGTGAGGATTAATGCCAGACGCAGGATTCGTGAAGGAGATTCAGAGAAGCGAGCTCTGACCAGTCATTCATTTGTCACACGGTAAAATTATAATAGGTAGCTGAGAGTAGAAGACTTAGGATTAGAATGATCCTGAAAAAAAAGTGGAAGTTTTAATCCATTATAATAACCTCTGGCCTTCCATCCTGAGGCTGAAAGTTTCTAGAGTTCAAAGAGCCATCTCTTGTGCCTCTCCAGAGTGCCGCAGGAATAGGGCAATTTGTCGCCTGCATCTACTTATTAAAAATGAATAAAATATTAAAAGAGCAGAACTAGGAATTGCTTCTGTGGCCATTCATAAATTGGTGATTTTTCTCTGCATTTTTATTACTACCGAGAGACAGGATTATATATATACAATAGATTGCTATTACCTCAGCCTCTTTCACGTATTTATAGAACACCTGAGATAGATAGATAGATAGATAGATAGATAGATAGATAGATAGATAGATAGATAGACAGATCGATCTTATAGTAATGACAGACAGACTGATAGATAGAACTTATAGTTGACTGTTACAAAGCAGAGACCTCAGCAGCCTGAGAGACTGTTCTCAGTAGTCAGGCTTCAGAACTAGGATAACCAGCAGTGAGGTCAAAATTTCTTTTGATGCAGACTAATCTGATTGTTTTTTCAAAGCCCAAGGGCACAGCCCTTTAAAACACACACACACACACACAACCAAGAAACTCAAGTTACAAAACACCCTTCACTACATAAATTACTGTGCTTTCAAGTAAGATGAAATATTGTCTAGATTTTTTCACTTCACCATTTCTAATCCTTTACTCCCTGGAAGAAGGCAGTCTCTGAATGTGGCTAAGAGCCGGCAACACGAGCAACGAGAAGCGTTGTCTTTAGAGGTGAAATTCCAGACCTGGGCGCAAACCCCCCTCCCTCACTCACACACATGGGATACGTCAAAAAATACTTCATCCGAACTCTAGTTTCCAAATCTTTTGATTAGAGATAATATTGCCTACTTCAGGGAGTTGTTGTGAAGATTAAATAAGAAACGTATATAGAGTTTAGTATAGTGTCTTAAAATATGCTAATAGAGTAGCCACTAACTACATGTGACTATTTAAATCTAATTGAAATTAATTTAAAAATCCAGTTCTTCGGTCATACTAGCCGTATTCCAAGTTATCAGTAGTGACATGTAGCTGGTGGCTAGTGTACTACTGAACAGCTTAGACATGGAACATTTTCATCATCATAGAAATGTCTGGACATTGCTACAGGATGTAGTAAGTGCTCAGTCAATGTTCATCGGATCTGTCTGGCCGTTTTTCCTGCTCCTCACCAGTTCCTCTAAGTTCCGTGCTCAAAGTATCTCCTTACCAGGAAAGAAAGCAATATGATAACACGTGTATGTGCTTGTCACTTTTCCCACTCCCAGGAGCGGTGGAGTCCTAAAAGAACACAGTGCTTACACAAAAGGGAGACGTTGTGGTAATGGGGGTGCCCGGCACTGCGGTCAGACACTGGGGAACATGTTCTTGAACGAGGAGTGTGAGGAGAGAAAAATAGTCTCCATTGCGCTCACTTTACACCTAAAAATCCGTCTACTCACAGCGATGATGCTGACTGAAACACATTAACACTTACTAACAAAAAAAGACTTTTTCCTCTATATTTCACACTCAAATTTTCCTGGTTAAAATGCCTAAAAATAAGTACAAGTCACCAACATTTTTCCAGATTCTTTAGCCAAGTTAGTCTTGGACACTCGAGCAGAATTCTCTTAGGTTCTTTGGTTCCATCTCCTTCCTCCTGCCCAAATACCAGAACTAGAGCTACCAGGTTGAAAATTCTGATAGGAGGCTAGCAAGGTGCAGGAATGTAGACTCATAAGAAGCTGAAACTGAACATGATCCCTAGAACTCTGGTCTCAGACGACATGTGGGGACCTGGTGCAGACCCTTGTAGATCTGAGCTTAAATGTTCTCGGCAGGTTTCTCTGAAACAAGACATTTGTGGTACTAGACTTCAAAGGATATACATCTCTGCTTTGGAAACTTCAAGCAGAAGAGGCTGGCCCATGTGCCTTATTATAAATGAGAAGGAATATTTGGTACTTTTAAAAAATCATGATGTGCTGTTTATAGGTGGTAGCCTTCCAGGTAATATGGAAAGCTTCTTTCCAAAGTCAAAATGAAAATGTGTGAAAATGTGTGAAAAGCTGAGCCTTTCAAGGTCAATTCACAGAGCAAGTCTGCTCTCATAGTCTTGGTAATAGTATTTGAACACACCTGGTAATAAATTTGATGATATGCCTTTGATGAGTGAAATTAATCCCTTGCTAGTGACATTTCAAGTTAAATAAACACATAATTTTCTTCTTTCGCTTTACAATCCCCATTTGATTGCATATCATAATGAGTTGTTACTGTATAATCATCAATCCTGGGTATTTATGTTACTACGAAAGTACTTACACTAACAACATTGTGATTGAGGTTATATCTCGATTATTTTTTGTTGTCACATCAACAAAGAAAATTGTGGATTTCATTAAACCACAATACAATGATAAAAACATAGGATAAGACACAAGTTTTTAATTCTGCTAAAGACATATATTTACTAGCAGTCTAAACACAAAAACACAAACTATTGTCTTTTGGAAAGTGGAAAGAACACAGGATCATAATTTTGTAAAATACAACTCTCACATTCTTTTAATCAGCTGCCATGTTTCTTTCTTATTGCAAAGTGATCCACATGCTATACACTTTGACAGAAAATTCAGCTATTAAAGACATTTTTTCGGTCCAATTTACTTTCCATTTTGCTATCTTTTTACAATATGGGGCACATATTATAACTAACATAACTATTATCTATTATTATATTATTATCCCTTCCACTAGACAGAAATTTCATATTTTTTACTACTTTTGATATAAACTCCTATTCATATTATTTTGGGAAAGCGTTCTTTAGAAGACACATCAGAAAAGCAAAGTGTTACCAATAACTTACCGACTTTTAAAATGAACAAAAATTCATAGACATCAACTGTGTACGGTAGCTGATTATCCAGCCCACACTTTCTAATAATGATAATAATTCCATCATCTTCACTGGTCAAAATTCTTTGACTAAAGAATGGAAACCATACTTAATCTAAACCCAAAGGACTAGTTTGTTCTAAGAATATAAACGTCATGTGAATCCTAAAGGGATTGGAATGGGAGGTGGCCGGGTTTGAAGGACTGAGGAGTCCTTTCCTTGTCACAGTCGGCTTCATTCTTCTCCTGGAAGACTGACTTTTCTCCTCCCCTCCTTCAATATACCGAATAAAGCTGCCTACCTCTCAGCTCCCAAATCATACATTCAGGTTTAGCTGTTTTTGGGCCTCAACTACTCATCAAGAGCATGACTGGCCTAGCTTGACAGGTGTGCGTCGAGAGTCAAAAGTGTGGGCCGAGGCTCAGTGAGTCCACCTGACGGGCTGTGTGGGGGCTAGCATGTTCTCTAATGGGAAATAGTCAACGAACTGAGAGAAACCTCCAGAGGTATCAACTAGTATGCTTTGGTTCTCTTCAAAATGATTTCATTTGCACAATCTTAGTTGACGAGCGGATCCAGTGCTTATGTGAGGCCTACTTAGTATCTAGTAGTGAGTCGCTTTTGGAAAGCTAATATGTTCCAAACTACTCTATTCATGCTGTCTGAATACCAACAAATATGCAACTTCTGCTCACTTTAGACCTTTCATCACTGGCGATAAAGTATATCCCAGATTAAGCTCAGGTGATGCTAGTGAGACTTTGATGAAAGAATAGCTTCTGAATACAAAATCATGCGGAACTTCATTAAAACACTGCCCCTCCCCAACAAAAAAAAAGAAAGAAAAAAAAAACAGCAAGAAAACATCTCAATTAAAGGCCACTTTTGTTTTAAAAAAATGGCAAGTTCATATAGTCACACTCTATAATTTAGGCAAAGATAATTGAAACTACAAAATGTTTCTTTTACTATATTGTATATTTTTAAGTTTTTATTACTGATCAGATTAGGTTCTCTTCTTCCAGTGAAAAAGCCAAAAGAAATGTGAATAACCATGTAATATTCAGGTTAATGCTTACTTATAGCTGTCAATTTGGGCAACTCATTAATATCCAGGGATCATTTTTTCACCATGTAGCTATAATGGTTTTCAGAACAATTGTGAGGATCCAGCCTCCTGGTCAGTGAAAAGCATCATCTAAAGAAAATAAGATCGGTTTTTAGGCCTGAAAAAAAAAAAACTGTTTGGAACTCTGAAGACTGATTATATCAGCCTGCAAACATCTCAGTATTTTAATCTCACGTTATACAAAATACTTTTGGATCCACTGCCAGCAAGATAAAAACAAATTAAACTGAAAGGCTGGCATGAACTAAATATCTTATTCTGGACGCACCATCACTGACGGCTTCAGAAAAAAATAAAATAGAATGGATCCTTCAAAATATTTTTCCAAAGGGCAGACAATACTACCAAAAAAGAGTCCAAAACTAAAGCATAACGATCTACAAATACAGGAGTGTGATTCTCCTCACTGCTCTTGTAATTCTTTCTCCATACAGTCGTACAGTTCTTATTAACCTCTGGGCGGAGAGAGCTGTTTGCTGGGCTAGAAGCTCTCCTGGGCACGTCTTCTTCATGGGTACTTTCCCCAAACTGGTAAACACAGCACTCTATGTAATCAGTGTTCAGAAACTTTAATTATTTTTTTATTTTTTGTGGTAACTCTTGGTTGACCTCACAGATTGCAAAGACCTCGTCAGCTTGCAATCCCTTATTTTTTCATTTTTTTATGCCTCCAGCACCTGGTCTTCCTAGGTGGTCTTCCACCCAAGTACTAGCCAGGCCCGAACCTGCTTAGCTTCCGAGATTAGATGGGATCAGGCTTGTTCAGGGTAGCATGGCCGTAGACCAAAAACTTTCTTAAAATGAAAGAACAGCGTGTTCTTTTGCTATTTGCAAAATTCCTTCATTGTTTACAATTCCTGAAAAATAAAATGAACCTGGTCTCCGGCCAATCTGAAATTACTTTCCTATTCACATAGTTCTTTTACTTCTGCTGTTCCTTCTGCCTGGATGCCTTTCATAATCTTCCTTAATCTTATCCATTCTTCATATCCTATGGCAAATAGCCCCTTCTCCATGAGGCTTTCCCTGATCTCCCCAGCTAGGAGTAATCTTTCCTTCTTTTGAAGTACCATAGTAATCACCATGACCAATTACATTACATAAATGACTATCTCCTAAGTAAGAGCAAGCACACAGCCATGACTCATAAAATACGTACTAGGAGACTCCCTTAAAGCCTATGGCTCCTATGGGGTGTAAGATTTCTAATTCAGGATGCTCCCACATCCTCCTAATGAGGATCTCTTCTTGCATTCGAGCACTCTCTGGGAAGACAAAGAATGCTCCCAGGCAGCTTTCTGACCTGCTGTGTGACAGCTGCATGCACTATGCCCACAGAACATCTGAAGCATTTCTGCGGGCAGGCTGTGACTTTCTGAACGACCCAAATGCCACGTGTGGCCTATGAGAGTCCTCATATGAGTCTGAACATTTAGTTGAAACTATAACAACCTTCGGTGGGTAATTTCAACAAGGTTTTCAAGTACCTCATTATGGAAATTAAATGAAATTGTACATGTAAAGTTCTTAAATGGTGTCTGGCATGTAATAATAACTCAATGAATGTTATTGTTGCCCATGGTCAGAAACATGAGTGTCTATTCCCAAATCTATTTGCTATGATCTGAATATGTTCTTCTAAAATTCGTATGTTGAAGCCCTAATGTGATGGTTTCCGAGGTGGGGCCTTCGGGAGGTAATTAGGTAAGGAGGGTGGAGCCCTGTGATGGAACTAGTATCCTTACAGCCCTTGTGTCCCCACATAAAGATAAATGAGAAGCTGCCATCTACAAATCAGGAAGAGGGCCTTCAAGGAGAAACTGACCATGCTGGCACCTTGACCTCAGACTCCCAGCCCCCAGAACTGTGAGAAATAAATGTTTGTTGTTTAAGCCCCCCAGCCTATGGTATTCAGTTGCAGCAGCTGAACTAAGACACTATTAATGACATGTAGGCCTTATTATAATTATCTGAGGAAATAATGATGAACTGTGAGTGTAAAGAGTTTCTCCCTCTAAGAAAACTAAGTGAAACATTCTGGAAAAACTTGAAAAAAAGGCAAGTCACTAAAATGTTTTGCCATTGAAGTACGTGTAAGAAACGTATAAAACAATTCGGGGGGCGGGGAGCAGAAAGGGGGGGCCCAGATCACAAACTTGGATGCCCTCACTACCTTCTGGCTCCTGCTCCACTTTAAAGACACCCAAACGAGCTCAGAGTGGGCATGATGTGGAATTCTAATCAGTAGACCCACACACGAAACAGCAACAACAAAACACCTTGGCTCTACATCAGAAGACTTGCAAATATACCAAAATTATTGAAGTTAATACAAAATATTTTTCTCTGTCTCCTTCTTCCTGTCTCTTCTCATGTATAATTTTTATGATTTCAATAGGCCTCTGCCTTTGATTATGACAAAGAGTTGCAAGGGCTATGAGAAATGGCACACGCGCACACACGCGCACACGCGCACGCACACAAAAGGCCAAGTAATGCTGTAGGAATCAGGGTCAGGAAAGGTACAGAGAAAGGGACACAAGCTGAGTGGACAGAGAGCACAGGAAAAAGGCACTGGAGACACAAGAGAAACGTGAACAAAGTCGCAGAGGCCCAAGTACCATGGCTTGTTAAGAAAATAGAACAAGGGGTTAAAAACAGAGACCAAGGAACCAAGTAGCGTCTGGATCTTCAAGGACCTTACAACGCGGCTACAGAAGATGGACTCTGAGAAAAACACGGAGCAAACACAGAATTTCGAACAGCAGGATAGTATAATTGGATGCGCATCCTCAGAAGGTCGTTATAGAAGCAGCGGTAAGGTTGATCTGGGGTATGGAGACTGTTAGGCTTGAAAAGAAAAAAAATTACTTCAAGAGTCCAAGCAAAAAAAAAAAAAAAGGACACAAGCGCCTGGGACTAGGTAAGAAGAAATAGAAAACACTGTGAAGGTAGGATAAACAGGGTTGAGCGGAAGTTCTTAGCCATGGAAGTCTAAAGAGCGGAGGGAGTACAGAGAAAGGCTTTGCTTTGCTGCTTTGGCGACTCTGGAGGTCGTGGACAAATTGTTCTCCCAGATTATGTTAAAGGACAAAAGGAAGATGTGCAGAATAAGTCAACCCAGGTCACCTGGGGCACGAGGCGCCTGTGCAGAAGGCGGGGACGCCCACTGACTGGCTGGTCTGGGCCGCAGCAGGCCACCTACCAGGCCGCGGGGGTGGACGCTGTCCCTGATGGTCTCCGAGGAGGGTAATGGCCCGGGGCAGAAGCCAGAGTGACATCGCTGCCCGCGGGGACACTGAGGCAGGGGACGGAAGGACACCAAGGCCAGTCTGAGGCGGGGACGCCCCCAGGCCACGGCCCGAGACGCTTCCAGAAGGAGCAGCGGGACGGGGGAGGGGAGGAACTTTGGTGAAACCGACAGCATCCCACTGATTCGGCAATTTCGGGGACACGAGGGAGCGGGCGCCCCAGAAGGCCACCCTGCCACCTGAGCGCGAGCCCTGTCACGCGTCACCCGACCTGCCCCGAGTCCCGGATCTCCGGAAGCCCCGATGCACGTCCCGCTCGGGTGAGAGCGCCCTCCACGTCCCCTACACCCCAACTTCTGAGCCCGCGGAAACCCGGACCATGACCTCGCCTCTGACCCCCTCCCGGAGACTCACGAAAATTCAAGCACTTCGTGTTGTGTCTCCAAAGCTTTGTCCGTACTTTACAAGGCTTTGTACTGTTTGTTGTGCATGTGGCTCAAAACAAAGGACGAGCCCGCCCAGAAAGTGGAGGAGACCTGAGGCCGGGGAGGACACGCGCGCACAGGGCCCTCGTGCGGGGATGGAAAGCCCGCGCCTCCCGTGAGCCAGCGGGGCCGCGGGACCACGGCTCCCGGCATCCTCCGCGACGCTCCGGCGCGTCGGGCGGCAGGCGCTCGGGGGCCGGGCTCGGTAGCCCTGCGGGATGGCAACTCCTGAGGAGGAGTCTGAAGCCCCCACGGAGCAGCTGGACATCGCGTGCGGCCTGGAGAACTTGCCCGTGACTGCGTGGCCCCCGGGGGCGGCGCCAGAGCCCTTCCAGGTAGGGGACGGGGCCAGAGCCGATCCAGGTAGGGGGCGGGGCTCGGCCTCCGAGAGAGGCGTGGGGCGGGGCTTCACGGGCAGGAGCGCTGCGCGCGTAGCCACTGGGGTGGGGCCTGCGCCCTCCGAGTAGGGGGCGGGGCTCGACGGCCAGGAGCGCTGCGCGCGCAGCCAATAGAGGGGCCTGCGCCCTCCGAGTAGGGGGCGGGGCTAGGTGGCCCCGCAGCTTCTCAGGTGCTCGCAGTTCTGTGGTTGATGGCAGGTGACCTCCAGACTCTTCTACCTGTTTTCTTACTCCTTCGCACAGGTATTTGTGGGCAAGAATAGCTCCTAAAAGCACAGGTTTCTGTCATTCTCATGTTAACCCTCCAGAATAACCTTAACCAGAGCATTCCTCTTTTCTGCCCATACCCCGGCAGTTCCCTGAAGGGCAAAACCAGAGGCTTCGTGAGGTCCCTTGAAAAGGCCTGAGAATCTGGCTTTTTGCCCTGTTACTTCCCCCAGAACTCGCAGAGAGATCTGGGGCAAATCCTTAACCTCTCAGGTCTCAGGTGTCTCATGGGGGCCTATTAACCCATCTCAGCCTAGTATCATGGTTAAAAACTTGTCTCCTAGAGTCAGACTTAGCTGAATCTCCCTCATGCTGTAAGCGCTTGGGCAAATATAAACTAGCTTCGGGTAAGCCTTAGAGTTCTCCCGCATGCAATTAATAGTACCTCTCTCCCGGTTGCTTCGAAAATTACAAGTAAAATACAGTTCCTGGTTTGCTGAAAGAACTCAGTAGACGTTAACTACTGTTACTACCTCAAAGCCCTTCTCTACCTTTCTCACACCTCTGACCTTGGCCTGAATGTTGCCTAGGGAATAAGGAATGACCAAAGAAAAAAGGTGTTGGAGGGGATGGAGCACTGGACTTAGAGGTTGATGGCTTAGCATCTTAGCCATTTCTCAGAGCCTGAGTTTCTTCATCTGCAAAATGCAGTTAAAATATATAGCCCTTGTCACATCGATTCTCAATATTGAACCCTGTCTGTTCTTCCTGCTTCCTAGGCTTGTTTGAGGAGCAAATAAAACATTAGACGCAATAGCAATTTTCAGAGTAGAGCAGGATGTTAATGTCAGAAGTGGTTATTTTTCCTCAAAGCACCTTAGGTAATTTAAGCTTAACAATACAGTTGCCTAGCACCATATTAAACACTGATCTCTAAAATCTTATTCAAAACCAAACATTGCTGAATGCCTGGTCAAAAACACTGATATATGTTTTCTTTATTCAACAAATAATTGAGTGCCTGTTATGTGCCAGGCACCATCTTAAGCTAGGCACATAAAATTAAATGGTTGACAACACACAGTTCCTGCCCTTGAGCTTACAAGAGCAAATAAAAAGCACTTGATTGCTAATAAAAGCGGGGGAGGGGAGGAAGCCTTGTGATAACCTTGCGATTGATCCTTATACCTGCAATTGATGGGTGTAAAGGAAAATCCAGAGACAGACTCGATCCCACTGTCAGCTGCTTGGCTGTGTGCACAGCTCTGGTGGAGTTAGAGTTGCAGAAAGAAGACACGATCCCTTCCTTCCTCAGGGAATTTATAGTCTCACCAAGAAGATAAAAAATGCTCAAAACACTTAAATGACAAGCCTCAAAGTCCTTGCAACTGCTTTGCTTCCACATATTCATGGAGCACAAAAACAAGTCTTATACAAGGTCAAAAGAGTTTGCTTGTCCCAAACCCTGCCTTCACGGGCATATGCACACCTAAGAAATAAGGCATGAAAAATTCAAGTTAAAAATAACTTGGTGTTTAGTTAGCTTTTGGGTATTGTGTGAAAAGGCAAAAAAGAACATCCAAATGTTCAGACCGGAAGCAAGCATATCATAACGCCATCAATACTGAAACCTAAGTAGAAAAGAAACCATTGATTTTTCTTGAACTGAGAGTTGGACCTAGCCATTTTTCAGGTTTCTGAAACCAGCTTCAAACATCTTTGTTAAGATCTCAACTTGCCCTTGAAAAGAATTATCTGGCTCACAGTCTCCTAATAGCTGCTTGGAGCAAAAACAAACTCATGGGGCTAGAGGCCAAGTACAAAGATTCTTGTAGCTGGCGTTTCAAAACAACCAAAAAAGGAATGAGGATTTTCACAGCACTTGCTTAAAATTCAAAATCAAGGCCTAGATTTTAAGCCCACAATATTGTATGGTTTCATACTTCAGTTTCTGGAGCTTCAATACAGAATGTAACTCAGAAATGTCAGACCTCCTATCGAAAGTTATCAAGAGCTGCAATCAAGCAATCAAAATTATTTCCTTGGTCACCTGCTCTGTGACCACTACTACGAATAGGCACCTGACCCCTCACCATACCACACTGCAGACCTCAGGACCATGCCTTTCCTTGAGACGAGTTTTTGTTTAAAAGACATTTAGTACCAGTGGAGAGCCCTACAGTTTACGCCATTTAGATCCCAAAGTTCATGGCACTGCGTGCAGGTGTGGTGAAGGGGAGAGGTACTGAGTATGAGAACACCAAGGAGGTGGATTTGCTCTTCAGCGTGCTGTCTCCAGCTTCCATTTTGGCTTCTTGGGTGACCATGTTTATAAAAAACTTTTCTCTGAAGTTTTCTGTCAAAAGATATGCAGTTTCCACCCAGTTCTTCAAGGCTCTGGTTTCCAGCGCATCATTTCGCACTGAGCATTTTGCATTTATTCCCAAATCTCGCATAATCAATTCCATACCAGGAAAAAGTAAAGCTTATGTTATAACAATACCAAAAACGTGATAAAAATTTCATTCCCCGTGCCCTCTTTTCTATTTTCCTGAGTGGTTTTTCCTCTTACACACACATGCGTGTAATAGGCAGCAAGGCAACATTTGTTGATAACTTAAAGACGTCTTGGCTGAGTCAGCTCTTGGTTCTCCCCCATCAAGACGGACAAGCGATAGAGGGGAGAAATGTAATCAGATGGTTTCCGAGACATAATTTGGGTTTGACTGCATTTGAACCTGAGCAGTTTGACCCCAGAACCCGCTGCTTCTTACCACCCTATTGGATAGCCCGTATAAATCACACCGAACACGTACGTGCCAGCCACCAGAGGAAGCTGTGCACATGGATTCGCTCTATTTTTCCTTCACGGCACCCTGTGAGATAGAAAGGAAATGTTTGGAAGAATTGAAGGAAGCTACTATTTTAAAAGCATCAAGTGCCTGACATTGAGTAGTGTTATGTTATTTGAATTTCACGAGAACCCACCCAGATACAGGTATTATTTCTGTTTCATAGTTGCTAACCAAAGCTTAGCAAGTCCCTTGCCCTAAGTCACAAAGCTAGTAATATTCTGGTTCTGTGTGTGTCTCCTTTAGGAGATTCCGTGTTCTGCATTAAGCAGTTCCCTGCTTGCCCGGGGCTCCAGACCACAGTCACGGTTTTCCTGTCCGGCCTCCTGCACAGTGTTCAGTGTCACCTCCCAATTCGAGTCCTCATTGTTCATTAGCCATTTATATCTTTCACTAAATTGCCCAGCCATTTCCTAGACCCATTATCAGCTTCCAGCCCGTGTGTACTAGTCAAGACTCATTTGTTTGCAAGAAACAGAAATGACACAGACTGACTTGAACCAAAAAGGGAAGGAACTGCCTCACATAACGGGGAAGCCTGGACCCAAACTCGAACAGTGTCAGCTACATTGCTTTCCCCCAGCTCCCTGCTTCGCACCCCCGTGCCCCTTTCCTGGTTACACCCTTGGTAGCGGGTCTTACGTGTGTGGTAGAATTTGGGGATGCCAGGTGAACACTCCGCAGCAGAAAAAGAGTGCATCACCCTAATTGTTTCAGCAGAAGTCCCAGAATTGAATGTCGTTGGTCTGTCTTAGGTCCCGTGTCCATCTGTGAACCAAACACTGATGAAAAGAGCGAGTGTTGCTAAGGTTGGCCAGGTCTAGGTCCCTGCCCAACCCGGACCCCCCTCCAAGGCAGAGACAAGGGTGGCAAGGGCTCCCCTGGGAGGAGTCAGGGTGCTGTTATCAGAAGCGAAGGGATGGATGCTGGGGAGGTAATAACCTGTCTTCTGAGGTCACATCCCCCAAGGGGGATCTCCTCGGCTTAGCGTAAGCACAGAAGCCGTCAGGGTACCCCACTTCTGGATGAGTTTGGTCCTGGGCTTTGTCCCAGGAAACAGGGTGCAGAATGTGGAGAGCCACAAATTAGGAGTATTGTAGCTCCCGTCAGTGACTCCCAATGTGTAACACATTTAACAATAGTTTTCAGATACTCAAAATTTAACAGTTCACATGGCATATAAATATTTGAATAGAATGTCAGATCAGTGGCATCAGATTATTTCTGAAAAGACTAACTTTTCAACAAATAGTTGGATACTTGAAAAGATGGATAATTACATAATCATGTTATATCAGACCATGGTTTTCAAAAGAATATTCTTTAGTATAGCCATTTTTCTAAGTTAGGTAAAATAACTCTCTGAAATGGTATTTTACTGACCTTTGAATGTGAAACGAAACATATGGAGATAAAATGATTGGTGATGATTATTGGTATCAGGGTCAGTGATTACATCCATCAAGGGAAAAAAAAATACCCTCTTTAAACAGGAAGTTTATCCAGCAATCTCTATTATCTTTTTATTCATTTATCTTACCTCTTTGTAAGCCTCATTAAATCCTTTTGGAACAAAGCAGGTGTGCTATTATGATGTATAAAAAGCAACATATATTTGGTCTTTGTCCCAGTTTCTGGCACCGAGCTCCTCAAACTCTCAGAATTGCCTAAGTGCTGAGGCCTCAGTGTGACATAGGTAAGCGCCTAAGGATGTGGGCTGGTTGCCAGCAGAGGCAGCCATGTGATTGGAACTTTCTGCCCTACCCACTGCCATCTCCAGGGAGTGGAGAGGGGCTGAGGCTCAGTCAGTCACCAGTAGCCAGTGCTTTAATAATCCTGACTACGTAATGGAGCCTCCACACAAACCCGGAGGACAGGGAGCTTCCAGGCCGGGGAACGTGTGGAGGCACCCCTAGAGCGGGTGTGGGAGCTCCATGCCCTTCCCCAGCACCCACCCTGTGCGTCTCTTCCATCCAGCTGTTCTTGAGTTACATACTTTATAATAAACCCGTAATCCATTGAGTAAAATGTTTCTGAGTTTTGGGAGCCACTCTGGCAACTTAACTGAACCCAAGGAGGGGTTCTTGGGAACCTCGGATTTATAGGCAGTCTGTCAGAAATGCAGGTAACAACCTAGATTTCAACTGGTGCCTAAAGTGGGGGATGGGCAGTCTTGTAGGACTGAATCTTTATCCTGTGGGAAGTGATGTCATCTCCTGGCAGATGGTGTCAGAATTGAGTTGAATTGTGGGACACCCAGCTGGTATCCAGAGCATTGCTTGTTGGAGCAGGGACACCTCCACTCCCACCCCCATTGAAATTGGGTCCCAGGCCACTAATGGTGGCTATAAATGAACGAGCTGGGTCCCATGCAAGCAAGAATTAGTCTGTTCATAAAGAAATATTCTGGGCTCATGAGAGATGCTTAAATCTTCAGGGTTTCAAAATATCCTTCATTATGCCAGTGAAGAAATAACCAGACATCCACACTTCATAGAGATTATATAGACTTAGGACTTTCTTTTTTGTCACATTTTATAAATGTAAAATTTTGAGAAACTTTTTCCTATTACCCCTTTCTCATTTAATAAGAATAAGATTTCTTTACATGTATACAATACATCTGCAGTAAATTTAAGTATTAACAAGTATGTAACAAATACGATTTTTGGAATTCCATATATAATTTCATGGCCAAATGCCTTTCTTAACATTGTGAAGATTTAAATAAAACTACAAATAGCATCTTTTTTAAAACATCAGGGTATTTAAGAATTTACGTAACCTTCCAATAAGAAAATTATTTTTAAAAAACTCAATGGAAAACTCTCTAACCCAGGCCATTTTTCATTGATTTATCATTTATGATTTTCTTATCCCCAAAAAAGATCTTAAGTGACTGACAATAAAAATACTTGTATGCATTTTTATTATCAGATAAATGTAA
>NW_006434366.1:3212174-3227431 GCF_000325575.1 Pteropus alecto | reverse complement strand
CGAGCGCGAGCGCGCGCGCGCCGGGCCGCTGCTGGAGACGTTCGTGGACCCCGCGCGCGTGGGCAACGTCGGGCGCTTCCTCAACCACTCCTGCGAGCCCAACCTGGTGATGGTTCCCGTGCGGGTCGACTCGATGGTTCCGAAGCTGGCGCTGTTCGCGGCCAGAGACATTTCGCCGGGAGAAGAGCTGTCCTACGACTACTCGGGAAGATTCCTCAATGGAACGGACAGTGACGCCGAAGACAGGCCGGACGACGGGACGCCGCGGAAACCCTGCTACTGTGGGGCGCGGTCGTGTGCCGCTTTCCTGCCTTACGACAGCTCTCTGTACCGCCCCGCAGAAGGGCCGGACGTCACCTAGGACGGGCCGTGCTGGAGGAACGCGCCCGGCCTCTCCTCCCCCGGCGGCAGGACAGGGTGACAAGGAAGCGTGCGTGTTGGCTCGGCCCTCTCTGCGTCCCCGCTTACATACGGGTGACCCTCCGTGCAGTCCCCGCTCTGCCTTAGCCGCTGCTCGCACTGTAGCGGAGGCCAGTGGTCAGCTCGACCACAGGTTGTCCCCCTTCTATAATGGAATCTCAGGGTTTTGCTAAAAACTGGGCACTTTTTCTAGTTAGACGTGACATGTTCCAGCTAAGGTCACAGAAGCAAAACCGGTGTGTCCTTAAGTGGGGACATCCTGCCCTTACCCCCTCTCCCTTCCTCTTGGCTGGAGCTCGAGCATCCACCTTATACTCCGCGATCACTCTGGAAAAGGAAACCACACAGCACGTCAACGAAAGTGAAAGCAGCCTCGGTGCCTGGGCTGTGGACCACACCACCGGCCCTGATGTGACGCCTGGACATTTAGGTGAGAAACGGCCTCTCCCCCATTTATGCCACTGTAATTTCGATTTTTCTAGCACTAGCCCCGGACCTAAGCACAATGATCCAAGGAAACTGGCAGCTGCGTGCCTAGCTAGGCCTGCTTTCCAGGTTTATCAGTAATAAAGCTGAGAGTTCGATTTCTGCCTGTCTGACACCTGCATCTTATTTCTCATGTGTTTCTAAACACAAATTAAGGAGAAGGGCATGATTATCACCTCCTAAAACCCTAATAATGACCAATAATGAAAAATATACCTGAGACAATGATTTCCATGTGTATAACCAAAAGGCAAAAAAGGAAACGAACATTTTCACTATACACTTGGCTCTACTCCAAAGCTTGTGAAGTCACGCTTCGAAACTTCAAGCAGCCTCATTTCTTCACATATTAATAATATGGAAATAAACCTGCCAATACCACAAAAGGGGATGGGAGTTTTTTAATTCCATTTATACTTCTGGAGGGACAAACATCTCTAACTTCCTTTTTTAAAGCAAGGATGTTGCAAAAACAAGGTACTTTTAGAGGTTTATTAGACATTTTGAAAGCTGAAGTAATTATTTGGGCCCCATACTCTCATATTATTTAATAAATTAGTTAATATCTCCCCGAGTACATTTAAACCGTACCATTAGGAGGCCTTGCACTTCCAAAGTTACATCAAGATCCATATTACATGTAACACTCTGCCCATGTGATATAAGAGCTGTACGCTTCCTGAGTGAAACGCTGTGCGAATTATATCTCAATAAAGTTGTTAATATGTCAGGAATGAAGTACTGACACACTAGAACACGGACGAACCTTGGAAATATGATGCTCAGTGAAAGAAGCCAGACACCAAAGGCCACATATTCTGATTGTTTTTATATGAAATGTCCACAATAAGCATTTCTATCTCTAAATAAATCAATCAGTGGTTGCCAGAGACGGGTGGGAGGGAGGTGTGGGAAGCAACTGCTGATGGGTCCAGGGCTGCTTTCTAGGGTGAGAATCCTAAAACCTGCTTTCAAGGGGTGCGTTTTATGTTTGTGATTATATTTCCATAAAGCTTACCAGAAAAGAAGACGTGGTGCCTAGGAAACCGGTCACCTGGGACTCTGAACACTGCTCTCAGGAAGAACACCCTTTGGGGCCGAGGGAGATGCTTCGCCACTTCCCTACGTCCTCAAACAAAACACAGCTGTGCCTGATGCTGGGACTGTGCCTGAAGCTGGGACTGTGGCCGTGACCACGGCCGGAGGTGGACCTGGCTTTGCAGAAGTGCTGGGTTCAGTAAGAACAGAGATGACTATTCAACATGTCAGACCTTCAGCCCAGAGCATAAACGCCTGAATAACGAAGCACAGGTTCCTTGCAGTGCTGAGTGTCAACTTCCTTGCTCCCCTTTCTGTGCCTTTGTTTTTCCAGAGGTCCTCACGGGTAGCACAGTATTCGTGACAGTTACACGTGGAGACACAAATATTTTGCCACATTAAGCAATTCACATTACTTTCCAGTTTGCAGATGTGTGGATCGAGAAGTCTGATGTTGATTCTTCATGTTGTTCACATCGTTCGTCTCATGACATATTTAACAGTTACGATGACAGTACACGTGATGGTCGTGTATGTGATGAAACTGTCTTTCCATATCATTCAATGTAATCTCAGTAATGTTTGAACAGGATAAGTAAATTTCGTGATTTATTTTAAACTCTGTCTCGGCAGAGTAAAGCTTTCTCAAAGTGAAATCAGCTACACTGACTCGAGAGATGTTCTCACAGGGTATCATCGTCAGGAAAGCACCAACAACGTGAAATTTTGTTTATAACAGCACAATTTATGATTAAGAAAACTAGATATTTTTTGGAATATCTAATAATTTAGGAACCAGATAGGTCATTATTTTGTTATCCATTGCCAACTCAGTTGGACACCCAGGCATGAGCAACAATGATGAAATTTAGTCATATTTTATATTTTGCCAACTTTCAGTCATTTAAAAACCATAACTTTATATGTTTTCCATTCTCGCAGTTATGAAGGTATTTTGTCAAAGTAGGACAATAACGATATGCAACCTTTAAATATTTCTCCAGACTGCCTGTGGCTGTCCCACAAGCTGTCCTGTCCTGGATGCAATGAGGGACGGAAGAACCAACTTGCCTGGCAAGGCAGTTGTGAGCCTCACACAAGATCATGGATCGATACAGGCTACACGTACTCTCTCAGTGCAGTTGTCATTAAGTGCCATCGTGCCTCACCTAACAGAACGCGCAGCACATTGTCCTAGAAGCTGCCTGCCTCTGGCTCCATCAGATTGAATGTAACGGTAGGTCATCCCTGGTGGAGGCCGGCTAATTATTTAAGTAGCAGGAAACCAGGATGGCAGGATGGCAGGATGGCAGGATTACCAGCAGACCCTGAAGGACGTCCGTGGTGTCCCCGGTTCCTCACGACTCTTTGGGGTTTCTCTGGGATGATAAACGCCTCCGCTATTTGTGTATCATTTTTGCATTATTGGCAATGCCGTCTGCCTCGCCCAAAGCTACAAGTCATCCATGACCCGTCGTCCTCTTCCCCAAGACAATCATCACCGAGGCCTGTAAGTTCCGTCTACACCTCTCCAATCTGCTGTCTGATTCACGTTATCGTTCTGTGCCCTGCCGCAGCCTCCCTGCCTCCAGCCTCGCTGTCCCCACAGCGCGCCCTCCACCTTTAAGCCCCTCCGTGACTTCTCGTCACTTCAAGGATGGAGCCCAAACTTCCTAGCATGACCGGAAGGCCCCTGCCTACTCTCCACCTCATCCTTCACTCCTTTATCTTTCTGAGATCCTCCCGGAAAACCCACGCTCCCGCTCAGCCCCGGCCTTGACCATGGTCTGGAAGAAGCTGAGCAGGCAGGTTGCCTTCGGAGAGCGTTAGCAGGGGTGCGTTAGCAGGGGTGTGTGCGCGTGTGTGGTTGTGCTTTACCTTGTTCCCACCTCTGCCTCTCGCAGAACCCTGGACTCCCTTCATCCGGATGTCTCTCCTGGGCGTGGCTGCGTTTCTTACACTCACCACACTTGTTTGCGTGGCGCCTGGGCAGCTACAAAAACAAGAGCCAGCCATACGTCCTGTTACCCTGTCTCTCCTTCCTTCCTTCCATCCCTTCTTCTGTCTGCTGCCAGCGGGCTCTGCGCCACTTCCATCAGCCTGCTGTCCCCTGTCGCTCATCCTCCAGCCACCGGCCCAGCTTGTCCTCAGTGCCACATCCCCATGGTTGAACTGGGACAATACAAATGTCTAGATCTACAGGACGGTCATCCCTGCCATGCAGCACTTTGCTAACTTGTTATCCTCAGGTCCAGACACAGTCGATGCTCCCCGCTTGTGAGGTCAGCCACTTACAAAGCACTGACGCCACTAAATCCGTCCCACGCGTCCGTGGCCTCTGCTCGCCATGGCCCCTCTGACCAGCCCACACCCCGCCTTCCCTCCACCCCTTGACCACCTCTGTCTTCTTTCCCGTACCTGCCACCACCGCGAAGTGCTTGTGCATAGTAGGTGGACACAGACGGTGCTTTGAACAAATCTCAGACCTAGGCCACTCCTATCTGAACAAAACTGAACCCCCTCCATTAGAGCCTCCATTTGCGCTCAAGGACTCTTACAAAGTGGGTCTGTTTGACTTTGGAAGTGTTTGCTTGCGTCCCGATCTGTTTCTCCTGTCTTTCCCGTCTCCTGAAAATAACCTCTGTCCCCTTTCTTCCCCAGCAGCGGCCCCACCTCCTCCCCCTCACCCCGGACTCACTGACGCACACGGTGGGAACCGGGCCCAGCTCAGTCACTCATCCTCCACCTTCTGCCGACACCAGCTCTCCCACAACCCCCACCTGCCACGCGGAAATTGCTCCCAAATTTTTATCCAGTTTAAACAATTTTAGCTACTAAATTTTGACTTTTTTCCTAGTAAGAGTATTTTACAATAAACTAATATTTACTATCACCATCCGTTCAGAAAGAAAAGGCATTCTAACAGGAGTGGGGGGCGTCACATAGTCACTTACAATCTCTCAGCAGTTCCTAAGATGATGTCGGGGTAGCCTTATGAACGACATGACACCCGGTCCACACATTTCTTTGCAAAGACCAGCATTTGAGAAGTAGCTCTGCTTGGACCACCCGGGCACCACAATGGCTCTGTTCTTCATGCATTCATTTATTCACTTCATTCATGCATTCACTCATAAACATGTCAAGCATCGAGCACGTGCTAGGTGGTACGAGGATGATTCTTCGACCTCGTGATTCATTCGGCGAATGTTTCTGAGCACCTGCTATGCTGCATTCTGAAGAGACTGGGACCAAAAGCTAAATCTCCATCACGCCACACGGCTACCATTTCTTTTTCGTGGGGAGAATATCTAAGATCTACTCTCAGTGGCTTGCTGGCTGTGATCACAATGCTGTGTATGAAGTCCTCGGAACTTACTCACTTTTGAGATTCAGGAGTCTCTTTCTCATCCTGCTATGAATGAATATATACAGTTTTTCTTCTCTTTCTTCATTATGATACCAGATAAATTTTTTTTTTTAATTTCAGAAAATTAAGGTTACGAGCAAGGTAAACTTTTCTACACCTGTCATTTGAAACAGTTTAAGGCATAACAAACATTATTAGACATTCCTTACTGGACAGAGATCAAATGGGCTCACTAACTTTTTAAAAATTTCCCTTAAAAATATTCTATTTCTTTACCAATACACCTATCCTGTGGCTGGTTACACGCCTTGTCCACCTCCCCCAGCAGCAACACGGGTGACAGCAATGTGCTTCACCTTTTCGAAACTAAGATATTCCATGTGAATTCTCTACTTGCCGTTTCAGCATATTCACTTGTAAACAGTACCACTCTGAGGACATAAAAGGCAATAAGTAATGATTTATCCCCTAGCACAAAGCCAACTTAATTGTAAGAGTCTTGGACATGAACGTTCCAAAGCTCCAAGCTCATAATGCAAAACCCACAGATTCCAATAAAGAAAGCACGTGCCAAGGGAACCAAAGGCCACATGCCATGGAAGAGCTGGCAGGCGGACTTCAGGTCCTCAATTTCAACAGCTGCTGAAAGCTCTGGTCACTCAGCCAACAGTTATCACGCGCTCGCTCCACGCCAGCTCTCGCTTAGGTGTTTCGAGACTTTGGGAGGCTCTCTGAGCTGCCGTTTCAAGGTACAATGAGGCAAAGGCTACTTGTTGCTGGCTCGCTGCTCCTCCGGGTTTGCTTCGCCCAGGGTCCCCGGCCACAGGATCCCTGAGCGAAAGGGTCCCTCGAAACTGACACGAGGGTCCCCACGAACAGCTCTATGTCAACGGAAGCACGCGCGTTTTCTCGGTCTTGCCGTCTCCTCTACTGGTTTTGTCATTCCAGAAGGGAGTCCGGAAATCGATCCCACAGCAGAGGCAGCACCTGTTTCCAGTAACGGGGCCACCAGGACGGACACACGGGTCACCCCCAGGAGCAACCTGCCACCTGCAGTCTCCAGGCAGAACTGTCCTGACGACCCTCCTCTCCTTTCCCTGCGAGAACTCAAAGCATTCACACCCTCGTTTTAGAGAGGATGCGACTCAAGCTCCCAAGGGGTGGGGACCCCAGTGCTCAGGGGACTTTGAAAAGCATCGAATCCCGGGCCTCGTTTTAGCCCAATTCACCCAGTCTTCTGGGCGGGGGGCTAAGGACAGAGAATTTCAGACAACCTCCCCTAAGTTAGTTCTTCCAACACGACAAGCCAGGAATGGCCCAGGAACCATCTCTGAGGTAGGTCACAGGGTGGAGCAGGGAGATGAAGGGAGGAGGCTGACGAGACTAGGTAACACGTAAGGTCCCTGAATTTCAGACAATGATTTTTAATGTTCAGGGGCACGTGAGGTCAGAAGCATCCCTAAAAAACCCACACGAAGGAAAGGTCAGAATTATTAGCTCAGACGGGCTCCGGAGCTCCGGCCACAAGGAGAAAAACAACATGGTCATTACAGGCAGTTAAGAGGTCATTGTGGATTGTGGGCAGGGGCGGGGGTGGAAACAACTTACCCCTGAGGACAAATTCATTAACAGTGGATCACTTGTGCGGACTGGATTTGCAATCAAGATTGGACTCATCAGCTGACCCCGAGCTGGTACTTGAGCCGCGGAGGGCTGAGAATCCTCGGGCTAGAGGACGACCCGAGTTTGATTTCATTCACTTCCCCTGACAAATACTCACGTCCTGCATAAGTTCCCCTAAGCAGAGCTACCGTGGCTGTTCTCAGATTCATTTTAGGATTAAAAAAAAAAAAATCATTAAAAAGCTGCAGAGTCACTGTACATGGGAATGTAAATTGGTACAGCCTTTTTGGAGGGCTGTCAACATCCACCCCAAAGGAAAGTAACCATATGCTTTGAAACAGGAGTTAGATTCTCAGGAATTTATCCTACAGAAATATCTGCACTAACTGGCAAAGATGTAAGGAGGTACAAATAGGTTTATTGGAACATTATTTTTTCAATGAGAGTGGACATTCAGTATTGTTTTATATTAGTTTCGGGTGTACGGCATGGTGGTTAGACATTTCTATAACTTATGACATGATGCCCCTGATTAGTCCCCACCTGGCACTATACATACTTGTTACGTTATTATTGAGTATATTCCCTACGCTACATTTTTTAACGATAAAAACTGAAAATCACCTGAATGTTGTTCCTCCGATGTTGCCCCCCTAGGTCCCTTAGGACAGCTTCGCTCTTTGAAATCCTTCTTTCTTTTTGCTGCTTGGTTTGGGGAGCTCCGCTGACCTGAGTCCACGATCACTCACCCTTTCGTGCGCATCATCTAGTCTGCTGTTAAACCTCCGTGTGTTTTTCAGTTCAGTTATTGCGTGCGTCAGCTCCGTGACTTCTGTTTGGTACATTGCTATAATTCCTACCTCTTTGTTGAAGTTCTCATTGTGTTCATCCATTTATCTCAAGTTTGGGGAGCCTCTTTATGGCCATTGCTTTGAACTCTATCAGGTGAATTGCGCATCTCCATTTCATTACGTTTATTTCCTATTTTGTTTGAAACATGCTGCTCCCCTTCCCCATTCTGCTTGACTCTGTGTTTGTTTCTGTTGGCTGCCTCGCACAGTCTTTCAGGCTGATTGGAAGCTAGCCCCTCAAGCAGCAGCTTTTAGAGTATGCAGATACACGCAGCCCCACGGAACCACAACCATAAATCCTGCTGGTCTCCAGACCGGGCAATCTGGGGTGTCTCCTGTGCAACAGCTGCAAAACTTGGGGTTCCAGATGAATGCATGAGGTCCTTAATGGAAGGTACCAGCAAGATGTTGTAAGGACAGGGGACAGCCAGCTTTCGGGGGCTGCTAATTCAGCTGTTTAAAAAGAATGAGACCTGTATAGTATTTTCATGAGGTGTATAAATATATTAAATGAATAGTCTTAATTCTTAATAGTATGATTCTATTTAGTTTTATACAAACCAAATGTGAATGGTATATATTGTGTGTGACTTGCGTATGTGTATATGTGTATATTTACACCTAATCTGTAGTGAGTATATATCAATACGCACGTTTGTAAATGCATGGAAACGTCTGGAAAGATACACTAAGTGCTTTTACCTGCTGGCGGTTACCTGCTGGCAAAGATTTGGGAGATGATCAGAACTCACAGAATGAAGGGCCTCTAAGGATACTCTGCATACATTTTAGAGTTTCTAGTTTTACCTTATGCATTTTATTGTTCTTACGATTAAAAAATAAAGGTTTTTCTAATGATACTTGGTGGATAGTTATTAATAAGAATTATTAATAAAGGCAGCAGAATTTCAGAAAATAATCAGCATAAAAAGATGAGAGATCATTCTAGAGCCTTTCCCAGCTTCTGCGGGTCACAGTCTCCACTCCTGCCTTCTCTCTAAAAAGTCGGAGATCAGAACTGAGAAGTACTTTAAAAAAAAAATTTTTTTCCTATAGAATAAATGTTTGTACCCTCTTTTTTGTCCCCCTCCCCCAGCCTTCCAAATCCACAGGACCACTAAATAAAAGGTTCTCCAACTCAAGATATTACTTGTACAAAAACAGCAAAAACCACGAACAATGTGGCCACTAGATGGGGACCATAACGCACAAAAGCATTCTGGACTGCCACTTCACAGAAAAGCATTGCCACAGATGCAGGGCCAAGGCCTGGCACCAAGGGCCTGTCCAGAGCTAACGGCCCACAGCAATAATCAGTGCGATTCAGCCTTTGGCTTGCCTAATGTGTCCTGAAGCAAAAGGTCTCATTAATTAATTTAAAATGACAAATGTGAATACGGTTCCCATATTTGTGTGGTGTATTTCCGAAATGAGTATTCACAAATATTCTGGAACAGGCGAACGTCGAGCTGGAAGCCTCCTTGAAGCTGCGTCTGAACAGACTGTGCCGTTTTCAGCCGAGCGGCAGAGTCAGGCGTGGAGACTGAGAACTGTGGCCTCGTCTCACGAACGGGACTTAATCTTATCTAGGAAGTCCTCCCGCACGCTCCTCCAGAATGCTATTTAATAAGCACGGTGCAGGACACTGTTTTCTTTCATTCTTCACACGTGACCTCAGTCAACTGTCTTTATCAGCTGTATTCTCTTCACGGAATTGAGCCTCGTACAAATGAGCTGATAATGCACCTTTTGATCATTCTTTCCGGGGGGTGAATGTTTCCAATACGCCCAGGCTGTTCCTACCACACCCCTAAACATATATATATGTACTTCTTTATGAACACGTGATCACTGTGTAGAAAGGAGTGGGAGGAGAGGCCGTGATGAAAGCATGTCTTTTGAAGAGGTTAAGAATCCGAGTCTTAACCTTAGATTCTCGTTGCCACACTGAGAATGACTATTGCATCGACCTTCGGTTTGGCATGGACGTAAAGCAGGTCGAAGGTTTGCACACAGATCACCCCATACTATGTTTACCCTCCAGCCTCGACCCGACCTGTTCCAGAAGTATTTCCACTTAATATGCAAAGTCTGAAGAACAAATCGGTTCAGTAACTTGCCCAGAGTCACAAGACCAGCAAGCGGCAGGACAAGAATGTAAACCTAGACGGTCTGGCCCGGAGTCCGTGCTCTCAGCCACTAGTCCATCGCCCCTCCTCGCTCTTTGCCTTTTTTCCCCTTGAGGTGACCTCCCAGTAATCACCTCTTTTCAATCCGCTCCTCCCCACCCCAAACTCACAAGCGACAGATTTAAGGGTACGGTGGCGAGAACAGAAGTCACAAAAAGAGCGAGTCCCGGTCCTGCCTCCTCGGCCGTGTCACCTGGGCACCCTGTAAACGCTCTGAGTCCCAGTTTCCTAAGAGAAGAGGTGGATCCCTCCCAACGGGAAAATCAAGACAGAATCCGCCGAGCAGAAGGGAGCTGCTTCATGACAGCGACACTTGGACCTTCCTCACTGGCTTTATACCACCACCACCACCTGCAGGGGCAGACGCTGGTGACATGCAGGGTCCAGCTCCACGTCACCTCCAGCACAGGCGGCGACAGCGGGGGTTCTTACCCTACACATGCCTCATACCGCGAAGTCTTTCTGGGGCCTCTTTCTATATCAAAGTGATTCCAGCTACAGCGACTGAAGAGATTCCAAGGGCGCCCTTCCATGTCACTGAACAGTAAATAGATCAAGTTGTATCTGGCAGCGTCAGGAGCAGAGAAAACTGCGGACTTCAAAAAAGCAACCACAAAGGGCCCTTCCTCACAAGCTCCAAACCAAACGCGGGGGACCCTTTTATCGGCGCCACCTGACGAGGGGCTTATCTCTCTTCCCTGCCGGTCTGTGAGCTGGTTTCACTTTCCCGTGAGTGTTGTTCAGAGCTTCTAATGTCACTCTGATGAGACGCCAAACCGACCTGTTGGAAGAGTCGCTCTGATTAGTCTTCCATTTCCCCAGCAAAGAAAACAAGGAGTTTGTCAAACATGGCCCAGGCCCAGGCGCCCGAGAGCCACCCCATCTGACCTTCGGTTACTGTGACAGGGAATGGCCTTCCTGCCTGACGACTGTGACTAATTCGATTCCACAGGCCCAGCCAGCCTGCTCGCACTGATGGCTTTGGGGTCAATTACCATTTGGGGGCAGATTAGACTCTGATCTGAAGCTGAAAAACTCCACCGCTGCCACCAATTCTCCGAACTTCCCAATCCTAACTAGGGCAGATTTCAGAAAGGAGCATCTCTCCTTTCACAATCTACCTGAGTATGGTCTGTAATGGTTTGGCTTAATCAAAAAATTAATTGAACTCCGGCTCTAAAGTTCTCAACACAAGAGTCGGAGGTAGGCAGGGGACCTGGCCAGCTGCCTCGGTTCCATCCAGGCCTCTCGGAGCCAGGAATATCCATGGGGCTTTAAGCATTTCAAACAGCAACGGCCAACTTTCCGTAATAGCGGACTCTGGCAAACCTACAAAAGCAAGGCCTGCTCTGCGGTAGTTTTTACTGCAGAAAATTAAGTTTTAATAGATGAAATGAAACCAATAGTCAAGAAACTGACCTCTGCTGTTTTCTAATATTAATCTGGGTAATAAGTGACAAAGTTAATGAAAATGGACCGTCGGTGGGGGGCGGGGGAGGTAGATGGGGTAAAGGGGGTCAAACCCGCGGTGACAGAAAGAGGTGAACACACAGTGTAAATATATTTATGCCTTACTGTTAAAGTGTACAGCTGAAACTTATTGGATTTCGTTAACCAGTGTCACCACAAAAAAAATTAATTAAAAAAAAAAATGGACTGCCAATGGCGCCGCTGAGATCAGCTGCGGCTGTTAAATGACTTTGAGGCTGGGGGTGTCGAGGGCATCCCCCGGGAAACCACCACCCTTCCTCACGCTCGGACCCTCACCGGTACGTTACTAACTTGATTAGTCATTTTTTTCCAACAGAAACATGAGGTTTTGTTCCATGAAATGAGTCGACTTTTCAGAATGGAGGCTGAACGCAGCACCCCACAGGCCGAACCTGACTGCAGAATCATTTATTAGCTCTTCGCAGTGTTTGGTTTTTAAATCGTCATCGGATGCCAACAAGGAAAACTCAGAAGCCTTCACACGCAAATGCAGGTATCTTGGAAACGGGGCGAGCGGGCGGCTCTGGGCCCGGTTCCGTGTGGCCGCCGGGGACCCGGCAGGCAGTGGCAGTCCTGTGCAGTGAGCACTGCTCCCGTGTCCTCCTACGAGTAGCCGCAGGTTCACCTGTTCATGAGACAGACTGCCCCTGGGAAGGTCAGTATTTGCTGGAAGGAAGGAGGAAGAAATGCGTGCAAAATACCATTTGAAAGGAAAAAAAAAAAAAAAAGGAAACCACAAGCCTCTTGTATAAACTATCTGAAGTGTCGAAACAGAAAACATTGTATTTCCATGTTTGGTTTGGTTTGGTTTTCAAAATACTCTTTTCACTAAGTCAACGATGGATTCGTACCACAGGCGACAATTCTACGTGCCGCTGGAACACGTGATCTGTTTTCAAAAGGTGATCAGCAAGAGGACCAGGATTCTGAGGTTCTCGTGGAAGAAAGGCCCGCTGCCTTATGTTATGTCGACAAGAGAACTCTCGATAAAGACAGTCGGTGGAAACGGACTTTACCAAGACACCGGTTTGGAGCCATTACCCCACCGCACCGCAGCCCAGAAAAACACCTACTAAAATGAACAGCACCTTCCACTTCTTATTTTCCTGAAGTGTCATATGGACCACACAGATGCTTTGTCAAAAAAAAAGAAAAGAAAAGAAAGGAACAAAAGAAAAGAAAAGAAAAAGGGAGGAGGGAGGGAAGAGGAATAAAAGGAAAACTTCTAATCGGCGGAGCTCCGTCCTCCATGGTAAGCTGGAGGCCGGGCCACGCAGTCTGAGGCATCAGTGTCATGTGATGTCTTCCAACAAGGAAGTCACTCAAGATCACCCCCCCATCGTTCCCCACCCCCTAACGCTTTCTAATCATGCTTATAAGGTTTTCAAAAAGAAGACATGACTAGCTTCCCACTCAGCTCATCGTGTACACCCTGAAAATAAAGGTTGTCCAGGATTGGGGACCAAGGCAGATTTAAAAACAAACCTCAATTCCCTCCATGCTTCAGCGGGGCAGGAAATCAGTTAGAGGCACAGACCCAAAACAAGAGCTCCTTACCAAGCGACAAAAAAGATAAGCATGCAGGTAAAGGAGACTACAGACACTGGCCATGCCCCCTTACAAATGACGGAGGGAGCAGTCTGCATCTGATCAGATTTTCATTTGATGCAAGTGGTGTCAAAAGTAAATGCCCTCGAGAAACATCTGGGAGAAGGAAGAATCCCAGGACTAAGACTGCAAAGGCTATGATTCTGGCTACAAATGCCACTGGAGACTTAATCGAGACACTGGTTTTATGAGGAGAGTTATTGTTTTTGTCAGTGCCCTGGTTACAAAGTTCCTTAAGTTTTCAGTGGCCCGCCCCTAGCTCTATTTTTCCTTTATGCTCCCTATGCTTTGCACGCAATTGTGCAGAAGATGAGGTTTTCGAGAATGCATATAGGGCATTAAAGCTGAAATTATTACACTACCAACTTGTTGGTCTGCTCACATGTCAAAATGCAATATTACACAGCGCAGTGGCCACAGCTGTCTGTCATTTGGTGCACTCGTGGTAACCTAGAAATAAGGTTCTTCAGTGAAGGGCTTCTTAAAAACAGATTTTGTTTTAATGCTTTCTAATATTATGCTGATGCTAAAAATACAATTGTAAAGACTAAGCCAAAACGCACCCCAAATATTTACGCCATATAACACTTAACAAGAATCCAAAATATACACAGTAAAAATGTAACCACGTAAAAAAATATAAGCAGTTGGGAGACAACAAGTAAAAACCAAAACTACTTGAGCAGTGCTGGCTTGAAGAATAAAATATCTTATTTTCTACACTAGCTTTTTCAATTGAGCAAATGCTTTTGTTTGTTTTGCTTGGAATTAATCATCAATTGATGAAAGTTTGTAGCAAAACATTTTATGACCACAAACTGACAGATTAATAAATGTGGCTAAACGCCCCAGCAACACACTGTTTTTCAAGACAAATGTTTTGCTGCTGGGAGGCTCTGCACCGAAGTGGCAATCTAGCGTTGGCTGGACACTGGCGAATGCCACTAGGCTTACTTTCTGAACAACCAACATAAAGACGAGCCATTTCTTTCCAGTGGCAGACTAGAAGCGTCTCCAGGTCTTAAGGACTGGGAGGTCAGGGTGGGGTCCTGGGCACAGGGTCCTCTGGCTGGAAGCCACACTCTAAAACAAGGGGCTTTCCCGGCACGTGAGGCGGCTGCCAGCTTTCCGGGACCACCACCCAGGCGGTGCCGCTGACGTCACCTTCCTTCCCGACACGCGGAGAAGCAAGGTTGTCGTAAGGTCCCCACAGGGAGCCTTGCTCTTTGGCATAGAAATTGCCACAAACTGCTTGCGTGTCAAAGTCATCAAGTAGCTGATGGACATGAACGTTTCCTAGTAGACAGAACGCATATCACGGTCACCTCTTTAAAAGAGAACACAGCGAGGGAAACACAAAAGGCACACACGAGAGTGAAGGCCGACTCAGCAGATACCAGTTTATTCGACATAGTGCACGATTCAAAGCATGTGACGTTGCACGGCCAACGAGGCCACCTGTTACAAAGTGCCCGCTACCCCGCACGCAGTTCACTCGGGGTTCTCGCTCCTTCTCTCCTGCGTCTGAAAGGGAGCGGTTTCTCCGTGTACCGCACACCTCACCTTCACCGAAGGCTTTGGGGAGAGGGGGAGATGGGGCTCGTAACTGCCCCCCCGAACCAAAGGCACTTAATGTTAAAAGATAAAGCACAGCAGAGTCACCCACAGACACCCCACGTTCAGACGGCTGAGCCTAGGCGCACCATCGCTGGCCCATGTGGGAGTCATCCTGACCATGTTCCCGTGGGAAAACAAAGTGCAGCATGAATATAAAGCCTGGTCACCGCCAACCCTGTCCTTGTCTGAAATAGCATGTGAGAGCCTTAGTTTACACGACTGATGTCACCCGAGATTCACACGTGGAAAAATAAGCTTAAAAATAATCTGTCATAAATTCTCACTGTGAAATCCCCATGGATGTGCCACACGCAGAGAGGAGTCGGAGAGAGCCTCTAGGGTCCTGCGGTGCGTCCCCTCACTGGACAGGCGAGGCCGGTCTGGGACGCGGGGCCTGACCCCATGGCAGAGCGCGCGGGTGGAACGCAGGCCCCCCGAAGCCTGGCTCAGGGTCCCCTCCACCGCACCCCTCCCCATCCTCTTTAAAAGACCCTCCGAAGCACGGGGCGATGAGCTTCAGACGCGCCCACGCGGGGCGGCTCGGGGCGCCTGGCCGGCCGGCGG
>NW_006434366.1:3195870-3211970 GCF_000325575.1 Pteropus alecto | reverse complement strand
ACCTGAGCCGCCCTGCGAGCCGGCGCGGGCGTCCGGAAAGGGCAGCGCCAGGCTCTCAGGCCCACCCCACCCCGCGCCTCACACACGTGACCCAGATCCGACGCAGAGCCCGCGGGGTCAGCGCTGCCAAGCAGAGTAGAAAAATAAAATAAAACTTAAACGCCCAACGTTACACGAGTTATGGGACATCTGTCTATATGTGAGACGAGGAAGCAGCCATTAAAATCATGTTTTTCTGTAACATTTAATGACATAGGACCTTCTCGTGATATGCTAAATGAAGAAGTCAACACCGAACATGGTACGGTCTCAATCGAGGCAACTGCGTAAGCCCGAGGGAAAAGACGGGGCGCGTCACAGTGACCGCCCCACAAGCGGAGGTCCTCGGGTGTGGAGCTGCACGTTCCCTACTCCAAGCACATGTCACACGAACTCAAAACGAACCCAGAGGCTTTGCCGGAAATAAATGAGAAGATTATCCACGGGCCTGAGAGTCTGCGAACTGGGAACACAGCGAGGCAAAAACTGACAGGTGTTCCAGAAAAGAAGAGTGAAAAGTTCTGAGAGTCAAAAGCACGTCCTTGGGAAGTGCCGGTCCCGCATTCTCAGCGCTAGGGTTGGTCCGGGACCGATGTCCGTCAGGTGTCAGGCAGTCAGGGTGATGGGAGCCAGGCGGATGCAGGCCTGAGCCCTTCCGCAGGTAAGCGGAGGGTTGGCCACCTGGAGGTCCGGATGCAGACCCCGGCGCCGACGCAGGGAGGGAACGTCAGAAAGTTCAGGCTCCCGGATGGTCAGGACAGGGATGGATCTTTCCTCGCGCCTCGCCCTTCATCACGTTAATAATTTTAGCAGTTTGGTTAAAACGACGCCATCACGTGTATTTGGTACCTTTACTCCTTCCTCATACATATTGCTGTCACAACTGAAAAAGTTATTTTTACATTTAGAAGAGTACCTGACATTAAACCGAGTGATACAGCTTAAAGAAAAGTATTAATTCAGAACAACGTTAAGACACTGTTTAGCGTCAGGCAGATTGGCCACGACTAAACAGCAAAGCCAGAATCAGCAAGAGCAGGAGACTCTGTGGAAAACATTCTTTGAAAGGCATTGCTTTTGGAGTGTAAATCATGACTCAGGAAGCTATTCGGTTTCGTGTGTGGGGTCTGGGTTGTGGCTGTTTGCCAGGAGCGGAGTACAAGCACCCGTGGGCATTAGTGCGGGCATCGAGCTCCCAGTACAGGCCAGGCACGGTGCTGGGCACACGGCCTGTCATTTCATGTGACTGTAACAGCCCAGAGAAATTAAATGAGTCCCAAGACGACACAGCTGTTAAAGGAGGTAGAACTCCGACCCAGGTCTACCCAGGGAGAGTCTACACTCCGAGATGTCATCAGGTGTCACGCTCACGCTTCCTTGCCGTCCCCCGCACGTTCGTCCGGCATGCACACACGTACCTGCACCAATAAGGACGCCTAGCGTATCCCTGGTCACCTCGTCTGTGAATCACCACAGATTACTTGACTCGAATACCTCGAAAGCTTCCATACCCGAAAGTAACCACACACGCACCTCTAACATCCTGGGGTTGTTCTTCAATCCGAAATAACGGAGAATGACAATGAACTGGTTATCCCGAGGACATGAGTGTCAGCTCTGAGCTGACCCAGGGAAGGTAAAACCCCCGCCAGCTGCTTACAGGAACCACACAAATAAGCACGGAGAGTGACTTTGGGACTCGTGAAGGAGGAACCATTTTCGGCGTGAGAGGGGTCGTTCTTTTGTTCTTAATTCGTATTATTCTCCTTCCTCTCAAAAGTCTGAACGTTTCCAGTCTTCATAAGGCTGTGTCTGAGGCCGACACGGACACTGTCTGGGCGCCCCCACCATAAAATGAAGATGTGTCGCTTTGCCTTCCACAGCCGGTGGGACGACAGCAACCAGTGTCCTCAGTTTCCCTGTGGCCAGTGAGGAATATAACGTATTATCCAGGCAGCGTCCAGGCAGGAGAAGGGAAGGGGAACCTTTAAAATACGCCTGAAACAGTGAGACCCTGATGGCATCTGCTACAGCCTGTGACTGGCATGCCACGGAAGCTCGAAAATGCCCAGCGGTGACCACGCAGGAAGGCAGGGCAGCAGTCCCCTCCCCACGCTGGGCGGCCGTGAAGCACGAGCGCCCCAGAACCTCCAGGACCAAGCTGCGGTGGGTGAGCCTGGCCCCGTGCCGCGAGCCCCGGGCAAGGCGGACAGCCACACGTGGACGTTCTTGTCCCACAGCCATGCCACACGTGACAGAAAACAAGCGGGCATTTACTGACCGCCTGCTGTGTACAGCGCCCGAGTCCAGGCACGGCCCCGCTGGAGGGCACAGGCGGGGTGAGGCAGCAACGGCGACACACCCGACAGCTACAGAACAGGGCTAGAGATCCTGGGGTCGGCACTGAGTCCGAGGAAGACATCATCTTTCCCGCAGTGCAACGTCTCAGCGAACACTTTTGGAAGGCGGAGCGCAGACCGTGGCCAGAGGACGGCTTAACACGACATGGACGGCGGGGGTCTGCTCCCTTCAGCCTGGAGAGCTTGTTTCGACACCCATTCCCAGACCGCACGCCCAGGGGGTCTGGTGTGAGGTGCAAAACAGTGCAATTCTAACTTCTAAATGCTGCTGCTGCTATGGGTCCAAGGGACACAGTTCCAGTAGCAATGATTTACAGGATTTAGAAAGCAGCAAAGGTGTGTTTAGTGACGAAAACAACGATACAGAGGCATGAAAATGGCACAATTCAGGCAAGGTAAGACGACAGCAAGGCCAGAGCCTGGTCACGACTGAGCTCGGTCGCTTCTTCGCTGACTCTTTTGAGGGTTCGCGACATGCTCTGTGCGGCTCCGGACTCGGGGAACACACCGGAACAGGACAGGTGAGGCGCCTGTTGCCAGGAGAGCACGCGATAAACGAGCCCATGAGGCACAGGCTGTTTCCGGGAGCGGTCAGCCCGGAAGGAAGTAAAATGGGGAGAGGGGGCCGAGCGTGACGAGGTGACCGCTGTATGGAAGGTGGCCTCAGGGAGGTGCCACGAGAGCCGAGTTCCCAAAGATCTGGGGAATGAGAATCCCAGGCCACAGCAGCGACTGGCACAAAGCTGACAAATGATCAAAGGCGGGACATGTGGGTGGGTAAACGGCGCTGTCACATTACAGGCCGTGGTCTCAGCAGACAGGAGGTGGGGCTTGATGTAAATGGAACCGTGACAAACATTTTGCTAATTTATTCACCAGGCTCTGGCCTTGCTGTCGTCTTACCTTGCCTGAATTTTGCCATTTTCATGCCTCTGTATCATTGTTTTCAGCAGACAGGAGGTGGGGCTTGAAATAAATGGAAACCGTGACAAACATTTTGCTAATTTGTTCACCACGAAGGATGAAATCCAGGACTCATTAGCTGTTTACCTTTAGGCAAAGCCTTTCTGAGCCTGCTCCCTAATGATAAAACGGGAGCTACTGATGGACTAGCGTCGAAATGCTCCATCACGCCGGACACGCGGCGACACTGTAAGTGTCGCTCTGTAAGGAACGCAACACTCCTCCCCACGGAAGGGGGCTGTGCCCGTCTTATCCGACCTCCCTGGGTGGCCCTGCTTCCCAGTGACACGGAGCTTCAGCCAGCTCCTCGCAGGTCTCCGCGATCTCGTTTTAGAAAGACGATGACGCCCCTGCCAGCAGGCGAAGGTGCATCCGCACGTGCTTCTCAATGGGCAGCTGAGCGGCGCCGCTGGGGATAAGGATCCGGCCTGAGGTCTCTGCTGGATGCAACGTACCTCCCAAACTGCACAACATGGTATTTTAAAATAAGATGTGGTTCATATGCCATGAAACGCAAGCTCTAACAGCCCTGAGTCTGTGTCTGCCCAGAGCCCGGTGTTCAGGATCTGAGGCTGTGACGTGAAGAGGGTAGAAAACAGATCCACGAGGTCTAGGATGAGACTTTTAGCACAGCTATGCTTGAAGCCCCTGCTACATACAGAATAATTCTACTTGGGGGAGAAAAAAAATCAAAGTGCACAACAAGTCTGGTTGAAAACTATCAATAGTTTTCTTTAGGAAGTTTTTTTTTTTTTTAAGTTTCTTTGGGAATGCTTCTATGTTCATTATTTATTTTCTCATTTTTAGTGCAACGAAATGTTTTGTGTAACAAAAGAGCTGGTCCTTTATGAGATCATAGCATCTCTAAAACCTTCCATTAACCCAATCGACTGTGAAGAGCCACACCCTAAGCAAGCCTCACCACAAGTCAGTGTCGAGAGGTCACGGCCACCGTGTGAGAAGCCGGTCAGTGCGCATCGCCGTTCCATTTCACGCGCACTCATCCACTCAGCAAACGTTTACTCGTGAGTAGTTCATTTCAAATTCTGATAACGGGCAACTAATGAAACTCGTAATTAAAGAGGAAAATGGCCTGATTTCCAACGTCCTCATTGCTCTTTTTTTTCCAACTCTACTTTTAGCACCAAAAACTGGTTATTAATGACATTAGGACTTTGAGTGGCTGAAATATGGGTCATTTTATTAATTAAGAACAGAGGTTTTAGTCCTATTTCCTCAAAATGGCTAATTACTGTATGACATTGATCTCAAAACCTGTGCTAAGAATGGGACCCTGGACTCCAGAACAATCCATTTGTTATAATGACTTACCAGCCTCGGGACTTTGAAGGCAAGGGGGACAGCGACGTGGTTTTCTGTGAGATGATGACTTTTAGAGACACAGGGAAGTTTTACGGTATCTGTAGCTCATCTCAAACAAAATCGCCATAGAAAACCACGCAGCAGAACCCAGGCCTCTGGGCTTTGCGCCTGGTGCTTTGCCGCTGACGTCAGATCAACTCCTTTGCTAATGGTCTCGTGTAAAATGGTGGGAGGCTGTGGGCTGAGCTAAAGACCCCGCTGGGATTACTCTAACGACGTTCAAGAACATCGGCTATTATTTCCTGAGTACTTACTATGTGGACTGTCCTAAGAACTTCACGGGAGGGTGATTCACGCACTTCATCCTCCACGAATCCTGCGGAGCTGTCACTAGTATGCTTGAGGGAAAACGAAAGCACAGGAATGCTAAAACTGTGCGTTAGGTCACATGGCTTAAAAGTGGTGGATCCGGCATTACAGCCTTTCCCCTCCCATCCCAGAGGCTGTGCTCCTAAGCCGAGGCCAGGCTGCCCTGTGGTTCTTCCCTCTGTGCCCTCGTCAAAGCTGTACTTCGGATGGGCTTTGAAAAAGTTATGAATGATCATCAGAGCTTACTTTAGTCGTGCAAAGAGGCCCTGGCCCATAACCAAAGGTCAGTCACCTTCTAGGTAACATGATTTTTTTCAAAATGAATTACAACATTATTCTTTCTTTTTATTGATTTACTTTCTTTTACTGATTTTCACCAATGCCTTAAGGATCATTTCCAGGATTCTGCTACCTAGTTAGGAGTTCATTAGTTGGATCCTTATTCAAAAGGGAACTAGTGGGAAAAACGATCTAATTATAATAATGATGATGATGAAGGATGATGGGGCTAGCAGCAACTAACTGTGACCGAGTCTTCGCCATGAGTTAGGCACTGTCCAAGGGCTTACATACTTTGGTCTATTCTTTCCACATAAGAACCTTACAGCAGGTGCAACCATGATGTGCATTTTACAAACGTGAAGACAGAGGCTTAGAAAGATTAAGGACCCAAGGTCACAGACGGAGCAGTTACAGAGCTCCAACCCAGGTCTAATTCCAGAGTCCACATCTTAATAATTTAGTTATAGCTGAAACTGCCACTTTTAATCTAGCGAAAAAAGACAGATGCTCTGAAAAAGACAGGTGCTCACAACCAACACTGCTGTTTTCCTGGAATTCCCTCTTCCGGCACGTTATCTCCATCCCTCTGAGCCTGACTAAATTCAAACTAGAAAAAGTTAAATAGGCACGACACAGACTCTAAATCAATCACTAAGATCTTAAAACAAAGAGGTACAGTTAATAAAGCAAAGAAGAGAAATAGAGTGATAAAACATACAAGCGAAAGAGAGAGAGAGAGGGAGAGGAAACAAAGAACAGATGGCACCAAGACAAACACCAAGATGGCAAATTTAAACCCGGCCTTATCAATGGTCACATTAAATGTACGTGGTCTAAACAGCCAATGAAAAGGCCAAGTTTATGCCAACAAATTCGATAACTCAGACGAAGTGGACAAATTCCTTGAAGGAAACAAACTCTCAGATATTAATCAAGAAGAAACAGATAATCCACCTAACTCTGCAGCTATGAACTAAATTAAATCCACAGCTACACCTCTAGGCCCAAATGGTTTCCCTGGGGGAATCTAGCAAACATTTACATAAGAAATAGCTGATTCTACATGAACTGCCTCGAAAAAATTTAAGATGAGGGAATATTTGATCGACAAAGCCGGGAATACACTGACGCGAAAACCGGACAAGGAAACGACCGAAGATTAGCCATCATGAATGTAAATGCAAACAAATGCTCGACACTTTAGCAGGTCAAATCCAAAAATATGTAAAAAGGTCATACAGCATCACTAATCGGATGTCTTCTAGGAAAGCAAGGATGGTTTAAGATTTGAAAATTTTAAATCAATAAGTGTAGTTCACCATATTAACAGACTGGAAAAGATAAACATCTCAATATCGATGGAAAAAGCACCTGGCAAAATGCACATTCATTCCTGATAAAAATTCTCAAAAACTAGGAATAGAGGAAAACTTCCTCAAGCTGATAAAGGATATCTTTGAAGACACTAGAGCTAATATCAAATTAACTTTGAAAACTTAAATGCGTACCTTGTAAGATTCTCACCTCAAAAATGAGGTAAGAGTGTCTGTTCTTACCTCTCCTGTTCAAAATGATAATGGATGTTATAGACAATGTTATAGACAGCAAGAAAAAAAAAAAAGAGTAAAAGATCCAGATTAAAAGAGAACAAGTAAAATTGTCTATATTTACCACCTATGTAGAAAATATAAGACTCTACAAAAACATGAAAAATATACATGAGTTTAACAAAGTTGCAGGACATAAGATAAATATACAAAAACCAACTGTACCCTGTAAAAGTATCTATTAAAAACAAATATTAAGTTAAAAGATATTTTAAAAGAACAAACAGAAAAGCCTGTACAATACAGATTTAAAGTGAACAAAAAATACGAAATGTTAAAGTTGATAACACTCATATGTTTGGCATTGGGATACTTTGGTGTTATGCTTAAAATGTTTTTACACTCTTCATTTGCTCCACTGTTTCTTGAGGAAAAATCTTCTGGTCCTCAATTCTTACAAAGTAAATGGAGTCCCAATTAAGAAAAATGCCATATGTCAGAGACATAACTGGCGGCAATTAGGGTTTTGAAATACTATTATTCAAAAAGAGCGTCACCTGTCTTTCATGCAAGTCTGGTTCCCCAGCAGGAGGATTCAGATACTCTTGCAGTAGCAGCTTCAATTAGAGAAGAAAATCTGAGACTAAAGACTGACGTGTACATGAACATTTAAATGTACTGGGATGACCTGGGACAATGCTTTTAATTTAAAATTAAAATTAGAATTTTAAAGATAAATGTGTCCACTTCTTATTATATGCAGGTATAAAGCATACAGTGAACTCAACTCTATGAACTGCCACCTAAATAACTGCATTAAAAAGTCTAAGAAATGCAGAAGACACACGTGCGTACAAACTCACATAAACACATAATCTAAAGAGAGTCTCTTCAGGCCAGCGGTTCCCAAACTTGCTGTTATGCTTTAAAATCCAGATGCCCAGGCCACACTCCAGAAAAATCAAATCAGAATGAGGCAAGCGAGGGAACAGGCAACAGTATTTTTTATAGACCCCAGATGATTCTAACGTACAATAAATTCTGAGAATCACCGTTTTAAGGCAAAGTTTGACAATGCCACCGTTATCAAATTAGTAGCTTAAGCTGGAGCCATTATAGGTCGTTTTAAGTCTCTACCCGCCTGGACTGACTGAATTACCATGGGAAGTGTCTCATGATAACAATCTGCAAAATGCCATCCTTGCGCAGGGACAGAAAGACAGAAGCTGAAGTGCTGGAGACGCTAAAAATATATGATTTAGAGAAAAAAAGGGAGAGAAGTAGTATTCAATTTCCAAACTCCTTAAAATGAAATATGGAGTCACTCTGACGAACCAAGAACAGCCAGCCGGGCACTGAAATCACAGCCCAAAGAGGAGAAACACTCTCTGAGGTCGACGGTCATCTCAGGAAGCGCACTCTCCACACCTGGGACCTTCCGCTCCGGTACACGGCAACCCACCCTCGACCTCAACTCAACAGACAACCCAGAAATGCACAGGAGTCTCAAACAAAGGAGGAGCGTGTTTCCAGACCCGCATGCTGGAAAAGGTAGACGGCCCAGGCCCACCCTGGTGAACGGGCTTCAAGGGTCTGTCAAAGGGCACGAGTCAACAGACGGAATTTGGTTAACGACAGGCCAGTCGCAGCCTCTCCATCTTGTGCCAGTTTTCCCCATGTCTGTGCCCAAACTTGAGATAATTATCCTACTTTTTTTTCTGGCTTCGATGGGGACAGGTATGTATTAGCAGAAGCAGATGGGACATTATGGGGCTAAAGTTTACAACGGATCCGTAAACCTCCTGTTAGAACACCAAAATAGAGTTTCGTGACTTGACTTACCTCATGGCACATATAGGAGCCACCTTTCTTCACTCGGTCTTTCCCAGAAGGGGGCCCTTTCTGTAAAAGAAGAGAACTCGCTAGTACCAACAGCACAGCCGCGCCCCACGCAGTGGGAGAGGGTCCATCTTAGTCACCTCTCCCGTGGTCACCCAAATTGTCCCCGTGCTTTTCCGTCCCGGGCCTTGCGCCTGCACCCAGGCACCCTCCCGAAGGCCCGCCTCTCTCAATCCTACCCATCCTCTAAGGTCCAGCTCCACCTCTAAACCCCTACATCACCTTCTCATGCTGAAAGGCAAATTTATCCGGCATTATAATTATGTTTTTATAAGCCTGCTGTGCAACACCTAATAAATCCTGTGCTGACTGAATGAAGGAATTTGCTTTTTATCTCAGAAAGATTTCAGGTCAGATTTATTGGTATAATCTACATACAGTAAACTTTTTCACCTTTTTAATCCTTTTTAAATGCAGAGTTCTGATGAGTTTCATCAAATGTATAGTCATGTAACCACTACCACAATCGAGACATAAAAACACAGCTTTTTCAAAAAGATGTACATCGTGCGTGCTACGAGACGAGCATGGTTCTAAGTCCTTTGCAAATGTGAACGTGTGCGATCTCCGTAACGAATCCTGAGGCAGGGTAAGCGAGGGCGAGAATGAGGATTCACACCCAGGCAGCCCGGCTCCAGGGTTTGCGAGCTCCCAATTTAGAGACGGGGGGACAGGAAATGGGGCAGCGGCCTGAAGCAGCAGTGGCTAGGTCGGGAGTAACACCTGGAGCCAGAAGCGGCCGGCCGAGCAGTCAGACTGCTTCTTCTGGGGAGGGCTTTGGATCAAAGTGCGATGGAAATGCACATCCTCGACTTTAGTTACCAGGCTAAGAGCCTCAGCATCAGGTAAGCCATGCAGACAGCATCTGCGAGGGACCAACGAGCTCCCACAAACCAGAATCACAGCTGGGAAGTCCGAGGGGGACCAGGATGCTTTGCTTTTCCTTTGTTACGCAAAAAGTCGTCTCATCATCTAGCGACTTGCTCTGTTTCCTGAAATCAAGAGAAAGCAGAACCACCCTCCTGTTTTCCTTTTGTCTTGTCGACCATCTATTGTCAAAGGCCAGACGTAGGGGCAGAAGCTAGAAGACCCACGTCTCCTCCAAGCCTGGTGAACACACTGACCTGCAAATGCCAACAACGTGGGCAGAAGACGTTTCCTAGGCATTTCCAGGTACTCGGGAACTGTCAGAGACCAAGCCACTTGCCAGTCCTCATTCCACGCAGGGCCACAGTTATTTCCACGGCCTCAATGCTTAATGTTAGACTAACAGACTTCTACTGAGTATAAGCGAGCAAGCTATGGATGAGAAAAGCGGCATGCAACAATGACTAACAGCACAGCTTCCCTCCCAGGGACACCTGGACTGTGACAGACACCAAATCAGAGTCTGCTGGGCGAATTTACGGTTCTGTAAAAGGAAGATCACTCGGAAGCTAAGCGGGGTCGGGCCTGGTCAGTACCTGGATGGGAGACCACCTAGGAAGACCAGGTGCTGTAGGCATAAAAAATAAAAAAATAAGAGATTGTAAACTGACGAGGTCTTTGCAATCTGTGAGGTCAACCGAGGGTTGCTCCGCCTAAAAAAAAATAAACATAAAATGCAAATATAAAAGGAAGATCAACCCCAAGGATTCAGTGAGGCAGAAACGACGCCTTTACGACCGTGTGGCTGTCCCGCAGACCGGTGACTCTCTCCGACACGGAATTCTTGCCTCGCACTGCTGCAGGCGGCTCTCTGCGCGCTGGGTTCAACGTCCCGGATGAGTTGAAATTCTGACTGAAGCCTCTCACGGTATCCGCCGTCGCGCAAGACAGAACTCTTTTGTCAAGTCACATCTAAAATGAGGAGCCGATTTGCCAACAGGAGGGAGTGAGAACAAAACACTTCTCTCCCGTCACCCTCTCCAATGAACGAAGCCCATGATCGCTAAACAGCAAGTTACCAGACCAACCAAGGCTCATGACGTCCATGCTGGTGCGTCAGACCACTGTGGCTACGCCGTAGCTTGCAATGTTTACCGCTTCGCCAGCGGCCCTGCTCACGCCTGCGGAATCCTGCCTGGGGCTTCTGTCACGGAGTCGAGCCCTCTCATACTTGGCCTCCTCCCTTCCCGCTGCCTCCTGTACTTCCCAGCGTCACTGTCTTTCCCAGAGAACCCTGCTTCTCGTGAAGTGCCCAAAGTAGGACAGCTTCAGAATGTCATTTTTGCCTCCAGGGATGTCTCAGGCTCTTGCTCCAGGACCCACCTGCTCATCTTTCTGGGGGTCCTGGGCATCCACAGAGCCCTCCTCCAACAGCACGCTGCAAGTGAATCAATTTTTTTCTTATCGGCCTTCTTCACTGTCCAACTTTTTAAATAAACTCATTGATTTACCTTTTGACTGTACATTTATATGTATCTTACCACAGTTTATATGTCTATATCAGTTTTGTATGTATATCAGTTTACATCTTATCAGTTACATATTTAAATATGTACATGTGTGTGTATACATATACATGTGTATACATATATGTGTGTGTATATATATCTGTGATAACATGTAAAACATCAAGGTGCACTGGTGTTATTTTACCAGTTCCAGTGACGTATAAAAAACCTCCCTCTACATCCCTTTAGCCTCTCTGGTTTATAATCTAATTGTATTAAATACTCCCTCTCAATACACACAGAAACACATCAGACAATGTTATAATTTCTGCTTCAACCATCAATAGAAAATGTAGGAGAACGAAAGCCTGCGCACACATCCACATTTTTGCTTCCGGTGTTCTTCCTTCCATCCCGATGTTTAAAGGTTCCTCCTTAAATCGTTTCCGCTCAGTTTAGGGGACTTCCTTTAGCCATCCTTTTAGGTTAGGTCTGCTGGTGACAAATTGTTTCCCTTCCTTTGAGAATGTCTTGATTTCCTCTTACTGCTAAAGAGACAATTCACTGGATAAAGGATTCTGGGTTGGCAGTTGTCTTTCAATACTTAAAAAACATGGTGCCATTTCCTCTGGTCCTCATTAGGGTCTCTGATGAGAAATCCACTGTCATTCACAATGCTTTTTGTTCCCTCTAGGTAAGGTGTCATTTTCTCCGGCTGTTTTCAAGATTTATCTTTGTCTTCGGTTTTCAGAAGTTTAATTATGCTGTGTCATGGAATGGATTTGAGATGATCCTCTTTCGGGTTTGCTTAGCCTCTCGAATCTATAGGTTTAAGTCTTTTCCCAAATTTGGGAAGTTTTCAGCCATTATTTGCGTACTCAGCCCCACCCTCCTTCTCCTCTTCTCCAGGCCCCCCATGACACAAATGCTGGATGATCTTTCGTTATAGTTACATAGGACTCTGAGGCTTTGTTTATTCATGCATTTATTATTTTCTATTTTCTCTCTGTTGATCAGTTTGGATAGTTTCTTTGGTTCTAGTTTCCAGTTTACTGATTTTTTTCCCCTCTGTCCTTTCCATTCTGCTGCTGAGCCCACTCGTAAAGCTTTTATTTTGATTATTCTATTTTTCAGTTCTAAAATTTGCATTTAGTTCTCATTTATATCTTCTACTTTTTTTTCTGAAGCTTTCTATTTTTTTGTTTCAAGCATGTTGATAATGGCTCACTGAAGTACTTTTATCATGGCTGCTCTAAAATCTTTGGTGGGTAATTCTAACATCTGTCACCCCGTGTTAGCATCTATTCAATGTCTTTTTTCATTTAGCTTGGTATCTTCCTGGTTCTTGGTATGATGAGTGATTGTTCAATGGAAACCTGGATTTTAATTATGTTACAAGACTCTAGACGTTACTTAAATATCCCGTTTTAGCTGGCTTTCTGTGACTCACACCGACAGGGGAAAGGTGGAGCCACCTCATTACTGCCAGGAGAGGGGGAAGGAGAAGGCCAAGGTCCCAGCTCAGTCTCCACTGCCACCTCCTCAGGGGCTCTTCTTACTCACTGCTGGGAGGGTGAGCGGTCTGGCTCCCCACGCATTCTCCACAGTAAGGGGTCCTCGTGACTGCTGGACAATGACAAAAGGCCTTCTCTGACACCACCCAGGCAGGGGTGTTACGGAGCCTCCGTACGGCCCCATGCTGGTGGATGTCTACATGTCCCGCTGGGCCTTTGGGGGCGTGGGCGGGGACGCAGCCTGTTCTGTGTAGGGTGGTTACTGCCTCAAAGTTCTCTTCGTTGCTAGACTGTCCCTTTTCTACTTGCTCCTTTAGCTACAGACAGCGGGACTGTCTTGAGACTTTTTGTCTAAATCCATGGGCATTTGTGGGTTGATGGCTTCTTCAGCTCCGAGTCTGAGATACATGGGGCAACGAGAAAATCCACGGAACCCGCTGCCATGTCACTCGTAGGGTCCCAGGGCCCACAACTACTCTGCCTTCTTCTCACCTTTCAGGGGCTTCTCATGTTTCTTTCACATGCAGTGTCCAGCGTTTTAACTGTATTTAGCAGGATGGGGATGGGGAACTGAACATCTACTCTGTTTTCCCAGAACCAGAAGTCAAACCTCCATTACCTTCATTTTTAAAGGACAGTTTTGCTGGATATAAACTCCTTACTTGATAGTTGGATTTTTTCCCCAGCACTTTGAATATATCCACCATCCGGTTTCCACTGTTCCTGATGAGAAACAAGCCGTTCATCACTTCTCATTGTCCTGTATGTGCTAAGGTTTTCTCCTGCTGCTTTCACGATTTTCTCTTTGTCCTTCAACAGTGTGACTGTGATTTATCCAGGTGTGTTTATCCTAGTTGAAGTTCACTGAATTTCTTGGATCTGTAGATAACTGTCATTGAAAGCGGTAAGCATTCGGACCGTTTCTTTAAAATTGTTTTGTTCCTCTCTCTCGCTCCTCTCCGTCTGGGGCTCCTATTCCGTGTTGGAATTACGCTGAAATGCTTCCTATTGTAGCAGAAGACCCTGTTGGTTTGTCTCCAATTTTTTTTTCCCTTTCTGTTCTTTGGTTTGAAAATTTTGATTTAACTTAGCGAGTTCACCGATTCTTCTACGGTTTCTAACGTGCTACGGAGTTCATCTAGGGAACTATTCATATCAGTTATGATGTTTATCAAATATAGAAATTTCATTTGGTTACTTAACATTTCCATGTGTCTGTTATGAATCTTTATTTGTTAACTCATTGTATTTTCTACTAATTCTTTATATTTCCCTTTAGTTCTTTAAAAATAATAGCTGCTTTTAAGTCTTTGTTAAATCCAACTTCTGGGCCTTCTGTGTTTATTAAGGTAAAAACTAGACATTTAGATTATTTATATATACATATATGTATCAATTAGCAACTTTAGAGTGTGTAAGGTCAAATCTCTATAATAAATTCATTATGCACGCATGTGTAGACACAAGCAAGCACGCACACACACGCGCGCACGCACACACACACACACTAGTAGTTCTACTTCTGACTGAACCAAGATTGACAGAGTTAATAACTGCTGAAGCTGAGTTATAGGTACATTCTCTCTACTCTCACTTATTAGCATTTCCATAATGAAATCCTAAAATATATATATACTCACATATGCTAACAGGCATAGACGTACACTCATCTATGCCAACACAAGCATAAACTCTCTTTATAAAAAGAGTCACTAAAAAACTACAAACCAGTTGCCTGGGGAGGAAAGAAAGGTCTGGGAGACGAGGGTGGCAATTTTGTACCTTTTGAAATTCATTCGTAAATTACCTATTCATTTTTTTAGTTAAACAAGGAGCACATTCAGTGTGATTGTATTGGTTGTGCTTCAGTGACACTCAGAGATAACACTCTATTAAAACTTAAAAGCGTCTTTTGTTTTGCATTTACTATCTCCTTATTATAATCCATTCTTACCATTAAATGGCACCATAGCTTTCCAAAGCAGGAAATGAGTTAGCCCCTGAAACAGGATTAAGCAGCACATCAAAAACTTTTTTCACCCCCATCTTCTTTCCAAGAATCAGGTAAGTGAGGTGCCGGTCCAATGTTAGCCGACTGTTAGCGTCTTAGCTATTGTCAGAGTGTGGGCTGGTCTGGGAAGACTATGCAGTTTAAAATGATTAAAACTATTTCTTTTAACCCTAAAGAGAATCAAAGCTGAACGTGAAGGGTGGGAGCAGTAAACTGACTCCTGGACGACAAGATCCAGGCTGTCTGAAATCAGAAGATGTCTCAGAGGTCCACTGGGCCCAAAGCCCTCGACCTGAAAACTCTTTGGATCTGAGCAAACAGAAACAGGATCTCTCGAACTTGTTAAAAGACCTCAGAAATTCGCCTCTGAGAGAGCTGCTGTGGCTAACCAAAAAAGCTGTTTTTAGGCCCGATGACCTTCCTTCCTTACCAATATCATTTCTCATTGTCGCCCTCAGGGCAATGAGCTTCTCACGTCCCCCAAGGAGACACGTGATCTTGCTGCCTACTATGCCCACCCCCACTGTTCATTAAACTCCCATTCATCTTGCAAGATCCACCTCGCATGCTGCCTCTCAGTGAAGAGCATGGGCTCAGGCGCCAGACTGCCTGCGAGACTGGTCCAGTTAGGAAACCCTTGCACGTCCCGGTTCCTCCCTGGGAAACAGAGGTGACAACGTAGCCTGCTCCGCTGGGCTGATGTGGGGACTACACGAGATAAGCATATAAAGCACCTGGCAAGGAATAAACACTAAATGCGCAGCTGCTGCTGCCACCATGACCCGTTACCAGCTCATGACTCACTCCGGTCTCCCAAAGGCGCCCGCACACTTAATCATCCAGGTGGCGTGCGACCTCCCAATTCCAAAACCACAGAGATCGCTTAACCTAGTTTTTCTAAGGCCGGACCCCAAAGGGAGTCCAAGTTCTACGAAAATAGCTGACACGGTAACGATTCTGTAGAAGGGAGACAGGCTAACGCGCGACAGGAAAAGTCTCATGGCCAATCTCGGCGAGCACGGGTTTCCCCGCAGCGTCAGACTTAGCAGGACGCGAACATTTTTAATGGTGAAACCAGCACAAAAACATTCTGGGGGCCACAGAAATAACAGAGTGAACTTCACCTCAAGAAGCTTTTAAAAGTCTGAGAGTGTAATCTGTCTTTGTCGCACTTTCTCTCCCTTTGCCGGGTTCGAACGATACCACGAACTCCTTAGGAGGAAACTGAAACTCATTCTTTCCGATCTGACAATGATCGCTCGCCTTAACTTAAAAACATTTGGGAGAAGACCAAGCGACCCTGGGCAAGTCTTCGTATATTTTAAATACTGTTTTCATCTGCACATTAGATACTACTCAAGACCAGCCGGTGGGAACACCAGCAGCTTTGAAAGAGCACGGAGGCCGAAGGGCTGGCT
>NW_006434366.1:3183718-3195828 GCF_000325575.1 Pteropus alecto | reverse complement strand
CACCTCGTCACGCTCTGCCCCCAGGCTCAGGCTGGACTCCTGATGAGTCGCCCTCTCCCTCATCCCACGGCCAGCTGCTCTGCTGAGCTCCACCTGCAGAGCAGGCCGCTGACAGCAGCTACCTTCTCCATGGTAACCACCCTGGTCCTCACCACATCTCTCACCTGGACCGGGCCTCGCAGCTTCCAAAATGGTACCCAAAGCAGCATGATAATATCGTAGAGTAAATAAAAGACTATGCCACTGCAAAAAAGGCTAGACCACAAAACAAATAAATACATACATACATACTAGATGATTCCATTTATCCAAAACTCTAAAAAACGCAAACTCATCTAGTGAAAGCAAATCAGTAATTGCTTAGGTACGGGAGGCAGAGAGGGACAGGATGGAGGATGACCAAGGGCACAAGGACACTTTTGGGTGATGGATCTGTCCACTACCTAGACTGTGACGGTTTCATGGATAGGGGTGTATGGGTGTGTATGTGTGTATTTTTGATCAGTATATATATATATATTTGATCGGTATATCCATAAACTGATCAAACTGTATACTTTAGGTGTGCAATGTATGCCAATTATACCAGAACTAAGCTGGTTTCTTAAATGAAAATAAATAAGATGGTAACAATATATAAAACATGGGATTTGCTTAAATAAGATAACCCTGGGGAGGAGGGGAGCAGATGAGTGGGTGGAAATATAGATAAAACAAGATTAGCCATGAGATGGTAAATTATTAAACCTGGGCACTAAAGACATGCGGGGGTTAACATACTATCCTCTTGACTTTTGCGTATTTGCATTTTTTCTATAATAAAAAACAATTTTTAAATTAAAGGAGAGAAAATCTTAAGCCAGAATAAACTAAAAGAAGAAAATTGGCCCCAAGATGCTAGGAGTCAGGCTTCTCGGAGGTCTACGTGCCGGGGACAGTGGGGTTCCAGGGGCAGGCTGCACCTCCACGCTACAACCCAGGGCACGGGCATGTCCCTCCGAGAGCGAGGCGTCCTCACCCCGGGGGGCTGGAAGCCGGGCTCCCTTGCGCACTTGACTTCTCGTCAAGCCTTCCAGCTGTCAGACCGCACGGGCTCCCATAGGCCCAGTTCCAGCAGCCTGGAGTTTGGAATGACAGGGAAGGCTCGTGCTGCCCGTTGGAGGCACGGCGTCCTGCAGAAGCAGGTCACGGCGAAGGCAGCTCAGACACACACAAGCAGGAACGGCGTTTTCACCTTCTCTCTCTTCAAGCCTCTGCTCACGCGCTCCCCAAAAGGAGTCTCTCCTCGATCACCTCAACCGTTTTTAAAGAAAGGAACTCTGCCCACTTTTGCTTAGATGATGCTAACTCTTAGTCTCAGTTGATACAATAAGCTTGGGAAGCAGGAAGTCATTATCCTCATTTTAAGGATGAGGGATACTGAAACTCGGAGAGACTGAATAAGTGGATGCCCAAGGTCACACAGCTGGCAATGACAGGAGTGCCAGAAGAGGAGGTCCACGCCGCTCTGTACCCACCAAGCTCGACCACCTCGCAGGCTCGGCAGCGACGCTGCCCAAGGTGCACGTGTGGAGAAAGTCGCACTCCCAACAACTCACTTCACTTTCACCCGCGGTCACACGTGACCAAGGACTTCAGGAGTGGGCAGCTGAGGCCGTGACTACTCCAAACAAGCCTTTTCAACCGTGTGATTTTACGTCTCCCCGAGCACAAGGATCCATGCCGAAGAGACCACACAGCATGGGGAGAGGAAAAGGTGATGGCCAAACAAAGGTCAGAGAAAGGAAACTAGAGATCAGACGAAGGACAGCACAGGGAGCGCGCGAACCAAACGGACAGCCCCGTGGGGATGTCCCCGTGGGGATGTCCCCGTGGGCCCAGCAACGACCCCCGCGGTGAGACAAAGGAAACCAGATTTCCCTCCCGGCACTCATGTCACCCACGCGGGTAAAAGGAAGTCTTCGAGGCGGTGTGAAGCTTGCCCGCACCGCGGTGGCCTGCATTCTCCGATAAAAAGTGTCACCTTCGTAGCCCGAGGTACATAGCTCTGATCCTCACTTCAGAGTAATGCATAAAACTGGGTATTTAAAAGACCAATTTACAGGTAGCAGCTAATGTTTACTGAGCACGTGTTACAAGCGGGTATTGTTTTTAATAATCTTATCCTCAAAATGATCTCCTGAGGCAGGTTCGAGCATTGGTAGGGCAGAATTTACTGTGCTAATAAGGACACATCTGGGAATGAAAGGGGGTGCTCGTAACAGCTGTGCCAGGCACAGGCGCAAACCGGGAATGCTGGGGTGCCCGGTCGTCAGCCACATTCTACAAATGGACAATTAGGGAACAGAGAGGGTGGGCGGCCCAGCCAAGGTCACACAGCCAGCGAGTGGAGGGGCCCGACTGGCTCCGGGCTCCGGGCTCCGGGCTCCTCTGAGCCGCTCTGCCATGAGCTGCTCGCGAGCTGACGCAGCATCACATCTTTTAAATAAATCGTCCCACTGCTCTCGTTTGAAGCACACAGACTTTGCTGGGTTTCACAAGTTCACTGCAAGAAAATGGCTAAAATCCAAGGAGAACGACGAGTCAAGAGTTCATTTCTTTTTTTTTTTTAAGTGAAGACATTCACTAGCTTTTGGAAAGAGTTGAACTACGTCCTTTGTGAAACGTATGTCTCCTAATGGGTTCTCTCGGCATAGGACGCCTGCTTATGTCACGCAGGAATAAGCCCACGCTCAAAGCACAAACGCCCACCACGAAAACAGACTGCACCTACAGTGACGCTGCGGACGCCTGTCGTGGCTTCACCGGCTCAAAGCCACGGGGTCTGGGGGTCTCCACCACATACCGCAGCAGCAGCGGCTCCAGCTCAGAGACCTGCTTTGTCAGGTCGCCCCTTCCCCTGAGTATTCTGGAAGGGTTTTCAGAAACCTCCAAGGAAAGTCACATCCCAGAAAGAAAGCGGTAAGTGGGGAGCACCCTTTCCTTCCATCGCAAAGTGAACTACAGCCGCCATTAACCCCAGTGAGCCAGCATCAGGTGGGTACAAAGTGCTTTGAGTCTCTGCAAGACTGCTGGCAGACGTGCCCTCGAGGCGACACGGTGCTGGTGTGTTCCACGTCACCGTCACCCATCTCCTCGTGTCCCTCAGTGACATCACTGGCCCGACACTTACTCTCCCTGCATCTCCCTGCAAAGCCCACCTCACCACTCCACTTATGGGCTCTGCCAAATGACACGTCACCAGACAGGCTGAAAGCGCAGGCCCCCTCGGCCACTGTCACTGTCGCCCTCCCACCCGCCATCTGCCCCTCCTCCCAGGGTCAGGACGGGGCCTGGTGGCAGCGACCAAGCCGTGATCAGAGGGCGTGGGACTTTCAGCCTGGGCCCTGACCTCTGAGGAGGGAGGAGGGGCTGGACGTTGAGTTCAATCACCAACGCCGAATGATTTACTCAATCGTGCTCACTTAATCGTGCATCTATTTTAAAAGCCCGCTCAGTGGCAGTTCAGCGAGCTTCTGAGTGGGTGAACTCCGGGTGTGTGGGCAGGGGGCACGCCTGTCAGGGGTGCGGAAGCCCAGGGCCCCCCACTCCCAGCCTTGCCCTCTGCCTCTCTTCCATTTGGCTATTCCTGACTCGTATGCTTCAGAATTAGCCACCGACTGTAAGTGAAGTGCTTTGCTGAGTTCTGTGAGCTGTTCTGGCAGATTACGAAACCTGAGGAGGGCATCACGAGAGGCCCCAAATCTGTGACCTCATTTGCCGCTGGAACGTGAAGCGTGGGCAGACGGGTGCGACTGAGCGCTTCATCTGTGGCGTCTGACACTAACCTGGATGGCTGGTGTCAGAACTGAACTAAGTTGTAGGACACCCCTTTGATGTCCAGAGAGTTGGAAACCAACTGTTGATGCAGAAAAGTCCCCCCACATTTGGTGTCAGAAGTGCTGTGAGCACAAACAGTCCAGCCCTTTAAACTTCCTCAACATAACAGCACATCATGGCCTACACTGGACCACAGGTAGAAAGTACCAGTGGGAAAACCGCAAAGGCCCGGCAGCTGGGCCCAGGCAGGGGTGTCCCCAGCACGGGGTCCACGCCCCCGCCTCACTCGGCGGGAGCATCCTCGCTGTGACCTGCCACAGCCGCACCAGCGCCCCTGCGAGGTCCTGTCTGCACCGCCCCCCGGCGGTGGACCCGTCCCTGCCCTCCCGCGGGTCCACGCCCAGGCGGGCGCTGAGCGACACGAGCCTGTTTCCGGTGTCTCATTCAAAGATCTGGACTTGTTTTTCACATTACAGTGAAATACACATGACATGAAACTTACCACCGTAACCACGTTAAGTGTTCAGTTCAGTGGCGCTGAGCACAGACTGCTGTGCAGCCAACACCACAGTCCATCACCAGAACTCTTCATCTTGCAAAGCTGAAACTCTACCCACGAAACAGTAACTCCCCGTCCCCGCCCACCCCCAGACCCTGGTCCCTGGTCCCTGGTCCCTGGTCCCTGGCAACCACTGTGCTGCTTTCTGTCTCTATGGATTCGACGGCTCTCAGAATCTCATTGTGACTGGCTTGTCTCACGTAGCATAATGTCCTCAAGCTTCGCCATGGTGGAGCGGGCGTCGGCATTTCCTCCTTTCAAAGGCTGAATCGCATTCCATTGTATGCAGACACCACAATCATCCTCCTCCTGTCCGTGAGCCCTCGGCCCGTCTTAGCTGCTGTGAATAACGCTGCGAGGAAGCGTGCACACGGATCTCTTCCAGACCGCACGTCGGCTCTTGGGCGCACACAGCCGGAGCGGACCTGCTGGCTCAGACAGCTCTCTGTTCAGTTTGTCGCGGGCCCGCTGCGCTGTTTTCCACGGCAACTGCACCACTTCACACTCTCGCCAACAGCACACGCAGTTCCGATCTCTCCACATCTCACCCACGCCTGTTACCTTCTACTTTTTTAAACAGCAGCCATCCCCGTGGGCGCGAGGTGGCCATGGGCCTCAGCTTTTACAGCCGCTCTATCCAACTTCTCGGGAAGGAGAGAAGAAAGAGCAGTGCGGTCCCAGGAAAACGGTTACGACTCTGACCTACACAAAGGCAGATACGTACGATCTGTTTCAGAGGCATGGACTATCATCACTGTGCAAATAAATGGTAGTTTTTCAACAAAAGGCCATAAAACATCTATGATGCCAAAACCACAGAAGAAGCAACTATTAAGAGGAAAAAAGTAGCAGACTGGATCTCCGCCACCAAGGCCACCTCCCCCTCACCTGCTGACGGCTGGACACAGCCAGGTGGGATGGGCCTCTGGTAGTGCAGGGGTCCTTTGCCTCCAAAAAACTTAGCACGCTGATGTCCAACACAAAAGAACACCCACGGTCTACCCAGCCCACATGGACTGGCTCTGAGGTATAGAGAAGTTAGTCTGTTTCAATGCCATGATGTATCCTATAGCATCATCCTAAAGAAAGGTGACCTCTGGGTCAACTGCAACCAAGCCACCACATCCCAGGTGCGGACTACATGTGCCCGAAGGTCTGTTCCAGATGCAGTCACGTCCCTCTCTCAGAATGACGGTGTAAAGCTGTTCAATCAGTCCTGTTTGCAAAGCCAGACAGGGCTCTCAGCACCGATGTGAGAATCTTCCTGACGATTCTACGTAGCACACTCTCTCCCACTCCAATCTTCTGCATCCTTCAGTGACAACTCATTAGCAAGTTATGAGAGAGAATAAGCAATTAGCTGATACCAAATGGTATTTGTAGTTAAACATATTTTTCAAAGAACACTTAAAGACTGCCAAGATTTTAATTTGGACACTGTGAAAGTGGACCAGTGCTAAGTGCCTGATTCTGCCGCTTCATTAGAAGCAGTGTTTACTTCCATGAGTAGGAGGTCAAGACCCTCCACGGAAAAGAGCTGTTATTGACAGCTGCATGCTAATTAACCGGATGGCCAATCTCCTTTCCGCATCCCTGAAAGAGCCCAGAGTAAGTGCCTTCCGCGGACCAGATTTCAAAGTGAGGTGTCATTCATAGCTTGCTGACTTACTGTATTTAGATTTTCACTACGCATAAAACATGGTAGTCATAACTAAGATTTATCAAGTGCTTACTACATACCAGCCACTACACTAAATATTTCTTTTGTGGCATCTCGCTGAAACTTCTCAATAACTCCACAAGGGGTATGACTATTTCTTCACTTATAAATGAGAAAGCAGATGATCTAAGTCACTTGTCCCAGGTTATTTGGCACGTAGGAGGCCAAGCTAGGGTACCAGGTCTGACTCCAAAACTACATGCTTTTAATGATCATGCTATACTTCCTCTTTACACACAATACCTACATATGCAAATGTGTGAAATGAGGTGTGTTTGATTGACTCCACAGGGGTCACTTCTGTTGGATTCCCAGACGCCGGTGCATGAGTGGCATGCGTCAGGCTGCCAATAAGTTTCGCTGAATGGATAAAGCCACATACTTACACAGAAACCACACATGAGGATATGTATACATCTATGTTAGAAATCTGTCCACGTAGCCACATAAAAAATCCTCAGAACAATTTGTTAAAAAAGATGATTTTACTGTCCTATTTTTCTCTTCTCAATTAACATAGTTTTACTTCCAGATCCTCAGGGAAAGAACAGATGAGTCACACTGTGGCATAAACTATGGTATAGCTACAGAAATGGAAAATAACACTACATAACTTTATAATTCATTAATAAGTCGAATGTTAGGTACAAAAACCAACTTGCCAAATCAATAATTCTAAATTATAATTCATTAATAAGTCGAATGTTAGGTACAAATCAATAATTCTAAGGAACAATTTAGTGGAAATAAGAGATGAGGAAGGTAAGAACGACAGGAAACTGATTTAAAATCTCAAGACATAAAAAAGCCGTAAGCACAATTCACTGCCTCTCCCTTGCTTGCGGAAGAAGCCGCTGCACTCTACAGCAATTCACATCTCTTAAATTCTCTTTCATATTTATAACAGTTCCAGAAATTCCTGGCTTAACGTATGCAGTTTGTGATAAAATACTATAGGGAAGTGAGCAGCCTTTCGCGTTTTGCATTTCAAAACACAGCTGGAGTGCAGATCCTGACTCTGCACATCAAATGCCAGCTCTCCGCTCCAGGAATGACCTCCAGGAATGACCCTGAGTGATGACACTGGGACCACATGCCCGCTTTTACACAATCAGGAACATTTTGAGGATGTGAGAAATAAAGAAAGGGAAAGTCAGGGAGAGAGAAAAAGCACTTGGAGCCCTTCAGAGAGGAAAAAGACAAAACACCGTAACTGTAAAGTATAAACCCTCCGGCTTGCCCAACCCCCACCCCCGAGCACCAGGCCGCGGGGGTGAAGCGGGGGTGAAGCGGGGCTCCCACACAAGGATGCGGGCGCGGCTCTGCTTCTGAACTCAAAATACACTTTACACAAGTAATCGGAAGGCTAGAGGGAGAAGGCGAAGCGGCCGCCTTCACATTTACAGAGCCCACGCGTTTTCTCCCCCCAAAATCTATGATGACTGCACTCTGATTCAGAGTGCTGCACTTCAGGAAAAGTGTTTATGAATATGGGCTATTGGATGTGAAAAATTTTAAAGAAGAGAATTAATGAGTTGGAAAATACATAAACGTTAGGTAAAACCTTTCCCGACGCCCAGCGTGAAGAGATGAGGCCTTGGTGAACACGCTGAGCTTAAATGTGGGGCTAGGGTGGGAGGGGTTGGGGGTTCACTGTAATACTGATACAGGACACCACTTGTAAGATTCTTAATCTTTTAGCAGGAAATGAAATGGAACATCTCTTGCAGAGTTATTAATCTTTTTAGTAAACCTAGTTAAGTTTTCATCCTTTCTTTGGGAAAAAGACTAGCTCTCACAGGGGCTGAAGCTCACCTTCGAATCATCCCAATAAACATATGCCAATCTGAAACAGAAGTTTCCAGAAGCCACGGTAAATCCTCTCTAAAGAAAGATCACAGCATCCAGATCTCAGTAATCCCTACAATGTTTCACATAATTCCTGGTACTCGATCAGAAATCACCAGGCACATGAGAAAACCAGACGTGACTGAAAACCAAGAACAACAACAGACAACAGAAGCAGACCACGGGGTAGCCGGATATTAGAGTTATCGGATGCCGATTTTAAAGTACGATGACTAAAAACCACAACGTCGACCGGAACAGCTTCAATTAAAAATACCGACAGTACCAAGTGTGGAACAGGAGAACAGTTTTGTCCTTTTTCTTTGGTTAAAAGAAATAAAGTAAATACCATAAACTTAAGATATGTTAAGTCTAAATGGTAGGTACATAGGTACGTTATATTATTCTCTGTATATTTCTTAATTTCTTTAAGATTTCACAATTAGATGCTCAAAAAAGAATAAAAAGATATGGCTAAAGAGAGCTCCAAGAGGGCTAAATTATTTGAGGCTTCACGAGTCATGCTCTGAGAGTCTGGACTTGATTCTTCAGACAGGAAGCCACTGGAGCATTCTAAACAGGAGTGACAGCGTTAGGCCTGCTCTCTGTGAAGACGGTTCTAGCTACAACAGGGCACCGAGAGGGAGGGAGTGACCCGGATGACATGGCCGCGGCTCATCTGCTGGCTACGGTACTGAACACGGAGGAGAGCTGTAAAGATCTGAATGATGGGGAGTGAGTTTTCTAGGGAGCTGGGGTTTGGTTCTCAAAACTATCGAATTTTATCACAGTCGAATCGGGAAGCAAACGAGGCCACTGCGACAAAGAGAAACTTTACGTGAGAATAATTTACAGAGCAAGGACAACCTCTAAGATAAAGCCTGGAACGGGTAAACTTGATGTGGATTTTTCTGTAAACTCAAAGAAAAACAAGCGGTTATAAAACTGGGAGCTAGCGAGCACTCAGCTTGACAACAGATGGGCAGATAGACAGATTTGCAACTCACCAGAACCCCGACGCCTGGAGCGGCCCCTCCCAAGCTGGCAGATGCTTTTCTCTGAGAGGGACAAATTCTATTTCTGATTCTGACAGCAAAGGCTAGTCAGGAATGGCATCTCCCGACCACAAACCCACCGAGATGTTCAAACCTCATCATTTTGGAGAGACGGGCCGTCTCTGACCGCCACTTCCACTGGCCCTGCCAGAAAATGAGGGAGAAGTGACAGTTTCTGAAGAACTTGGCTTTTTCCTCTGCACCCAAGAAAGCAGATCTGTGTCCCTAGATTATTCATGAGCAGCCCACATGTTATGCTGTGAAGAGAAACTCAAACGAATTTATCCCCACTTTCCGAAAAACGGCCTGCGGCACAGAGTCTGACAAATTCTTCAATCACTCTGAGCTGTCTAACCCTCCTCTGAAAAGAGAAAGAAGGATGTTATCTTTATCCTTTGTGCCTTTTCGAAAGGTTATGGTTTAAAATTAAGCAAATCAAGTTCCCAGGGAGCTGATTTCGGTATAAATATACATTCTTCAATCTAATTTATGAATATCTAGTTTGCTAGAGATAGGATTTTTACATGCTGTTTTTGCCCCAACCTGTTCACACGACAAAAACTTTATTCAGAGATGTTCTTTTTAAAGGAAGTACTTTCTGTACACACATCCATGTAGTGTGTCCACTTTTGTCTACCCTGAGCGCAGAGTGTGGTGCAGGAAGCATAGTATGCTAGCTGATCCTGTTCCCACACTGGATCAGGTAAAACTCAGACGCCCGTGGCCATCTTAGATTCCCCAGGTATGTGAGGCACTGAACTGACATACTGTGAATTTGGGAAATAATCACGGAATGACTCGACTTCCTGACTCAGCGTCCACCCAGGAAGTACCCTTTCTCATTCTCGCCAAAGAATGCGCCTTGATCCAAATTTCGATGAATCAAAAATCGGGCAACTTGCTACCTGATAAATACCATCTAGCAAATCTCACCAGTTATTAATAAAACATTAATGAAGTTTGCATATTTCTATCTCTCACCCTGATCAAATTGGTGAGACTGAACAGAATTTCTAAAGTGATAGGCAGATTCCCTCGAATGACTATTGCCATCATAACCCAGCAGCATGTGAAATGCTCGCAGACACTTGTACATGATGCTTTCAGGTTGAAGTAATAGACATGTGCTTCATGTCCCCCTGGGGACACGCCAAGGTTAATTCCAAGGGCACATAGGTACCCCCAGAAACGCAGGAAGTTCCCGCCAGGGTGCCTGGGAGAGGGGCGCCTGGGTACTCTGGGGAGGGGGCTCACCGGGTTGAACGTCTCTTCAACAGTGTGGTGAACGGTCCACCAGTCCGAGGTCCACTCCCACACGTTGCCCACTACATTGTACAAGCCGTAAGCATTGGGGGGGAAGGCGTCGACCTACGGACACAAAGAGGAAAGTTGCTGTCACACTACTCACCTCGCTTAGCAAATCTCTCTGGGACAGAAATGCACTAAGACCTGTCACTTCCAAGTCTGAATACTAATTTTCATCCCAACAGTTAAGATACAATTTGGCCAATGTAAAAGTTAAAATGAGAATGAAAGAAAGAGACATTGTCAGCTCTGAGCTCTCGAGAGGAGTTGAGAAACTTGAGGGAAGTTTATACATGTCACATGGTAGAGAAGCTGTAAAATTGTTCCTAATGGATGAGTCTTGGCCATAAATCAAATCTGTATCTGATTGGGGTGAGGGGCAGGGGTAGATGGTATTGAGACCTTCGAAAGCATGACATTAGACCAGCGTAAGGCCCCAGCGGAGCTGAGCTACGTGCGCCACACAGTGTCCCTTAGTGCTGAGAGCCCGTTGTGTCCTCTCCACCAGGCCCTCCAACTCACCATTCTATCCTTAAGCTCAGCCATTGTCATCAGAGCTCTCAAGGGACTTCTTTTTATAAAGAAAACGTCAATTCACTACCAAGCATGTTTGTAATAAAAGGGTTTGCGGTCTCTGGAATTGTAAGGCAAAAACTGTACAGGTTCTTCAGCCAGCAAGTAAATGGCACGTCAAAGGCAGGTCAGACAGTCTGCCACGCAACGCTGTCACAGACACGCAGCTGGAGTGTAAAGCCTTGATGAGGAGGAGGGACAACAGGAAAAACGAACTGAACGATAGTAAACGCAGAACAGTTTTTCTATTTTAGTGACTTAAATTTTTTTTCCAACACTTTTATGGAAATCCTCAAACATAAAAGAAAAATCTCATTTTTCAAACGAAAAAAAATCAAGTTATCCTTGGGGTTTAAAAAAAACTTTTCGTAAATTTATGTTTTTTCGCATACTAATGAAGCGGAACTAAAGGAATGAATAGACTAAAGTTCGGTTCTCTTTGGCTTCGGGCTTCGGGTCTCGGCACGACTGTAGAGCACCCAAAACCTGGGCCGGCCGAGGCGATGAAGCCACTGAGCAAGGAACGAAATCGGATGGGCGGAGCGCCCTGGGCTCACCACGCGGCCCCCTGCTCAGCATCCGTGAGGGACATGGCAGCACCTGCTCGGAGCCCCTCCTGCGATTCCACACCTATGGCCTAAAGGCAGGAAGCAGTTAAATGGCAGAAGATGTCAAATGGCTTAATGAGGAAGAAAAGAATACACCAAAAATAAAATATCCAAGTCTACACGTGGGGCGGGATGAGTGGGGAATGACGAGGGGAGGGGCATGGGAGCGAACGCCACAGAGATCCCCAAGAGGGCGCCATCTGGGAATTGGGGTCAGAGTTCAAAGGTCGAAGGGGCAGTAAAGGAGGAGAAGCCATAGGCACAAACTGTCCTTTCAAGAATTTGGAGATGGGACGTGGTTCCATAGTGTAGCAGTGAGCAAGTCTGCTTTACACGTAGAAGGTCCTGGGTTCGTGCCCCAGTGGAGCCATGGTCCACGGTCTACGGCCATGCCACCCTGAACAAGGCCGATGTCTGATCTCGGAAGCTAAGCAGGGTTGGGCCTGGTTAATACTTGGATGGGAGACCACCTAGGAAGACCAGGTGCTGTAGGCATAAATAACAATAAATAATAAAAATAAAAAATAATAAAAGAATTTGGAGACGATCAGAGGGCAGGTGAAATCACAGCTGGACGGCGTCAGGAGGAAAGGAACAAAAGAATCTGAGCGGGAAGAAGCCGG
>NW_006434366.1:3158682-3183703 GCF_000325575.1 Pteropus alecto | reverse complement strand
GCCAGAAATTGAAGCTATGTGGTGCTGATAAACCCAAAGATGAAGAAACAATAATTATCTACTCCCGGGTTTGGGGCGGGGGGAGTTTCCCCTTTCAGTGATTTGATGTTTAAGGTAAAATCCGGAGGTCGCCCTCTCCTCAAATTCCCATATGTGGATGTGCCACTTAGAAGAGAAATTTTAACTGCTCATTGCCAAATTCATCACAAAGGAACCAGAGCTTCCGTCCGGGAACCTCGAAAGAAAACAAATGTCCATGGAGAATACTTCAAACACACCTATCTGTCCCTGAATGAGCCGAGAAGCACTGAAAGCGAACACAGCAGTAACTGCACAGCGGCAGCAAAACGTGAATCCAGGCTTGAGGGTGCCAGTGGTCCTAACGGAGTGCCCGGCTAAACTCAGAGGGGATGTGACACAAGCCGCGGAACAGCAGGCGAGGGGACTACTTCACTGCAGTCCACCGCAGCGTCAAAGACAAAGTCCTACTCCTGAGGCCCAGAGCACGAGGACACAGAGGGCGGTCACGGTGACTCTGTGACACGTCTCTGTGTACACAGCCCCGATCTGAGGTGCAGACCTCGTCAAGTCTCGTTCCCACCCCGGTGGCTGTCGCCTCTCTGTGGCCACCTTGCCACCTCCTCCTTGGGTCCTGTTTCTGAAATGGGCTCTTTGAGGGGGTCTGGTCACCATTCTCATTTTGCCTTAGACGTTTCTTCAGGTAAGTTCTGTTGAATGTATGCCAGGCAGACATCTGCTGGACGCCCCGTTAAATATCCCAGCCCTAACATCTGCAGTGTCCTTATTTCAAACGGAACTCTGTTTTCTGAAAAGCTGCCCTGACTTCAGAAGAAATGGCGATTTTCGTTGAAGGCTCATGTGCTTACCCAGTGATAGGAAACGGTGCAGCAGCAAGTCCTGTAAAATATTCACAGCTGACGGCCTCCCGTGGCCTTCGACTCAAACCGACGGGCACGTGTTTGTCTGGTCCAGAAGCTTTCAAGGCTTTGCAGCAGCCCTACGTCTCAGGGCCTACCACCCATCAGGGGCATCCAGGCTGCTGAGGCCCTTCTGTGCCAGACTCTTCGGTGTGTCCACTGCTAAAGAAAGCTGGGCATGGGCCCGACACCACAATGCCAGCCACGTGCAGGGTGAGCGCACCGCAGCGGAGTAGGGGCACGCTGCATAGAAGTGACGCTTTGATGGCGCTGTCCTGCTGTCTGCATCGGCCAACACCTCCTCTGGGGTCTCGTGTGCCTCCTCACCAGGCACCTTAATCCCGATTCTGTGCAGCCTGCAACCCCAGTTCTGCTGACCAGAAGCATTCTGCAGGCACTGGCTGGCTCTCTGCCCATGCAGAGCTTGAGACAAGGCTGAGACCTGTGATCACTCATTTTGCTGAATCATCGACGTGCCTGTGAGGGCACCAGTGACCCCCAAAGGGAACTGGGAGGAACCAGCTACCATTCGGCCTGAACCGTCTCTAGCCTCCACTGAATTATGCATATTTCCCATGGGTTCAGGCTGATTCCTGCGTCACAGACCTAAGTTGTACATACAGGATGCTATGAGCCCATAAGGTGCACGGCCTCGTGCAATTTGTTTTCTACATTAATTCCGACATAAATTAAAACTATAATTCTTTCACTAGGATAGCCCAAAATATTTTTAAATTTCTGGCAGGTCGCAGGTCTCCTCGCTCATCTTTTCCAAAATATCTTGAATATAATAATATACACAAGACACAGAGTTATTATTTCAGTTGAAATTTGGAATCATTTGCTCATGTTCCAAATAACATATCTGTATTATACTTATAAATAAATTTTGGAAAAAGTACTTCTGTGTGAAACGAACATAGAAATACTAAAAAAGTGACAGCTGTTTGAAAGATCATCGAAAGGAAATTCTTCTCTGTAACAACAAACCCAGGAAGGCGAGCGGTCCCCACCGCAAGACTTTTCCTCCCTGCGTTAGGAGAAAGCAGACTGTTTGCTTCATCGGCACATGATGTTGCGGGCAGAGAGAAAGGGACCGTGACACACGCGGGGAGGGATTCTGGGGGAGTCGCATTCTAGAAAACACTGGCCGTAGATCTAAAACTCTTACCAAGAACATTTTCTAGGCTTTGACTCATTAATTTCACTGACAGAACTCTATCTCAAAACTATTATCAGAGAGGCAATGTAATATTTATGCATAAGGAGCTGACTGTTCTATTGTTTAGAAAAATAAAAATAAAAAATAAAAAGATGTGACCTAAATTTGCAGGAATAAGAGGTAAATAAATTAGGGTTCACTCAAATGCCAAGTTATCCAGGGAATGAAGACAATGTATTTGTGAAGAAATGTTAATGGCAGATAAAATGTCCCTGATATTAAACAGGGGAAAACAGCAGGATTTTAAGTATCGTATTTAGGACGACCCAAAAGCAATATGTAAGAAACATTTAGGTCCACACACACCAGAAACACACACGCCGGCATACGTAACAGGTGAGGGCACGGCCTTCAGAAACAAATAACCGGATTTAAATCCCAGCTGTGCTGCTTCCCAGCTGTTCCCCCGGAGACCGGGGGTACCAGACCCGCCTCACAGAGCTGCATCCACAGTGAACGAGGTAATTCGTGCCGACAGCTCGGTGCCACGCCTGGCACACCGCAAGCACCCACCACCCACCGGCGACATCAGCGTCACTAACACAGGAAACGCACCCCAAGCTGACGCGGGCATGGCTGGGCGGGAGCATTCGCGGGCCCTTCCATTCTCTCCTTTACACCCTTTTGTCCCTCCAGCTTCTAAGTCTCATGGAATCAGAAAGGAACACGCATTGTAAGGGAGGCTGCTTGCCCAACTGCTAGCATCTGCTGCGTGCAGAGACGGATGCGTGCAGCAAGGGCAGCGTGTTGGCCACGGTGGGGCGGGGAGGGGGGCGGCGAGGCCTTTCACCCATCCCTGGGGGTTCCCACCTCCCCTCCCTCCGGAGCCTCGCTACTCACGGGCGCGGTGCCTCGGAAGCCGTCCTCGCCGGAGTCGGTGACGGGAAACTCGCCCTGCCAAATGTTGGCGTAATGCTGGCCTTTCGGCTGTAGTTTGTTGCCCCAGGGGAAAAGTCTGTGGAAAAGACACAGGCATCAGCCTGCCACGGGCACAGGCTCCCGGGCTGAGGGCGAGAGAATGCGATGCACAGGGCGCCCTGCTCGCTTCTTCTGAGCGAGCTATTTTATTTTTTATTTTAAATATATAAAGAAAGCTTTTCATCAGGATTTTTCGTTAACTTCTGCATAACTAGCTCACATCAAGTTGACAACAGCCTGTCACTCTGGAGCACTCAGGAGGCCTGAAATGAACGGCATAGCTAAAAGGACTTATAGCAAGAAGGCCGGGAAAGCGGACATCGCTCTGGACTCATGTGGCAGCATGATCAGGCACCATCACGCCGCACTTCTGTATAAAGGCTTCGCTATTTTAAGGAGCCTTTCCTAGAAGACGTGACCCCGCCGTGAGTTTTCCGTCTCGTGGCTCTGAAAGCGGAGAGACGTCTGAAACAGCGAACGCTGAGCGCAAGGCAGCGGGCCCAGAGGCTCCGTGGAAGGCTACGCCGCGCCAGGGCCCTGACTGCTGGGGGTGCTCGGGGCTGCAGGAGCCCACTCGGCCACTGCTCAGCCGTGTGCGGCTGAGAGCGGGTGCTGACCCGCCCGTCGGGGTCTCCTAAATAATTTCACGGACATGAGGGAAGCCAGGACGACAAAGCTGTACTGTGGTTTAGGTCAGCTTTCTAACCTAAGCAAGGCGCAGGGGTTTAGGAAAAGGCCAGCCCACTGCGGGGCAGGACGGGCCCGAGCACCTGTTGTGCAGGCCGCCCCGACAGCCGTACTCCCACTCAGCCTCCGTGGGCAGCCGCTTCCCCGCCCAGGCGCAGTAGGCCGCGGCATCGTTCCAGGACACGTGGAGCACCGGGTGGTCTGGCCTGGCAGGGAGAGAGCAGAGGGACGGTGGCATGTGCTGAACGGGCGACAGCTCCAGCTTCAGACAAGCGCCCATGGGACCGCGGTGGTCCTGGTCCCCAACGCGAGCCCCCACCGTGCCACATCGGTCACCCCCCACCACGAGATCCTGGCACCCGATGCCCTCAGATCTGTAATTACTCTTAAAAGTGGACTCGAAACACTTGCTGGCTTCGCAGGCAGTCCAGCCCGCATGGAACTCACTGGGTCCTGGCAGGTGCACGTGGGGGTGCGTCACCCAGATGCCTCTGAGGGGCAGTGCTGTCCCCGCTGCTGAGAGTGCTCTCAGCCGAAGTGCCCCGCTGTCCGCTCCTTCAGCTTCCCCACAGCTGCGGAGAGCTGCTCGGGGCCGCCGAGGGCTGACCACGGCAGGGGCACAGGCCCAGCCATTTCGGCCACCATAGCTCCATCCTGTGGGCCGTGCAGAGCCCGGGGCCCTGGCGAGAGTGGCTGGGACTCGGATCCGCACTACAGTCCCAGCGTCACCCTCCACCTGATCCTGCTTCCACCATGTCCCTCCCCGAGTACAGACGCTCAATCCCAGCGTCTGGGTCCAGGGGACCCAACCAGTGACATGTGGCTTTAAACTCTGTGTCTTTCCACTAGGATTAGCCAACTAATCTGCGTCATTCTAGCAGAGTCCAAGTAAGTGCTTGTTTCTTCTAAGGGCACAGGGGACTGGGAGGGTTCGGGGGAAAGTCTGAGAATCGGGGGTCCACATGTTCGCCCAGCACCAGGTAACTGTGACGCCCTGTCCCCTTTTTCCGGCGGACCGCACAGAACCTGTCCATTCCTTAAACACCTCTGAATTCCCTGTGGTAATGACACCAGGACTTTACCTCTTTTTCCGGCGAATGTTTACTGAGCGCCTTCCCGTGCCAGTCACCCTCTGGAGATGGACTCGATCAGCGGATAAAATACAAGCTCCCCCCGCCCAGGTTTTCCTTCTGCCCCTGGCTTTTTCTTCTACTATTCAATCCAGGAAAGATGGTATCGGTTGGGCGCTAAGAGGCCCGGTCACACTGAGGAGGCCGAGAACGCTGTGTGTGACTTCCCGCCTCCCAGTCCACTTCCACGGTAGGGCTGCTGACTCAGGCTCTGTAAGCCATCTGCCATTTCTCAAGGGGCCATGGCCCCAACGCAGGCTCCAGGGACTCCCAGCTCCCTGGCGCTGACGGTGATAACCACGAATGCTGTCAAAAACAGGGGCTCAAAATCCCGTCTGAAAAAGGAGGTTAGGAGGGCAGTTTCCTTGGGCCGTGGAGATGCTGAGTCCTGACCGAAACCTTTCTCCATCTCCAGGGCTGGAAGCGCTACTCTATTTCTGCTCGAAATAATTACTTCCCTGCCACCCCGAGACTTGCTGACCGACTTGCCGCTCTGCGGATTTCAGTCAGATGGCAGCTCCAAAGTATGTCACTCCAGGACTGGAGGTGACAGGAATCCTCCAGCAAAAGCCTGAGCTTCCACAGCGGCCACCTGGCAGGACACAGCTACCAAGTCTTCGTCCTCATACTGACCCACTCATGACTGGAGCAATGGACAGGTTGCAAAGATTAAACATGTCATGAGATTTGCAATTGGCCTGCACAGGTGAAAAAAAAAACCTACAAGAAGCAATTTTTTCACAGGACAAATGAGGAAGGAAAGAGGCCACTTACTAAGAGCCTTCTATGAGCTAGGCAGTGTTGGGTCTTTACACACATTATTTCTTGCCATTTTATTTCCCTGCCATTCAGAATTTGTCATTCTCACCCTTTTACAGGTGAAGACGGCCACCGAGCCCCTCGCGACAGCACAGGAATCTATTCTGGAACGAAACGCGTCAACAGGGGGAAGAACCGCCAGCCTCACCTGTGCACCACAGTGGAGTCGGGCCCTTCTGGGTGTCTCCAGTCAGCGCCTTTAACCGGCAACCACCAGGGAGCAGCTGCAACCTTGAAGCAACCAGAACAAGCCGGGGTTAGCCACGACGGCGCTGGAAAGCCCCGACTCGGTGTGTGCGGCACGGACCTCACTCGCGGTCTTCGGCTTCCCATTCGAGTTACCAAACGAGTACCTTTATCAGAATGGCGAGTGTAAAAATTTACATGCAAATAATTCTTTAACAAAAAAGGTATTATTTCATATCATTAAGTGACACAGTGACCAAATAAATGTGCATGCAAATGGTGTTATCTCCAAGGATTTTTAAAAGATGCTCTGCTGGTGAGTCTGCTAAGCCTTATAAGTGAGAGACAGGCAGTGCCGCTCCCAGCCAGAAGATGAGGGAACGGAGTCGACCTTACAGCTGGGTGCTGGGCGGAAGGTCGACCAAGGCGGCCAAAGGTCAAGCTGAAGCACACGGTGGAAAGCTGTGTTTTCAAAGGCCGCGGCTCGACTCCCAGCCCAGCACTCGCGGGCAAACTCGCTGGCTGTGAGCCCCGCAGAGTCCCTGTCTGTGACATGGGTGCAGCCCCTGCCTCGCCAACCTTGGATGCCGGGTGCCCCAATCAGACAGGACTGGGAAGTGCTCACTGGCTGTTCCGGCCTTAATTCCTGCCTCACGATTCTGTGAACCCAGGTAGCAACAGCACCTGGTCCTCATTTGGTGACTGGTTAAGAACTTGGCCTTGGAGCTAACGATCTGAATCCTGGCTCTGCCACTTGCGGTGTGACCTCGGCAACCCACTGACCTCGTCCAAGCCCACTTTCTTGTTTGGAAAACGGACAGGGATGACGCTGCCTCACGGGTGATCACAAGGAGGGGCTGTGGCACACGCGGAGGGCCAGGCCTACGCCTGGCACTGTGCGAGCCCTCAGGAACGGGGCCCGCCTCCACCGTGGCCTCCTGACAGCCGCCATCACCGTGGCTGCTAGTGCACACTGAGAGCAGTCTGCAGCGCCCCCTCTGATGAAAACCAGAGTGGGCTCAGGGCGAGCCCTCACAGCCACCTGCACCCAATGAGCCTGGCTGAGTGCCGGGGGTGGGGGTGCCCCCACTGACCACCACGGCAGTCACTAACACACCGACCCGCTCGTTCCTTCTGTTTTCACATCAGCACAATCAAAACATGGTATTCTAACCACAGTTTGATGGGAAAATCCAGATTCTTTAATTTTTCAACAAAAGAGGCATTCTGTTCTCCAAGGACATTGCTGGAAGGAGTTTTATTTTTCAGAGGGCAGGAGAGGCGAGAGGCATGGCTTCTTCCTATTTCACCTGTGGGGCTGCAGAAACTTTAATCAGGGATGTCCGCCTGACTAGACTGCTTGATGCTCGGGTGCCAGTGACATGTGACCCATTCCATCAAGAACGGCGTGCGCGGAAAACCCAGGTCGCTGCTCTTGAGTTTCAGTATCTTTGGACGCTCACCTGACTCTACCCCGCCCCCAACACCGGTAAGATAGGCCGTGGAAGCTTCTCTTTTATAATTTAAAAAAAAAAAAATCTAAAAAAAGACAAATATGGCGAAACGTTAACTTGAGTTAAACCTGGGTGGTAGAAACGAGACTGCCTGTTTCCCTTGTACCTTCTGTGCTTTGAAATATTTCATCATTAGTAACCTGGAAACCTGCTTCTTGAAACCCACCCTGCGGCCGATGGCACCTGCGAGCTGCCGTGAACGGCGCCAACTGCATGCGCCACCTGCATGCGCGTTCTGAAGACGCCCGACTTCTGGGACAGGCGCACGCGCGTCCGCTAGCCGCACCCTGGAGCGGAACGGCTGGGCTCGGGGTGCGCACGCGCAGCTTTAGCAGTGACAGCCAGACCGGGCCGTGGGAGCAGAAGTCCTCCAAGGTCCCACCCTTTTTCAAGGGAAGCGTCCACGGAGCTGGACCCAAGGGCGGCTGCTCCAGTGGCCTCGTGGGACAGTCTCTCTCCCCTTGCCCTCAGGTCGCCCTGGTAACAGATACTCCCTGAGCACCTACTGCCTGCCAGGTGCTCCCCCTAATTCCTGAAGGGGAGCCCCACTCCCAGGAACCCTCTAAGCCACTTGGGATACTGATAGTTTTTAATTGTGTATTTTATATATTCATCTTACATGGTTAATCGCACAAAGCGGGGCACAACCTGTGAACCCAGTCGCCTGGTTTTTCTATAAACTGTCTATAAAACTCCACTGGCGGGCCCAGGTGCCACCTTACACCCACCAGTGCTTACGCCTGGAAGACTCGGTCTCCTCCCCGCTGTACACACACCTCTCATTCTCTTTTCTGAAACCTTCCACGTCACCTTAGCAACCAACCAATCAGACCACTAGCTTACTGGACTTGAAGTCACAGAGCTATATGACGATCGCTCATCTCGGTGGAGTGGGAAGCAGAGCCCAGCTGAAGCACGGGGAAGGGGACACCACAGTGACCCGGTCCTCATCCACCAGCCACAGCCCAGTCCTTCTCCGGCAGTAAGAGCTGAGGTGCATACGCAGACGTATATGCACGGTATTATTACTGCCGATAAAAATTATAAAATGACCCATCTTTGGCATCCGTCCATCCAACTACAGGAAAACTACAGTTACAAAATACCCTCCCATACGGAAATGGGTATATAATTGACCATAAAGACAACCCATGGAACACATTCGATTGTTTTTCTGTGAAATATACATATGTGAATGTATGCTATTATAATCAGAAGTCTGGAAGAATACACTGCCTTCAACAGGGGTCAAGGGCTGGGAGGATTTCTCAGTCTCGGCACTACTGACACAGGAGCCAGATAATTCCTTGGCGAAGCGGGGCGGTCCTGTGCATTGCAGGGTGTGTAGCAGCATCCCTGATCTCTCCCTACTAGATGCCACCAGCACCTTTCCCCACTCTCGACTGTGGCCAAAAAAAAAGTCTCCAGACATAGCCAAATGTCCCCTGGGAGGAGCAAAATAACCCACTGCACTGATAATCAGAAAAAAAAAAAAAAAAGGTTCGTCTCAAATGTGAATATAAAGCTGACAGTGGCGCAGAATGCCCGGCCCGAGGCCAGGCTGCCCGCGTTCGAACAGAGCTGCACGACCTTGGGCTCCTCACGTAACCTCTCGAAGCCTCAGTTTCCTCATCCGGAAAGTGGGGACACTACTATTAGCACCTACCTCCTTGGGTTGTTGTGAGGATTAAATAAGGAAACATATGTAAAGAGCTTAGAACGGTTCCTGGTACACAGCAAGAATCACAGAAATGTTAGCCGTCATCACCGCTTTAATTCACGTACGTTACTGCATGCTGCAATATTCTCTCAGAACTTTCAAAGAACATATATTCCAATAGTGAAAATCTGCCCCCAATACATCTTCGCTATGAGCCGAGCCACCTGCCAGTTCACCCTTTTCAGAAGACTAATAGGCCAAGAAGAGAGTAAGAACATGTGTCACCCCAAAGAATTCTCAGGAGGAGAACACAACTGCCATTTCCATCACAGCCACGACGTGAGCAGCATCTGCACGTAACCAGCCCGTTCCCTGAAGCATGTAGCACATGACAGTGGGGCTGGCCAGGGGCGCCCCCATGCACCAAGCCCCAGGCTAGACCAAGCTCAGGGTCCTGCAGGAGCACACCACACGCCTATCTGTGAGGAAGACCTGGCGTCCCCACTGTGACGGTCAGACGCAGAGTCAAGAACTAGTTCATCAGGTGTCATGGGAACAGAGAAAGACAAGTAACTGCGTCACCCCACAACAGAAGACTGATGAAACCACAGAGAGGACAGCCCAGCCAAGTTGCCATGGGAAATTCACAATGTTTTCTGGCCAAAGTTATGGCAAATCCCAACCAACGTCACCAGATGCCTTCCTTTTGCACATGTCACGTTTATAAAAACCTGTTCTTGAACTCCCGATTATGTCTTGAAAATAAATATTATTCTACTATGTTTAGGAGCTTGTGAAATAAACAACTTTTGAGAGTCACATATGAGCCAGTTAATGAAGATTCTTTTTAACAGGAATGGCCTTCAGCTGCGCTGTGTGCTGGGTACCAGCAGCGACGTGAGTGGACTGGCATCTATCATAAGCCTCATCCTGAAGAGAGAAAATTTTCTGGATGTGGTTGCCCACCCACGCATTTTCTGTTCAATTGAGACACTTCTAGAATCACATTCCCTTATATCCAGGGGGAAAAGGACTTTAACTTGACCTATTTCTAGTCAAGTATCTCCATAGCAACTGTCTTGAGTTTAAGTTGAAACAGCTGTAGCAGACAGCCAGCGACCAATTACAATGTAAATAGGATCCGTGTGAGCACTGGCGTCCCCTTGAGAAATGGACTTGGAAGAGCAAAGTCAACTTTTCCCACTTCCCCCTGGGGACATAGCCAGACATGTAGTAACAGCTTTTAAGAAAAGAAAAGGGGAAGAAAGCAAAGTGCCTTTATTCCTGCCAGAGGTGGTAAATGATGCTTCGTACACGCACAGTCTAGAATAAGCCAGCACAGGAAAAGAACAGAGCACTGTGCAATTATGCGCATTTGAGTGTAAAGATGGCAAGTTCACAACTTTATAACTGCTCTCTTAAAAATTAAATGCGTTTAGACAAGCAAATTAAAAAGACGGACGTTTCTTGAAATGTAATAAAAACATGACAGTCACCCCTATAAAAACAGCCTGCGGGGATTTTTCGGCTGGCACCAGTGAGCAATGAGAAGTACGGATCTGTTCAGATTCATGAAGTATAAACAAAACTGGAAAGAATCGCGTAACTGAAAAAATCGAATGGACTAGAAAGCGCACAGTGAGTGAAAATCTCTTTGTTCGGCACCCAAAACAAACACGGAAAGCAGAAAACTGAGCTTGAAAAAGGGAGTAAAAGCAAATTCATCATTAAAACAGGTAGGCAGTCAAGTCTGACAGCTTATTTCAAATTAATTCTAAATCAGGTATCTTGACTACTTAATAGAATATGTGTGAAAGAAAAATGCATGCTTTTTCATACACAGTACAAATATTTATAAAACTTAAGAAAAATATGAAATTATTCAACACTTTTTGCTTCGGTTTAGTGAAATTCCTTGTGCTGGAATACAATACATTCCTGAGACACCAATCTCTGTATTCAAACATTCATCATGTGTCCTTGAGGACTGGAAACCTCAGTCAGAGTCATTCATTACCGACAATGTGCAAAAAAAAACAGCCCAAGGAATCTCTGGGCTCAAAGAACACTTAAAAGTGTTTACTCATTCTCAGTTGAGAGAATCATAAATACAGGGAAAGTTGATTTGGGCTTTTAAATAAATTAATAGGAATTAGAGAAAAGGATCTTTTAATGTCCAAAAACAATTTTTTACTTCTTTAGGCAAAGAGGTGACCATGTCAATTGATATTACCTCTCTTGAAAGCAGCTGGACAATACCCAGCAAAAGGCTACGTCACACACGTACCCGGCGAGGAAACCACTGAGACCCTTACTGTATATCCGTATGAAGGAATACAACACAGTCATTAAAGATTACATCCGGGAAAAGTGTAATTACTGTGAAAAATGCTCACCCTCTACAGAAAATGAAAAAGTCAGCTACATGTATGTCGTACAAGTCCACTTAAAAATATAACTATAATATAGACACACATGCACATTCATGGCCCCCTGCAAAAAAGATTAGTAGTACTTAATCTGAAATGTCTCCAACAGTTATCTCTGGGTAGTGAGATTATAGGTGATATTAAATATTCTTTTTTTGTGCCATTTTTAATTTCTAAATTTATCTATGGTAAACATATTGTCTTTTCAGATTTTTAAGTGTTTTATTTTAATGGAGCTAAGACACAATCTTACATTAAAAACGAAAACAAGAATAAAATATTTACTCATTTAAAATTTTTTTATATTCACCATTCTACTGAAAAGTATTTTTATATTCACCTTCCAGTTTCATTAATAAGCATACACATTTTTACATATTTTTCCTAATTTGTACATTAACTGTTTTCACTTATTTTGTGAATTATTTTCCTGTGTTTTATCTAGACTTTGCAACAAACACTTTCTGTGGCTACACAACACTTTGTCATGTTGATGTTCCATAATTCACCAAACGGTCTCCTAACGTCGAACCACTCAGGCTATATTCAACTCTGTTGTTTTTTTTGTTGTTACAGATAATACTATAGTGAACATCTTCAAACATCTTCATTTATATTTTTCGCTTCTGCTAAATTTCCAGAAGTAACATCACTGTATCTAAGAGCAGGTCTTTACAGCACTTGCTAAAAACCACTATTTAAAAAAAAAAAAAAAACCCACCATGGATTTTTTTAAAGTTAAAACTTTACTTTCCGTAATTTTAAAAACGCGTCTATGGCCATGCCACCTTGAACAAGCCCGATCCCGTCTGATCTCGGAAGCTAAGCAGGGTCGGGCCTGGTTAGTACTTGGATGGGAGACTGCTAGGAAGACCAGGTGCTGTAGGTGTAAAAAATAATACTAATAAGGGATTGTAAGCTGACAAGGTCCTTGCAATCTGTGAGGTCAACCAAGGGTTGCTTCACCTAAATAAATAAATAAATAAATAAATAAATAAATAAATAAATAAATAAATAAATAAAATAAAAACGCAATTATCTGCACGAGGCATGTCATTGTGTCATCGTGTTCTCTATGCCACACGTCCAGTGCCCAGCGCTCACGTGCACCGCGCCTGGCGACAGGGAATGACGTGGGCCTCCCCTAGGAGGCTGCAGGTTTGCACGGCGGAAGTTCCCAGCCCGTGAGGGCAGCACCAAGAAAATCCTTCCCGGACCCTCCTCGAGAGTAGGCACAGCCCAGCAGAAGTGAGAACCCGGTGGCTGCATAGAACTTCTAGGTTCTTCAAGCAGGGAACGTGTTCTTTCTGTATGGACCGAAACTTGCATTTTTTAAGGTCACAGCTCTATTTCCGTTCAGAGTCTCCCATGACTTCCTGCGCTGCTCCTGACGCGCGGTCTCTCCCCGCATCTGGAGCGAGGACAGGCGCGCGGCCCACCCCTTCCCCACGCCGTCAGCGTCCGCGAAGGTGCCCTCCGCCCACTCCCGGTTGCAGGACCGGCTTCCAGCCCCTGCGCCCCGCCCGGCCCGCACCGGAAAAGGCGCAGTGGAGCTTATAAATCCACGATGTGACAGGTGGAGCGGCCCGGTTCCCTCAGGAACGAGGGTGAGCACTGTAAAGGCGTGGCGCCCGCGGCAGGGTGTCTGTCACAGCTCTTTACCAGGGGGCCCCGTGTGACCCCCCTTAGGTGGCTACTGGCCTACTTACAGATCTCTGCCAATGTACAAAACGGAAATCACAGAAAGTCTGAACGCCAACTGATGATACTGTGCTTTCCCCGCCCCCCAAGCCTTACGAGCTCTGAAGCTTCTGAGAAAAAACAGTCAAAAAGAAGACAGCATAGGATAAGGCACCTAAGAAGGAGAAATTCTCTCGCACGGTCGTTTGCAGGGAAACCATAATGTGAATAATCCCACCTGTTACTCATAAAAGAGAGGGCAAGGAGGGGTGCCTGCGCCCCACAGAGCAACTCAGTAAGGAGACAGGGGCTCCCGCTGGGAAGGCAGCCCAGGCCGGAGGTCAGACCTGATCTATTTCCCACCTGCGGCAGACACAGGCACCCAACAGAGGAAGTTCGCGACCCACGGCTCCGCTGGAACGCCCCCCGGAGGTCTTTCTGCCGCTGGCAATGCTGAGGCTCCCAAGCATCCCAAGGAATGAAGAAAATTCCTTCGGGTCACCTTTCAGACGGTTGCAGAATGATCATAGTTCACGCACTGCCTAGTCCTCTCTGGGCTCAGTAACTTATTTGACCTTCCCTAGACTCTCCCATCTCAAGCTAAGGGCACCCCCCGTCCCCAGCTGCCCGGGCCAAAACCTAGAAGCCGTACTCGATCCCCACTCTCCTCTTCCCCTGTGGTGTCAGATGCACTTCCAAGCATCAGTCCGCCGTAAGCATCTCTACTCCCACCGCCCATCTTCCCCCCGGACTAGGCGAACCCACGCAGATGCCACGGTGGTCTCTTTAAAATGCTACTTAGATCCGATGGCTTCTAACTGCACTTAAGAAGCCGCCCAAACTCCTCTGAGACCCACAAAGCCCTATTGACCCTTGAACCCAAACCCACCCCATATCGCAGTCCCCTTGCCCATCACTGGTCACAGAGGTTCACACTCCTCATGGTTTTCAGCTCAGGTGTCACTTCCTCAGAGAGGCCACCTCAGACCCTACGAATAACGGAGCCAAGAGCCCAAACTCACTGCGCCCCCAGCACTCTCTACCCCATACTCTGCTTCGCTGTCATCACAGGCCATCAGCACAGTCGGTCATTCGTCCACTTGTTTAGCGTCTCCTACTAGAACTAATACCTCCGCAAGGGAGAGGACTCCCACCTGGTTCCCGGTTGCAGCCGCAGCACTTAGAACGCTGCCTGGCCCAAAGCACGCACTGGATGAACGCTCGTTCGATGAATAAATTCACCTGTTCCTGAGGTTTCTACGGTTTCTCAACCCCTTCCCACCTGCGTGACTCTCTTCTGGAGAAACACCAATTACAAACAGAACCTGGGAGTGGGGAATCCTTGTTTAGACAGAGAGAAAGCGCTGGCTTATCGTTTACACAGGGTCTGTATCAAAGGTGCCACCCTCCACCCCACCCAGAGCTGAAGGGTGCCACTCCCCCCACCCCTAGGCCGTGGCTGCCTCTTCTATCAGGTAAGGGTTTTGCCAGATGATTCTGAAAGTTCCATCGGTTCCAAATTCTCATCTCTGCATAAGTGTCTCTTACAGCGGGATATCCCTGGGCATGACCCCGTACCTGATGGTCTATCTCTGTCTCCTGTGGAGCCTTACAGTGCAAACGCAACATTTGGGAGGTGGGGGATGGCATTTTCTTCATTCAAGTCAGACCTCAGAAGACCCGTGACTTGAAAAGAAACTTAAAGACACAGCAGATAGTTCAAATCTGAGCCTCCGGGCCCCCAGCACACCTCGCTCACACCCATTCTGATCATGAGTCCTGTTCTGGAGCAGGGTGGGAAAGAAGATCGCGTCTGCTATGCTGTTCTGTTGGGTTCGCGCATCCCAGGGTTCCCGTGCGTTCTGCTTCCTGAGCCTGCGCCACACACTGACTCCTAGGTCAGGCGGACAACCACTCTCCAAAAACAGACACAGAATACAGTTGTGTGACCGTGACCCCTTCCTATCTCGTCCAATTGGCCAGCCCTGGACAGCCTTTCTCAAGTAACCCGCTGTGAACCCAGCTCAACCCTGGCGGCCAGGCCAGTGCTCTCTTGCCAAGGAAAAGCTGGCCTCTGACACGGGACGGGTCACTCCAGGTCTGGGCCCTGCCGCTTTCCAAAACTGAGCGCTCCAGCGGATGAGCCAAACGGCACTTTCGCTTTTTTGACATGTATTTATTAAGTGCTTGTAAGTGACAGTTACTCTGCTGGGATGCAGTGGTGGGCATACCCACCCGCCTTCATGGAGCGTACCTGGTACAGGGAGAAGCCTTCGACAAGCACCGACGCAAACTGTTCTAAGTGAGACAAACGACATGAAGGGCAGGCGTGAGAAGCCACGAGAACAAATAGACGGAATAATCTCAATCTGAAACGTGGGGCGACAGAAGGACATTGCGAATGGCCTTACAGAGCAAGCTTAGCTGCGACCTGACCACACAGCCGAAGGCGGAGGTCAGGGCACAGTGGGCCCTCCGCCAGGGGCTTTGCCCCAGTTGGCCCCAAAATGAGTTCTTCCTGGTCCGCAAGGCTCCCCACAGATGCCTCCTCCTCCCCCAGGCCCTCCCCGACCGGCCGCACCGAGTCAGCTTTCCAGGCGCCCCCGCGACTGCTCACCCGGACCCTTCACCGCAGCACCTGCCGACGGCCCTGCCCGTCCTGCTGTCCGCTTCTACTTCCCACCACCTGGGCCGTCCAGGACGCTCAGGGCTCCGTGTGCTCTTACTCCCGTGGATCATTTTTAAATAGATGTTACATGTGTTTTCATTTTTGTTTCTCTAACGTATTTGGAATAAAATATTCATAAATCAGATTTAAAAACACACCCAATTTTGGTTCAGAGTCTGTGTTACTGCATTCCCAGACTCTGAGCAGCTAGAGGGCACGGAGGGTGTCGTCCGTCCCTGCGTCCTCAAGAACAGCACGGCACCTGGAGCTCAGCAGGGCATCTCGGCTGGTTTGCTAAAAATCCTACCACAGTCAAGCTAGAGAGCAAACCTTTGAACAGAGGGAGCCAAACTCATTTCCATCTTCAAGTCAAAGAACAGACCCCGATGGATGGCAAACGACCAAGGAGGCGTGAGTCCGAATGACAGCTCAAAAGCTACGTCACTCTACGCACCCAAAAGTCATGTCACTGTATATGCCCCAAACCTATGTGCCTGTACACGCCCAGCAACATGGCACCGACGCCCAGTACACGCCAGCAACACGTGAACACAGTCAGTACACGCCAGCAACATGTGTACACACACGCTCAGTACATGCTAGCGACACGTGCACACCGATGCTCAGTACACACCAGCGACACGTGAACACACGTGCTCAATACATGCCAGCAACACGTGAACACACACGCTCAGTACACGCCAGCGACATGTGAACACACGTTCAGTACACGCCAGCGACACGTGTACACCGATGCTCAGTATACGCCAGCGACACATGTCACCCACGCTCCCGGCAGCACTGCTCACGACAGAACAGCCATTAGCTGCTCGGCAGCCGAAACCACCCAATCGTCCACTGACAGAAGGATGGACAGACCAAACGCGGTGTGCAGAAACGACGGAGTATCATTCAGCCTTAAAAAGGAGTGAAATTCTGACACATGCGACATGCGTGCACTTTGAAGACATCGTGCTGAGTGAAATAAGCCTGACACAAAAGGACAAGTATTGCACGTTTCCACTTCTACGAGGCGCCTACGATAAACAAATCTATAGAGACGCAAAGCACAACCAAGGTTGCCAGGGGAGGAGGGAACGGAGAACGGGAAGTAATTGTTTAACGGACACGGCTTGTCTGGGGTGCTGAACGGGTTCCGGAAATGGCAGGGTGACGGCTGCACAACATGGGGAATGCGCTCGATGCCGATGACTGTACATTTTAAAAATGGCTAAAATGAAAAATTTTATGTTATGTATATTTTACCGCCCCCACCAAAAGGAAAAAAGATATATCACTGATATATTGCTCTAGCCAAGGATTCTGCGGTAATCCAAGAGGTTTTATTCCACAATAGCCGGTCTTTTCAAAACATCACTGCAACTTGGCAGAGCGCTGGATACGGCATTTGCAGCTCGTACAGATGGGCAGCGGGAAAGCAAAAGAAACGTAACTCAACCTTCAGTTAGAGCAGGCACAGAGACGGCGGGCTGGGAGAAACCAGAGGAGTGGCAGTCACTAAGAGGCTTTTATGTCCAAGGTGGTTCTGTGTACGTTATTTCATTTCATCGTCACGATGCTCTACTACGTAGGCATTACTATCCCTGTAAGAAATGGATGAAAACAAGTAAAATGTTAGTTACAACGAAGAAAAAAAAATAACTGTCGTGCCATGGTACCATGAAGGAATGAGCAAACAGCTACAAAATCAGCAGTGGCAAGTCAAAACCTGTGGTCCACGTTGATGGTCTTAAAAAAAAAAAAAAAAAAAGGCAACATTCTCCAGAGAATTATAACAGGACCAGAGACTCAACACAGAAGGGAAAAGAAACGAACAGGTGCCACCCCCAAGACGACCCAGATGCTGGAATTGTCAAAGACTTTAAAGCGGCTACTATAGCCATCAGCTATGAGGTAAAGGTGAACGCTCTCAAAATAGGCGTCCTCGGCAGAAAAAGGGGAGCTGTTCTTCAACAGGAATCTTTAGAATTGCAAAATACAGAACCTGAAATGAAGAATTCACTACAGGCTCAAGAGAATAAAAATGACAAAGAGAGAACCTGAAGACATATGAGCAGAAAGTATGTAATGTGGAAAATAAAAAGAAAAAACAACTTTAAAGCAATGAACAAAGCCTTGGAAGAAGCTCTAGCATAACGTCTAACAGTTATGCACTGGAGTCCCAAAAAGAGAAGAGAGATTGATGTTTAAAAAAAAAAAAAAAAAATGGGGGGTGGTGGTGGTAATGGCTGCAAACTCTAAAAATTTACAGACATAAGAATCTCGACAAACCCCAAACAGGACAATCTCTAAGAAAACGATGTCTAAATGCATCATAATCAAATTGCAAGACAAAAGATTTTTTTTTAAATATTGAAAGAAGCCAGAAAATGACATGATACATATGAGGGCAGTGGCTCATTCAAATGACTGCCATCGGAAACCACGTGACCAGAAAAGCACGTAACAACGTCCAAAAGGGATGAAAGAAAAGACGTCTCAGGCCAGAAGTCTGTATCCAGTGAAAGTATCCTCAGGATGCAGGTGAAGTAAAGACATCCTCCGAGGAAGAGAAGCTGAGATAATTCACTAACATAAGACTTGCTCTCAAAGGAGGTTTTTCAGGGTGAAAGGAAATGATACCGGGGGAAACACGGAACTTTAGGGATGAGGGGAGAGCAACAGAAATGGTTCAGGTAAATATAATAAATCATTTTTCTTCTTTAAATCAAAAATATGTATAAGTGTCACAAGCAAAAACTGTAACGCTGTCTGGGGTTTTTTCAGTGTTTGTAGATATACTATATATGACACTTTTAACATGGGGGTAGCGTAAAGAAACCTACGTGGTTATAAGGCATTTATATTTACTTGAAGTGTCAACTCTATAGCAGGCTGTGTATATACAGTATAAATGTATTTTACATAAATGTATTATATACAAAAATATGCTACAAAACTTGTGGAACTAAAGGGATTGCTTTGAAAGAAATCAAAGCAATCCCTTTTATGCTTCCATTAAAAAAGACTCAAAAGTTTAAACTGTCAAACTTTAAGAAGGCAAAAAGAGAGCTCCTTTGACTTTAAGAAGTCAAAGAAGCTAAGTGACTCCCCCAGATCAGCTGGTAGATGGCGGAACTGAGATCAGAACCAGATCTGAGTCAAAGGCCGTGAGCTTCTCCTTACCGCTTCGCCAAGCAAACGAGCCCCAAAGTCAGTTTGGGAAGGAAAAGTCTCGGTGGTCATGTAAACAAAGAGAAGTTCAAGCTGAACTGAGGCGGCTCAGGGGAACACTGGCCGAGCCACCAGGAAGGTAAAACTAATATCCGAAATGATGCTGAGCAACTGATCCATCGGGCACGTGCTTCTGGTTATTTTAATTTGATTTTCCTATGCACTGGAACGTGCCTTTCTGAATACTTTCTGGCTTGGCTTACGCTGTAGTTAGCGCACTAAAGCTTTTCTAAAGTCATTTTGGGGGTGCGACCTCAGAACCCTGCTGGGTCTCTCGGCATTTCCCATTAGGTGACTGGATCGCACCGTTTCCAATGGGTCTCTCCAGCATGGAGTCTTCACCCCGCCATGTTATCTGAGGGTCAGCTTCATCATGCCTCACCTTTCGCCCCGGCCCGGCATCGCCCAAATAACAAAGCGCCCAGCACTCTGTGGGCAACTACGTCTGAAAATCGTTTTTTACTTTAAAAAAAGAAAATGCTGCCTTGGTAATTCTGAGTCCTCACAGAAATTGGCTTTCGGCTGAAAAGAACTTCTCAAAATAGCTTACCCTCCTCCGTTATCAAGAACACCTACTCAGGAATTTGTGTCCTTACACTATTAACAATTTAGAAAATGCCAAACCACAAACCAAGAGACAATCATTGTTTCTCAGGCTCTTACCAAGAGCAACTGTTTTCTTCCCACCCCGTGACCATTCCTCCCGTCAAAGATTTATGTTAATAACAAAAGCATAAAATGAAACATACTTTTTAGATGTTAAATACTATCCCTTCAAAAATCGATGGTAAAATACTCTAAAACAAACAAAAGCAATACAAAAAAAGCTAGCCTTAATCCTTTCTATAACTGAATAGATCCTTTTTCAAATTTAGCATCCAAATAACTACAACTAAGTAGATTTCAGCAGGCACGAGTGCTCTGTCTTAAACCATCAAATTCACACAGTTTCGGATTATTTTTACAAACAAATCCTAAAAGCCAGCTCCATGTTAAAATGACTAAGTGGTAAAAACCCTCAACAAAGTAGGTGTAGAAGGAACATAGCTCAACATAATAAAGGCCATGTGTGACAAACCTATAGGCACTATCATACTAAACGGTAAAAAGCTGAAAGCTTTTCCCCTGACATCAGGAACAAGAAAAGGGTGCCCACTATCACCACTTTGTTCAACAGAGTATTGGAAGCCCTAGCCACAGCAGTCAGACAAGAAAACTAAATAAAAGGCATCCAAATAGGAAAGGAAAAAGTAATCACTATTTGCAGATGACATGATACTATATGCAGAAAACTCTAAAGACTCCATCAAAAATACTATTAGAACTGATAAATGAATTAAGTAGTTCTAGGATACAAAACTGATATACAGAAATCTGTTGTTTCTATCTGTTGTTTTGATTTCTGTATATCAAAACTGATATACAGAAATCTGTTGTTTCAGTAACAAGCAATCAGGAAAAATTAAGAGAACAACCCACTTACGATTGCATCGAAAAGAATAAAATACCCAGGAATAAATTTAACAAAATAGGTGAAAGACCTATACCATGAAAACCATAAGACATAAAGAAACTAAAGAGGATTCAAATAAATGGAAGGATATACCTTGCTCGTGGATTAGAAGGATTAATATTGTGAAAATGCCCTTAATCCCTAAGGCAATATACAGATTCCATGCAATCCCTATTAAAATACCAATGGCATTCTTCTCAGAACTAGAACTAATCTTAAAATTTATATGGACCCACAAAAGACCCTGAAGAACAAAAGAAATCTTGAGAAAGAACAAAGTGGGAGGTATCATACTCACTAGTATCAAACTATGCTACAAAGCTACCATAATCAAAACAGCACGGCACTGGCATAACGATAGACACCTAGATCAATGGAGCAGAAGAGAGAGCCCAGAAGTAAACCAATGCTTAAATGATCAATTAATCTATGATGAAGTCAACAAGAATATAGAATGGGGTAAAGACAGTTGCTTCAATAAGAGGTGTTTGGAAAACTAGACAGATACATGCAAAAAAAAACTGAATCATTTTCCTATACCATACGAAAATAAACTCAAAATGGATTGAAGACTTAAATATAAGACCTGAAACCATAAACTTCTAGAAGAAAATGGGCACTAAACTCTTTGAAATCAGTCTTAGCAATATCTGTTTGAATATGTGTCCTTGGGCAAGGGCAACAAAAACGGAAATAAACAAATGGGACCACATGGAACTGAAGTTTTTGCACAGCAAAGGAAAACATCAACAAAACAAAAGGACAACTACAAAATGGGAGAAGATATTAACAAATAATACATCCAATAAGGTGTTAACACCCAGATGTACAAGGCACTCGTACAACTTAACAACAAAAAAAAAAATCTAATTTAAAAATGGGTAGAGGACTTGAATAGACATTTCTCCAAAGAAGACATACGGATGACCAACACACACATGAAAAGATGCTCAACATCACTAATCATCAGAGAAATGCAAATCAAAACCACAAGATACCACCTCACACCTGTCAGAATAGCCATCATTAAAAAGTCAACAACACTTGTGAACTGTTGGTGGGACTGTAAATTGGCGCAGCCACTATGAAAAACAACATGGCGGTTCTCCTAAAATTTTAAAATAGAGGTATATATACAATGGAGTATTACACAGCCATAAAGAGTGAAATCTTGCCTTTTGCAACGATATGGATGGACCTAGAGGGTATTGTGCTGAGTGAAATAAGTCAGACAGAGAAAGACAAACACCATATGATTTCACCTATCTGTGGAATCTAAAAAACAAGACAAATGAATAAACAAATCAAAACAGACACAAAGATACAGAAAACAAGCTGATGGTCGCCAAAGGGGAGTAGAGTGAAGGGATGGGTGAAAAAAATGTGAATATCATAAATTAATTAAATGGAAAAACGAGTCATGAGAACTTGAAGAGGCACTCACTCCAAAAGAGGAAAATGTGACCTTCAAAACATATGACCCCAACCGAATAAAACCTGTAAAATATTTTTAAATTCATGAACTCATGAAAATATTTTTTAATCTAGTGATTACAAAAATCTACATTTGTGATAAAACTACATAGAACTAAATACACATACACACGAATACAGAGAAAACCCGAAACCAAAGAGGAGTGTGTTGTATCGATCGTCAGCCTCCTGCTTGTGAAACTGCTAGTTACACAAGACGTTACCATGTGAGCCTGGGGGAAGGTGCCCGGGATCTCTCGGCATTATTCCTTACAACTACACAGACGTCTACAACTGTCTTTAAACGTCTCATTAACTATCTAATTGGTCACTCCTGAAGAAGAGTAGGGAATTAAGTAATTGTCTTCAAAGCTGGTATAGAAGCATCCAGCCCCCCTTTCCTGTGCAAACTGTGCCGATCAATGCTTAGAAAACAGCAGGTAGAGGGAACCACGTCTTCATAAAAGTATCTCAATCAATGAAAAACACTGAACTGTCACCACCCGACAACTCTCCACGAACTGACGGATCTAGGCACTGAGCACGAACAGCAGATAACGTCACACAGAGAGGGAGACGCAGACATTGGGATTCTGCTGGTGAAAAGAACAGGCCACCACCGGAGGTCTTGCCACGGGACTCAAACACGAGTCTGATCGGGCCTGTGGACCCAGCTACCAGGTGGCAGGAAACGCGGAGGACAGAGAGAGCAGGCGGGCTCACCGTGAGAGAGCAAGAGGCAAGATTCAGACCATAAGTCTACAGGTAAATGCCCTGAATTCCTTGGGATAAACTGTCAGGAAAAATCAGAGGAAGAGGGTGCAACGGAGGGGAAACCTACAGAGTAAGAGTCTTAAAAGACACAGATCTCCTTTAACTGGGTTAAATGGCAGAATTTACAGAAGCCTTGGGACGCACAGCTGGTGATACTACGCGTAAAGAAATGTGGGGGAGGGGCATCTAGTGCAAAAGGCAACACAGTGGCTACTTCAGGGACAGAGGGGGTGGCGATCAGGGCGTGACGTGGATGGGGTAGCTGGGGCAGGTAGCGAAACTCTAATTCTTGACTCAGGTGATGGTTACCGGCATGTCTGCCTTAGAACTCAGCAAGCTATATACTTGCTTTGTGTGACTTCCTGTATTTGTGTTTTATTTTATAATAAAAAGGGTTAAAAAAAATTTTATTACTAGTGTAAGCTTATGACACATTTAAAATAATCACAATATTTTTAAAAAATTATGTGAAACTTAAATTGCATGAAAGTAAATATTACAAATTAATTACATTTAAAATAATCACATGAAAGTAAACAATATTATTAAATTCTAGCTAGCTACCAGAGCCTGAAGAAGGTTCTGAAGCCTCTTTTCTTTCCAAAAAAGGAAACGAACCCGTGTTAGTGACAGGCGGGCACCCACAGGGGACTTTCGTCTTGACTTAACCAGGGCCTGAGAGAGACTTGAAGACAGAACGACTTCCTCACTGTGGGACTCAGGGCTGCCTCCCGCTGGCGTGGACCCCCTTAACGCGTCTCCCGCCCCACTTAAACGCATCTCGTGGACCTTCTCGCATCCTCCGCTTCTGGAACATTGGGTTAAAAGCAGGCCTGGTGCCAGAGGTATGTCGGCCCCGGAGGGGAGGGGGGACTGAGAAAATAAAAACAGAGCTCCCTCGGGCCATTACCGGATCCAGCCTACTCATTCCGACCCTTTCCAAACACGCTTAGAAGGTTTGCTTTTCCGTCACCAGCCTGTGAGCAAGTGGCCAGCACTGCCAGGCCAGCGGTGACGACCCGCTCTCCTCTGAACCCAAGGTGCCCGGAGGCTCTCAGGGCCAGGAGGCCCTGGATGCGACAGCGCAAACGCGAGAATACTGCGGGGGCCCGCGCCCATCTGCGCTCCGGGTCTCGAAACAAGGGACCACGTCCTGAGGTGCTGACTCATCAGCACGAGGCCAATTTGACCTCGAAACCCTTAAAAAAACAAGTATATCAGATTACGCAGCAGACTTGTAACATGAACTTGTAAGGAGCCAAGAAAACTGTGACATTCACTGGGAGCTCGGTCATGTTTTCAAAAACATTTCCCTAAAATGCATACAAAGCGGCGGCCTGACTCCCCCATAAATGACGGGAGCGGGTCTGATTTTACCTCGTTTTTGCCCCCACGTTCTGCACACTCGTTTGAAGAGAAAGGACATGTGTGGCAGGACAGTGTGGCTTTGGTGGCGCTGCTGCTCACCCGAGGAGACGCCAGCGGAAGGACCACGTGTCGGGGGCGAACGAGGGCGGACAGGCCGGGGCTGCGCCCTCCGCGCCCTCCACATGCGACCTCCCGGGGACACGTGCAGCCGGTGCCCCTCACCAACTCCGCCCCCTGCGCCCTCTCTGCCCCCTCTGCCATGTGACCCTCCACCTGCCACCCGCCCACAGTCCTGCCCTGTTCCCGTCTCCTCCGCCCGCTCGTGAGACGTGTGTGTAGACGCTCGCACACCCACGAACCTGCCGACGAGGGTGGAACAGGACCCGCGGGTGCGCCTGCGCACACGGCCGCCTGCGGAGACGCGGTCCCGTGTCCATGACTTCCCGGGAAGACACCTCTCACACCCTCCCGGGGCGCTCTGGGAGGGCGGCGCACCCCCACGTGTCAGGCCAGCTGCCTGGCTCGGGTTCCCACGACCTCACAGAGCACAGGGCCCGTTCGTGAACTGCACTGACCACGTGAACTCAAGAATGACAACACAGGACGCTGTCTCTCCGCGCCAGCCAGCACCTGATGACATGAAGACGTTAAAAACTATTCGCACTTCACCCTCCACTCTGGAAATGGCCATGAGCAAATGAAACCCAGAAACATCTAGAGCCCAGGTGAGCCCCAATGAGCAGCACAGTGTGTGTTACTGGGTGCACAGGACAGAAGCTCAACTCAGTAGCAAATGGGGGTGCGGGGT
>NW_006434366.1:3157111-3158525 GCF_000325575.1 Pteropus alecto | reverse complement strand
GAAAACGGAAATAAAATCCAGAAAAGGGTAGTAATGTGTTTCATGTGTGCCATTTTCTTTGCACATTGTTAGTGATGATTCTTCTCCAAAGAAACTTGAGTTTCTCTTATGACTTCCCATAGGTCTGAGAAATGACTTAAAAGCTTCTGGCATCCTATTCAAACAGGTGGATGTCACTTACAGAGACCATTCTCATTCGAGGCTTATTTTGCCAATGGGAACGCAGACTGGAAGAGATTAGCCTTTGAGAATGTGATGCTTCCTGTCGATGGAAACACAGCTCCCCAAATCTAACAAATGACTTCAGAAAATAATGGTGCTCTCACGCGAGATTTCCTGACCAACCGCTGTCCTTCGTTCTGCTCCTGGAATCGAGCTAAACAAGGTCAACGGCACCGTGTGCTGATGTTCTAGCTCCACGACGGTGCGACGGTGAGACAGTGCTTACACGTGCCAGGCATCGGACAGAAATGTTTCCATTACTTTTATTGGACATTTTTGTCTCGAGCCCTCATGTACCTGGCTCTCTGTTGCATGGGACCCATTCTGCAGACACCCTCCGTCGACCCACGGCCTCCAGGGTACTGCCCCTGTGCTTTCCTCCTCCATTTCTGACTCTGCTGCTCCTCCCTGGAGAGACGTGAGCTCTTCCTCCAGGCTCTGGCCCAGGCTCAGCCCTTCTTACCCTCACCAGAGCCTTTCGGGCTCTGTGCAGTTGTCACAGATCACTGCTGCCATCCCCAGAGACTGATGCTGGAGGTCTGGGGTGAGGTCAAGGACCTGCTCGTGGAGACAGCTCAGCAGGTGATTCTAACACAGGCGGTCCAGGAGATCACACCTGAGGCACACATCCCACTGCTGGACAACCTCTTTCAACCTCATCGCTCTAACGACCACCAGCACGTCAAATGACTCACATCTCGACCTCCAGGCCAGTCCTGTCCTCACCAGATGGCAGTGACCGCCTACTGGACCCCTGGATCTCAGGCCTCGCGAGCTGCTCAAGCCCCTTTTCCTGAATGGAGCTCCCGGTCTCTCCTTCACCCCCATTCTCCCCATGGCACCCCACGCCTGAGGACCTCAACCACTCCTTTATCCAGCGGCATGTGCCACGTGCCCAGCTTCCGGCTAAACAACAGAGACACAAAATCAGTATGACATAGGCATGGTCCATCTTCTCATGCACTCGCATGTGAAGGCACAGACAAAAACCAAATCAAACAAGAGGAGGAGAAAAATATTTACAGCTTTACTTGACCTTGTAAGGTAAAGATTATCAAGAAAAGGCTCCTTTTGACAGAATGAGCAGAGGAAGCCTCTTTGAGAAGGGGACATGTAAGCTGAGAGGGCGCAGGAATGAGGAGCCAGCCATGCAGAAAGGGGGACAGGCAAGGGGGCAGGAAATTCCAAGCAG
>NW_006434366.1:3153866-3157076 GCF_000325575.1 Pteropus alecto | reverse complement strand
GAGTGTGGCATTTTCAAGGGACAGAAACAAGACGAGCCGGGACACGGGGAGCAAGGGGAGTGTGATGCAAAATGAGCTTGCAGGGACAGAAAAACACTGTGAAGTGCCACAAAAACAGGAAGCATTTTATCCAAAGCTGGGGTTCTGAACCCTTCTTGTGCCCTGTACCCCTTTGGCAGTATGGTGAGGCATAAAGGATGAATGAAATGTTTCAATATATAAAACCGAATCAATGATTACAAAGAAAAGGAGTTATGCCAAAATATTAATAAAACAAGTGTGCTATGCTAATAGATGTAATTATACAGAATATATATGTGCTCTTTATTCACATACTCAATAAGATAAAGCAGTCTCATAGTTATCGGCTTTCTGAAGGGGAGTGGACACAATATTGCAAGACGTCTGCCACAACAATAATGTGACAAAAAATGCCTGTGGTTTCTACTGGTGACAAAATCTAGGTCCTGTTATGACTATGGCTGGCTGTCTGCTTCATAATTGAAGGAAATGCTAAATTTCACTTAGAAGGTAGTAAAAATCCAGGTGTGATTTTTCCCCATCCATGTTCCTGGACACTCGAAGTTCTGCTTAGTCTACCTGACCTTCACGGTGAACCCTGATCCAGCCTGCGTCCTTAGAGGTCTTCTACTGAGTCCGGCAGACTGCTGGGGGCTTGATCTGCGAGGACGCTTATGAGACAGCATGAACGGGACTTCTGCTTCCTCCAAACAGGTACAAAAAAGAACCAGTCTGTACGTTTCAGGACAGTACAAAGAAACGTGACAAGGTAAAAGCAAACTTGAAAACTGTTTTGCTTCCAGGATTCATTCTCGAATTAATTTTTTTCATTAAAAAAGGATGTTTGGGGACGTGGTTCCATAGTGTAGCAGTTAGCACATCTGCTTTAAATGCAGAAGGTCCTGGGTTCACGCCCCAGTGGAGCCACGGTCCATGGTCTATGGCCATGCCACCCTGAACAAGCCTGATGTCTGATCTCGGAAGCTAAGCAGGGTCGGGCCTGGTTAGTACTTGGAGGGGAGGCAACCTAGGAATACCAGGTTCTGTAGGCATAAATAATAATAATAAATAATTTAAAAAAGAAAAAGAAAAAAAGAAAAAGGATGTTTGGGTCTTGGAAAAAATCAAGGACATGAACTCCACAAACTGACAGTGAGGATAAAGTCCCCTGGTGAGAGAAAAATGGGAAGCCTACAGAACGAGTATTTTTTTGACACGTACAGAAATCTGCATAAACCAGAAAGCCCCTCTCTCTTCCTATTGCCATTTAGAGCAAACGCGCACTGTCAGAACCTGGTTTTGTGATCCCGTGACCACAGGACGATGCCAGGAATGGCCTCGGGAGAGCTCACAAGCTGTCAGGCATCGGACTAAAACCACAAAAGTGAAAAGCTGCGCTTTGCATCGATCACTCACAAACTACGCAATGCTTCTGGAACAACCAAACTGCAATTTTTGGAGAGGGAAAAGTGGCCTTACTTTACATGCCATCTGATACCTCAAGAAGCCCAAGTGGACAGTGGCACCATCTGGCATATTAAAGCACTGACACAATAGAGCACAATGGTGACAGGCACAGGCCCTGGGTCACACTGGCCAGGCTGGAACCCCGGTCCCCACCAGCCAGCTGTGCGACTCAGAGAAAATCACTTTTAAGACTCAGTTTCCCACCTGAAAAGTAACCTGCCTCCTGGGGCTGCCAGGAGAATTGCATCAGACAAACACACACAAGTAGCTGGCGCGGTGCGGGGCTCGTGCACAGAGGCTGCAGCGCCAGTCCTCCCGCGTCCAGGCCCCGTTACCTCGGTCAAGTAGCCGGTCGAGTTCACGAACTTCTCGAATTCCGCGTTACTGACTTCATAGGCGTCCATGTAAAAGGCATCCATGGTGACTCTTCTGGCGGGCGCCTCCCCATCCGGCTTTATCTGAGGGTCATCCGTGCCCATGGTAAACACGCCGGCGGGGATGAGGACCATCTGCAGCCAAAGGGCGACACAGGGAGTCACGAGCGGACCTGCGCGGGGTGCGGAGCGCCCGGGACGCAGCGAGCCCCAGACCCCACTGTCCAATCAGTCCAGTCACTCCAGGCTCCGAAGACAGTGAAGCACCAGTCACAAAAGGAAGCACCAATTCTTTAGAAAAGTAGTTTCTTTAGCCCAAACTCTACGTGACATGACACTAATCTCCACGTGCCGTGGAAACGGGTCTGGAGCGCGCGCCACCAAGCGGAGAAGGGCTGGAGGGCGGAGGCGGGAGGGCGCCCTACTTCCTCGCACCTTTAATATGCTCTTGTCCCTTCTGAACTATTTCTGAAAGCGAATATAAAAATGCCATATGTAAAATGGCATATTAATGAATATAAGAGCCCACTGAAGGAATGCGGGCCTCCAGTGATCATGAAAAAGGCTTAAATCACTGAAATGGAGGATCTAAGAAGTCCACTAAGGGACCAGGTCTTACCCCTGTTACGTCCTTGTCCTTAATTCTTTATTGAAATACTGACAGCAATGACTTGGTCTCTGTCCGCCAACCACATAAACTCTGAACTCCACGGGAGCAGTGACCGAGGCTGCCCTGCTCACATCTGTGTCCCCAGCACTGACTTCAGGTCTGAGGAAGACACCAAAAATCTTCCGTTAAGAAACACAACCCTTTGCTCAGCATCACGAGTCACGAGGAAAACGCCAATGAAAACCACAGAGATTCTGCTTGGCACCCACCAGCACGGCTATAACCAGATGGACAATAATGAGTGTAGCCAAGGACGCAGGAATATAAAATGACGCAGCCACTCTAGAAAAGTCTCTCCGTTCTTCAAAAACCCAAAAAAAAGAGCTACTATATAAGACTGCAATTCGACTCCTCTGCATATATCCAAGACACCTGAAAATGTATGTCTACATATATGTAAAGTGCACAAACATTCATAGGCACATTGTGCATAAAAAGCAGAAACAACTCAAAAAAGGAGAAACAACTCGTTCGTCCTTTAACTGATGAATAAACAAAATGTGGTATATCCATAAAATGGAATACTATTATTATTTAGTCATACAGAGGAATGAAGTTCTGGTTCATGCTACGACATGGATGAACGATAAAAACATTCTGTTAAGTGATATAAGCCAGACACGAAAGGACAGATATTGTATGATTCCACTTGCATGAAATACACAGACGGCAAATTCA
>NW_006434366.1:3152723-3153625 GCF_000325575.1 Pteropus alecto | reverse complement strand
GAGAGAGACAGACAGACAGACAGACAGACAGAGAGACAGAGACAGAGAGAGAAACAGAAACCAACCAGAGGGTAAACGCCTCAAGGCAGGGCATAAGTCTTTTTCTTTTCTTTATGCCCAGGGCATAAGACAGAGTCTTATATGTGTGTCAAATAAACGTTTGTTGAATTAAACGAAATAAACAGAAAACACAGGAGAAAACTCAGACGACTTCGAGTATGGTGATAACTTTTAAGATACAACATCAAAGGCACCATCCACGAAAGAAACTGCTAAGCTGGACTTCATGAAAATGAAAACTTCCGCTCTTCAAAAGACAATGTCAAGAGAATGAGAAGACAAGTCACAGACTGGAAAAAAGTATTTGCGGAAGACACATCCGATAAAGGACTGTTTTCCAAAATATATAAAGAACTCTTAAAATGCAACAATAAGAAAACAAGCAATCTGACTTTACAAAAGGGTCAAACACCTTAATAGACACCTCACCAAAGACATACAGATGGCAAAGATGCTCCACATCATATGTCAACCAAAACTGCAGATGAAAACAATGAGCTATCACTTACACGCCTATTAAAATAGACAATATCTGGAACACTGAAAACACCAAATGCTGGCGAGGATGTGAAGCAGCAGCAACTCTTATTCATTGCTGGTGAAAGGGTACAGCCACTTCGGAAGACAATTTAGCCATTTCTACAAATTAAACTTACTCTTGCCATTTGATCCAGCAGTCAGGTTCCTTGCTATTTACCCTAATGAGCTGAAAACGTGCTCACACAAAAACCTGCACACAGATGTTTACAGCAGCTTTATTCATAATGCAGCAAATCTTAGCAGCCACCAAGATGCCTTCAGTAAGTGAATACATAAATAAACTGTGATCCATCCAGACAATA
>NW_006434366.1:3150480-3152089 GCF_000325575.1 Pteropus alecto | reverse complement strand
AAGGAAAGGAGAAAAATAAAGAACTGCCTCCTATGAAGTCTTCTGTCTTAATAACAAGGCTCCTTCAGGTTTAATCACTGAGTTAAAAGTCTTTGAAGGCTGAAGGCTGTGCTCTCAGCAACCACTAGTTTATTTGTAATAGCTTGGCCTCCGATCACTAAAGTGAATGCAAGAACTAGCCAAAGATGGCCCACGCGATGCCCTATCTGGACACAAAATCACTGTAAAGGGATGAAAGAAAAGTATATTTTATAAATGTGACTCAGGAGATAATGCCACCCACATCCCATTCTGGAACCAGCTGGAAGCTGGAACACTTACATGAGGAATGTTCAGTACTGGCCAGAAGGTTCTAGACAGACCGATGTGTACATGCAAATAAGACAGCTGCACTGTCAGCCACAAAGCGAATAAACAGATATAGGGCTTCCTGTTTAGCGGGGGAGAAACTGATGATCAAGTACTATTCAAGTTAGAAAGGAATTAAAATCAGTATGGCCAATACACACAGTACAACACTAACCAGGCTCCCCATCTCACGAAAGAAAAACACTAAAAATGCAAGTCATCCTCTGAGGAAAAATGTAAAAGGCCAGTAATTATACAAGATGAAGAAACAATAAGAAGGCCAGCTCCCAACCTCCTAACACCATACCTGAGACATAAAAATTATGGTCCCAATCACCACAGAGCTCACACCTTAGTAGGGGAGAGACCCTAACAGACCAGCGTCTTTAATAACTGTCACGGCAGAGTAACCCGCACTGCTGTGGCAGCAAATGGGAATGCTGAAGGGGACAGAAGTGGGGTGGAGACGAGGGAAAGGGGGCAATGCTAGGTCTACCAGAAGGAGGACTTCTTCAGGGGTCAGAAGACCTGGGTTCTAGTCCAGCAAATAGCTTCCACAACCACACCAATGTGCGAGTGCCTGGCAGACAGAAAGAAGCAAGGAATACTTGTGAACCTAGTTTCATGCACAGTGCCAGCCAAAGACAAATAAAAGCAATAAAGCTACTAGTGGTGACTGCATCCTTCCCACGTGCCAAAGTGCTCGGGATAAAAGGATAGTAGGACAAGGCCTTGCCCTCAAGAAGCACAGTCTCCAGGAAGAGACTGTGGATAAGTACAGAGCAATATTAGAGCCCCGAGACCCAGTGTCCTGACTCTTTCACAGTCATGAGAGATAAGTCATAAGTCTTCAACCCGAATCTCTCTGACCTAGAATTCCAAGAACCACATCAATAAGGCAGGGTGGCGGGAGGAGGGAACATGAGCTGAAGGTAAGAAAACGAGGGACAACTTCAAACCGAACTCCCTAACACTCAAAGTTAAGCTGAACCCCCAAGAACTAGCCATTCGGTGGGCTCGGAGGGAGGAGTGACTCATCAAATCGGGTCGGCAGGTGCGCAAGTTGGGGTGCGGCTGTAATCTGTACTTGCTTTCTTGCCAGCCTCTTGCCTAGCCCATCCCAACCCTGCCCAGGACCCCGGCGGCCCCCATCGCCTTCTGGGAATGGAGGGCGCACCTTGCCGGGCGTGTAAGGCCGCTCGCCAAGGCCCGGGCCCGCGGCGTTCGCCTCACGCGAGTACCGGTGTGCGGCCGCCGAGCT
>NW_006434366.1:3135967-3150409 GCF_000325575.1 Pteropus alecto | reverse complement strand
CAGCGGCAGCCAGGGCGCCAGACCCAGCCCGGCGCGGGCTCCAGCAGCCGGTCCTAACGCGGGCGCAGCCATGTTGTCCCGCAGCCATGTGACCCTCTGGGTCACGTGGCCCCGCCCTCCTTAAAGGGGCCCACAGGAAGTGGACGCGAGTTACCTGCCCTTTCTCCAGGTACCTCTCTTTTGGTGCACTCCTTAGCTGTGCTAATGTCAAAACACAACAAAACCCTACAAAACTCATGGCCTTCCGCAGACAAGGCGCCCCATTATTTCTTGGTTGAAAAAATTATAATCAAATTTATTTAGCATTTGCTATGTGCCAGGCAGGCACTGTGCTAAATAAGTCGTCATTTTTTTTTGAAATTTCATCTAATCCTCACAACGAAGCTGCAACATTGGGTTCACAGAGCAATTAAATGACTTGTCAAGGTCACATGGCAAAGAAGTGTCAAAAACGAGATTTAAACCGAGCCGCACTGGGTCTCGCTCAGTGTCTCTAAAATGAAACTTCAAACCCTGAGTTTGAACCATTATGCTCTGCTGTAGGCAATTAAATAAGGTTCCCTTAGCAGAAAAATTAAAGCATGACGCGTTGACGTCACCAAGGGATATAGTTAGAGCAATCTAGACTGTGGGGTACCTACCGCAGTGGCGCTGAAAGTGTCCCAGACCAGCAGCAGCAGCTCCTGGGAACTTGCTAGAAATGCAATGGACACAGCAATCGCTGTAACAAGTTCTCTAGGTGATTCTAATGCGTACTGATGCTCACTAAAGTTTGAGAACCACTGTTTTATAAGACCCAATTTCTTTAGAAGAAAAAAAAAGGAAATGAAAACAAAAGGAAGTTGAAGTGGGAACTTACAGATTTAAAATGACAATACATGAAATTTATCTAAATACTAATTTAAACCTACTGATCTCAAACTTTTTAGGATAACCAGGAAAATAAGACCACTGAGTAAAATTATATTGTCAAATTTGTTTTTAGTTTTTTTAGAGTGATAATGGTATTTGTGGGTTTGTTTTTTTTTTAAGAATCCCTATATGTATATATGTTTTGTTCCATATATATGGATAAAAAGATGTGTTCTCAGGGATTTGCTTCTTAAAATACGAGTGTTGGGGTGGATGACTAGAAATGAAACAATTGGCATGAGTTGATCATTGTCGAAGTTGGTTTGTAGGTATTTGAGTGTTTGTTGTATTATTCTCTCTACTTATGTTTGATTTTTTTAATATAAAGAAAAGTCCTGTGATGATCATTTTGCAATACATACAAATATTGAACCATCATTTTGTATGCCTGAACTTAATATAGTGTTATATGACGATTATATCTCAATTTTAAAAAGATGAAATTTTTAAAAATTCTTTCCTCCATGTTGAGTATTTTACAGATTCCCAAGAGGTTTGACATGCTTTCTTGTTGGAGATCACTGCCACTTGGTAAGAAATCTGTTATTACCATACCCATTGATGAGGCTAAGAGGTCGGTGCTTTAACCAAGCTTTTCTATATTCACTGTGCACAATATAGATTCTAGCGTGTAGATGAAAGATAAGCTTTACTAGCCCCTTTGCAGAAGTTCAGTCTCAGCACTCGCTATGTCTGCTCCCTTCCCAGACCTGAACGCCGTTGGTTCATGGTGCCGCTACGCTCTTGGGCAATAAGCTGCACGAAGGCAAGGGTCCCGCCTTGTTGTTCACCACTGTATCAGCAAAATTAGGCCAAGGCCTGAGATAAAAAAGAAACACTCGGTAAATAATTATTGAATTAATGGATAAATGAATGAATGGCAGTCATCAGGATCGCTTTCTTGTAAAGGGAATAAATTGTCGAGAAAATACTACAGATTGTAGACTCAGAAAGAGCTGTGTTTATAGCCGGCCACTTACAGATAACGTCACGCCTGAGCCTCTGTTTGTTCACGTGTGAAATGGGAATAATAATAGCACCTTTATGAGGATTAAATGACATGAAGTATATGCAGGGCTTAGCATTTTGCAACAGCTCGGAAATGTTCGCTGTTATTAGCAATCAGTGTCAAGGATGGAAACTTGTCAATTCTCCAGGAAATCTCAACCTTCTTTCTCAGTCCGTTAAATAATTTCCTATTGGTCACTAATCAATGCATGAGTGTAAAAAATGGATGAGAAACTCTAGGCAAGGAGGCCTGTGCTAAGAATTAGAGTTAAAAGCACAGGCTGCTCAGCACTCGGCTCTACACAAATTAGGGCAATTTATCTAGAATTTCTCCCACCTTCCATCTCCCATTCGAGGTCCCTATTCTGGTCTTCTTACCCCATCCTTCTAATGAAGCCAGATGAAAAACCGTAGGCCCGACGGTGACTCGTGTGTTCATTAAACAGCAAGGAGAACAATGTCACTACAGTCGAGTGAGCAAGGAGGAGAAAAAGAGGAAGGGAGATGGGCCGGTGACAGGGCCGGTGACAGGGCCGGATTACGCCAGACCTGGCAAACGTTTTCTCTAACTGAAAGGCGGCGCCATGGCAGTTTTGAGAAGTGCCTCCTAGCTCACACTTTTCCTGTGGATCAGGGTCAGTTCCACTGCCAAGTCACAGACCCCGGTCCTGCAAGGGGCCCAGAGTGCCGGATGGCATCCGGGCCCTCACTCCATATTTATGTGAACACTTTCTGATCCTTTCTCCTGATTGGGATTGAAAAAAAAAGAAAAAAATTCATTTGCCAAATCCATGGCAGCACACTACGTACCTGAAGCCTTACCGATCTGCTCTGGCAATAAGGCCACCCCAGCACAGCAGCTGAGACTGGGCCCGTCGACCCTGCTGGGGAAGGGCCCGTGTCAACGGTCCTTCTTTCTGATGGGCCGACCACCCCCAGCATCCTAACTGTAGGCGTCCAGCAGCCCTCTTGTTGGTTACCCTCGATTTTACCATCCACACACGGCCTGTGGGGCAGGTCCCCTGGCTGCCCCTCCCCGCCCCCATCACCGGTACACAAATTGTAGCTCCTCAGACTGTTTGCGACGAGTGCCACCAGCTAGCTTCTATTGCTCCAGGCCCCTGTCATCTCCACCGCCATTAGCAAGCTCCAGCTCTGTGGCTGCCTCAGCCGTCAGCCCTGGCCTGCAGGGCGAGCTGCTGGTGCCTCCTGCGCAGGGCATGCCCGATGGCCATGGGCGTGGTGTGTCCTCCAGGCCCTCCCACAGAACAGAGTCCTAGTGGGTCTTCTGGCCTCTTGGAATAAATCCCTGCTTCCCTGAGCTACGGAGTCCTCCATCGGCCTCAGCAACCCACCCAGTTCACCTTCATTGGGAGTGAGCTGTGACTCTCTCCCAGCTTCTGAGCGCCCCCTGTGGCTCTCACCCGGCTTCTGAGCACCCCCTGTGGCTCTCCCCCCGCTTCTGAGCCCCCCGTGGCTCTCGCCCCGCTTCTGCGCCCCGTCCAGCAGTGAGTTTGCCCCTTTCCCTGGGGTCCTCGCCAAGGTGTGAAATCCATGGCCCCAGTGAGTCCCTTCAGGTCAGTCCCTTCTCGCTCACCCAGTCTTCCACCCTGAGAGCCACTGGAGGTGGGGCAGCTCATGGGGCGGGCAGGACCTGTTGCCTTGCAAGGGACGGGCTCTGCGGTGTCTTCCCACCGGGGGAACCTGCTGGTTCTCGGTAGAAAGGGACGGGCCACCTCTGCAGGCTCAGGGAAGTCTGAAGAGCCACCTCTCTCAGGGGCATCCACCTTCACGTCCCTGCCACACGGCTCAGCCCAGGTGTTTCCGGCATGACCCCTGACGTTAGCCTCTGCAGTCAGGGTTCTGATGGTCAGAGCATCAGCCCGGCTCTGCTCTCGCGCAGCTGTGGGTAAGGGCTGCTGCGGAGGCCCCAGGCTCTCGCAGGTCCTTTCTGGTGTGTGAAAGCTGCCCTCGTTTCTCAGGGGCTCCCCGTGGGTCAGCACGAGTTGGCAAGAATCAGCCATCTCACTCTCCCTGGATGCACTGTCCTCTGTGCCTTTCAAACCCCTGAGTCGGCATGCTGGCTCGGACATTCCTTCCCACGTGGACACTCTCCCAGGCCACCGCCAGTAAAATTGTTAACAATCGGGCTGCCACCTTGTGCCAGGGACTATCCATATGCCACATACCGCTCAAGATGGGTCCTTGTTGCCAGTCTGGCAGTGGGCGACCCAGGCCCCAAACCCCATCTATCGCCGGCTTCCTCAGACCGCTTCCGGGATCCACAGTCGACACGACCAAGATATAATCAGAAACGCAAAAGTGTTCTTGGTGTACCACCTGTGAAAACGAGAGGGCAGAGACGAGGAAGGAGGCGGCGGCCAAAGCCTCCAGGCTGCAACCCAGGTCTGACAGCTGGGGAAGGAGGGGTTTCCGGCAGGAAAAGTGGGCGATGGAGATGGGCGATTGCATGGGTCACCTTGACTGGGCCGCGGAATGCCCGATGCCTGCTTAAGATCATTTCTGGGTGTGTCTGTGGGGTGTTTCTGGAAGGGCTTTGCATCTGTGTTGGTGGACTGATGAGAGCAGATGGCCCTCCCCGACGTGGGCGGGCATCGTCCATGCCCTTGAGGGTCTGGAGAGAACACAGAGGTGGAGGAAGGCCTCCGACCTGGAATAAGATCTACGTACGCCATCGGCTCTGAGGCCTGGGAATGATACTACTGGCTTTCCTGGGTCTCTAGCTTACAGCCTTCATAGTCACATGAGCCAGTTCCTTATAATGAATCTCATTTTATATAGATAGATGATAGATAGATAGATAGATAGATAGATAGATAGATAGATGATAGATAGATAGATAGATAGATAGATAGATAGATAGATAGATGATAGATGATAGATAGATGATAGATAGATGATAGGTAGATGTAGGGGTATCGATATATTGATATAGCTCCTTTTGGTTCTGTTTCTCAGAACCAGTCCAGTGCTGTGTGGACCAGTCCAACAGGAAGCTCGAGAGCAAAGACTGCCCGTTGGAGGGGTCATGCACTGAGCCGAAATGGCCAGACCTTGGTCATCCCCCCACATTCAGGTGTTGGCTGGAGCTGCGCGGGAAGAGGGTGTCCTCAGTCTGAAGTGCGGCTGATCCCACAGGGGCTGCCGGTTGACTGCACTCCTTGTGGCACGTTCACTCTCGAAGGGCGATCTGGCACACGTCCGGCCGCCACCACGGCTGACAAGGCCTGCGGTGATCCGGCCCCTGCCTCTCATTTACTGGCTCAGCCATGGTACCCTTCTCACCGCTTCCAGAGCAGAAAACGCTGTCCCACTTCAGGCTTCTGCGCTCACTGCTCCTTCCCCCTGCGATGCTCTGCCCTTCTCGCCGCTGGCCCTTTCCTGTCACTCAGGTCTCGACACAAATGTCACCTCCTCAAGGAGTACAAAGTGACCCACCCTGTCCCATTATGCTACGTCGCATGGCCTCTCTGATGTCTTCATGCACTCGTCACTACCTCAAATCATTTTGTTTGTTTCTCTCTCTCCCCAGGGTGTGGGGGGAGGGGTGGGCAGGTACAGCAGTTTAGCGTTCATCGCTATACCCTCCATGCCTGGAACAGGACAGGGGACATCTGAGTGCCCAGTAACTGTTTGTCGAGTGGATGAACGAATCATAGGAAGATCAGAGACCTTCGGACAGTGATAGGATGAAATCTGGACGTTGGCGTTCCTCAGAAACCCTTGCAGGACCGCTCCTGGAGGTCAGGGTCTTGGTCCCAGCGGGAGCTGGCTGCCTGACAGTGTAAAGCTCACATTCAAGATGTGACTCTCCATCTCGATGCCAAGAGAGCTGCAACGTGGAAGTCCTAGCGCCTCCACCCACGGGCCGTGTGACGATCCACTTCAATTCAGTCAACCAGGATTTGTCGAGTATCGACTAGTTGCCAAGCACGATTCCAGACACAGAATTCAGCAACAAACAAAGCAGATGAAAATTCTTGCCCTTGTGGAAATGACATTAAATAACTTAAAATGCGTGAAGTGCTTTGAACATTGCTTGGCACCTAGGAATAGCCCCAAAATTGTTAGTTACGATCATTACAATTACCAACCTGTTTAATATATAAAATGAGCATTCTAAAGTTTTGGGGTTTTTTTACATAATAGGACACTTCTGTATATTTAGACCCCAAAAATGAGGCAGAAAGAATTCTGCCGCGTGGTTCTTTCGTTAGACATTCTTCGGAGTCACCGTGTGCTGAAGCCACCTGACTAAAGCCTATTCAGTCAGGCTTTTTACTTTTGCTCATTCGTGCTGCAGCCAACGAGGACAACTCATACAGAGAGGACTTCTCGTTTCGTTTTTGTTTTTATTTTTTTTCTTTTCTTGGTCCAATGGTTTGGTCTTCTCCCCTCCTTGAAAGCACCACAAAAAAAAGGTGTAGGGTGGGGAGAGTCCCTTAAAGAAAATGCAAAGAAGAGAGAAACGTCCTATGTCACACTCAGTAACTGGTCCTTAAAACGACAGAGCAGGAGGTGCAGAAACGAAACGGTTCTGTTTCAGAAGGGACTGGACCCCTGTGGGGGACAGAACCGGAACCCGAGGTGGCGGCAGCTCCCGGGGCCTCGGCGGCAGGTGTCCCGGGGTTTTCCCGGCGTGCTCCAGCCTCAGCTGTCCCCGCGCACCGACGGCTTCTCCACCAGGGTCTTGCGTTCCTCACTCTCTCCTCAACGCCTTTTTTAAGTTTTGCTTCTCAGCTCCCGCTTGGGCACAGCGCAGTCCCTGTCACCAGAATGCTCGTGAGCCTTTGTGGCTTTGTGGCACGGCCTCACCCCACAGCGACAGTGCTGCTCACACTCAGGACACCAGCTTCGCCTTTCAACTGTGACAAAGAGGAAGCCTGGGTGGCCCGGGCCTCTTTCTCACACCACCGCCCACCCCGGGCCACCAAGAGCCTACGGTTTAGTGACACTTGAGTCAGGTTGCCATCTCTGGTCCAATCAGTTGTAATTAGAAGGTCATTCCAAGACTGTCTTGTGCATTGGCAACGATTGGTGGGCCCAGGTGCCACTCAGCAGGTCTGGGGCGGGCCCAATAATTTGCATTTCTAACGAGTTTCCAGATACCGCTGGCGCTGCTGATCTGGACCATTTGTAAACTACTGCTTTCATAAACTAAGCCTCCAGCGCTACCCTTCGGTGCCTGTGCTGGTCGGGTGTTTTCCTCTCAGCCATGCTTGGCCCACGGCAGGCAGCACGACCTAGAATCCTCCTCCTTCGAACTTACCGTCCAGTAATCTTCCTGATGTTTCTGAACAGCAGTGAGTGGAGAGAAAGACGAGGAGAAGCCAGAATGGCACGCAAAGACGTTTAGAGCAATTAAAAGACGCTTTATTTGCCTTCGGGAAGAGAGAAGAAATGCCGTGAAGTCACGGTCATGGTTGCTTCTAGCCCCGAGCTTTCGGAGTGTTTGAAGTCAAATAAAAATAAGGGAGAAGAATGAGTCCCAGCTTTTTCAAGGAGAGCTTAATAGTAAAGGGGAAGTATAGTATATATACACAATATATATTTTATGTGTATATATATCAGAGCCCATACGATAGTGGTTTCAGTATCCATTTATTTTGAAAGTGAAACATCGAGATGCTGAATATGAAACACATCAGCCCCTGTATGTATTTGAAAGGTATAAATGTATATTCCCTTTTCAGGCTTCCAACGATGCTTACCAATCCTTTAATCCCTTTGGTTGCCTGGGGGTCTGTGCCCCAAAGCTTGGCAATCACCATGGAAGTAACTTCTTTCTGGGTTTCTATCATTCCCCCTTGAGAAGAAACCTGTGCAGGAAGGACAGGAAACCTTTTGCTCAATGGATGGGACGTCCTGCTAAAGACACGTACTTGGCAAATGCTGGCATCCATCAGGCACACAATGGCGAAGAGCTGGCAGATTTGGGTGTAACTTGGAATGCGTGGGTGCCTTTCAGAATAATTTCCAGGGCTGTGTTCTTTGACTCCGTGGGTTCCCCATCTTCCCACAATGCTTAGCACGTGGTAGATACTTAATATATATTTTTTATCTAGAACCCCATGTGGCCAATATATTCCTCAGTATCTTTACATGAATGGGATAGCTGGGACTCTAAGGGTCCGTTAAAGTGATATGGAGATCGCCCCCATTCTTTCATATTTAACTGTACGTTAAAAGAAAGTTGTCCGTTAAATATTTTTAAATTAAGATAGAGCCAGTACTAACTAGTAAATTCACTGAATTCTAGACAGCCCGGACTTCAGGAGCCCATCATGCTTGTGAATAGCATGGAGTCAAATGCCTGGATTTCCCCTCTCCTAGCTATCTGTCTCCTCGAGAGAAATGAAAACATACATCCACACACAACTTGTGCACGAATGTTCATAGCAGCAATATTCATAATAGGCAGGACGTAGAAACAAACCCCAAAGTCCATCAGCTAATTAACAGGTAAAACGTGGACCACCCACAGAAGAGAATATTCGGGCACAGAACATCTGAGCTCAGCTGCTAGCTGTTGGGGAGTTCAGAGACTGCCCAGCCCCTGGAGATCTCAGGGGCCTCTGGAACCATGGGCGGTCTCAGCCCTCCCTCTGGGAGACAGGAAGCTAAGGGTCCCAGCCAGCTGCAGGCCAGGCAACCCAAATTCCTGGGATCATTTTTCCAGACAGACTTCCCAGCTCCTGATTCACAGGCTCACGTGATGCCTTCATGCCTATAAAGCTAATTCTTTAACCTCAGCGCCAGAATCCCCCACAGGGCTGGTTAAAACATGGGTTGCTGGCCCCATCCCCTGAATTTCTGACTCAATAGGTCTGGGGCGCCGCTCAAGAATTTGTGTTCCTAACTGTTTCCCAAATAATGCAGATGCTGCTGCCGGTATGAGGACCACAGTTTGAGAAGCACGGGCATAATGAGTTCGCGCTTAGGACTGAGGCAGTCTTACAAGTTGAACTTACTTAAATTTTGAAATTCTTCACTTTTGTAGTCTGTCCAACAGGGTTAATAAACCCACCTCCTAGGACCATGATGAAGATTAAATAGAACCATCTACATAAAGCACTTAGCACATAGTAAGACCTCAGTAAATGGGTTCTAATATAATGTGTTTACCATGATGATGATGATGGTTTTAAGGACAAGTTACTGAGTGCAACATATAAGACACCAGAGGCACATCCACGGATAAGGCAATGGCAGGCGATAAATGTCACCTCAGAAACTGTCTCCTACCACTGTCAAAACTTTCTCAAAGTCTCCCACCCACGGACGATCATTTAACTTGTAAACTCAAGAGGACTCCCTCAGGAAAGAGTCTGAATAAAGAGCTTCACCCACAAAACAGAATAAAGAGGAAGCAGAAAGCTTTAAAATCTTTTGAGAAAATTTGTCTAACAATAGAAAGAGGAAACTCATTTGGGTGTGATGCAATGGCTCTAGAAATGAATAAACTGGGCCAAGAGCAAATTAATTTGAAAATAATTGCAGAAAAGGGAACTGTGCCATGCCCACGCCTCTGGGAAATCTGACAAGAAAGTTAAGGTTCTGAGGGTTTTTTTTTCCCTTCCCAGCTCTAGGATAATTGGTAATACAATCGTGAAAAATATAAGTCACCCCTGGAGTGACCGACTCTTTTGTCCTTCCTCTGTGCGAAATTCTTTCTCTGGGTCACGGCAACAGAAGAACGGGTGAGGTCCCTGGGAGACCGGGGATTCTCGTGATTTCTCCACAGAAGAGTGTCTCTAGTGCACTTGACCGTGCAGACGGACTAGCCAGTAATCCAGTGGAACGAAACCCCGCTCTAAAAAATAGTGGGTTTGTTGTCACTTATTGTGTAATTTACAAAATAAACTATGTAGATCACGATGGAGTCAGTAGCCTTAAGACATTAATTGTGCCTTCCGTTCAAAATAACGGTAAGAATAAAGAGCTGGTTAGAACAGTGGAATATTTGCGAAGTTAGTTTGGTAGCATCGGTGTCAATGACCGGTCGGTCAGTGGGCCGAGTGCCAGCCTGGGGTCCGAAAGCCTCTGCGAGACCAGCCTCTTGACCCTGCAGAGGCTGTGTTTGGCTGTGTGATCTGGAAGGACCAGTGAATCTTTTGATGTCTGTCCCCTCATCGGTAAAAGAAAGGATCAAGTAGGTCACTTGTTTCTAAAACTTCCATTATCAAGTACCCTTTTATACAATTTCTCTTTCAACTAAAGGACTGCACCTCGTTAAATAACTTCGCATACCCAGCTATTGAGTTAAATGCCTTTGCTCGCAAGTAGTAAAGTTCCATGTAATAAAAAGGACCGTACTAGGAACTAACCATCTCTCATATACTGAGTATTTACTGTGGGCTGAGCAATTAGATGTATCACCCCATCTTGCTCTTTCAACAATACTGATTGGACAGTAAAGGCTCCGAGGGTTTAGGGAAGTCACTTACCTGGAAAAGGGTCCACACCAGGTCCGGTCCGCCCTCACAGAGCTGGTAAGTGGTCAGCTGGGATTTGAAAGTGGGTCTCGGGCCTCCATGACGTGACGGCATCGCCGTGCTGGGAAGCACGTGGTCGCACGGGCTCACACGGTGCTGGCAGCATGGTGCATGGCTACAACGGCTTGGGATGGGACAAAGAAATGATCAGGAATTCAGGCATTTCTAGGCACTGGTCACCCGCCACTTCAGTCGGCATTTGTCCTTCTCCTGAGCATCTATCTCCTCCGTGTCCCCCTCTGTCCCCTCAGGTATTTCTCCTCAGTCACCATTTTGATGAGCGCAGGGCTCACCCAGCCCCTGTGACCTTGAACTTCCGGCCTCACATTTACCCTAGTCTCTCTATTTCTCCATTGAAATCTAAAGAGCAGGAATATTAGTGGCCCAGGTCGCCTTTTCACAGGGGGCTACGAGGCAGGCTGCCGGGTATGGGGCCTGGGGCGCACCCTAAATGACACGAAGGACAGCAGCATGGCCTGTGCACGGGCCACTGTCCTTTACGAATGAGCGATAGTCCCCACCGATGGCCTGTTACGGGTCAGGCTTTTCGCCAGAGTGATCTCATTTAATCTTTACAGCAACAACTCCATGAGGTAGATACTGTATCGGCCCCCTTTGCAGATAAGTAATTTACCTAAGCTTACTAGTAAGTGGCAGGTCCTAGGATTCAAACCCTGCATTTTTTTTATAACAGCTTTATTGAGAAATAATTCATATGTCATATAATTCACTCATTTAAAATGTACAATTCCGTGGTTTTTAAAATCGTCGCAGAGATGTACAGTCATCGTCACAATCAATCTGGGAATATTTTCATCAATTTAGCAAGAAATCCCAAACCCTGCATGAGAGGCAGCCTTTTATGACTTGCTTCTTGCACTTCTGCATGATGTTAGGGTCTGGGTTCGTGTCAGCGATTCAGTTCTTTCAATGGCTGAGTAATATCCTCTTCTGTGAGTGGTCCACGTTTTACCTGTTCATCAGCTGATGGACTTTTGGGTTTGTTTCTACTTCCTGCCTATTATGAATATTGCTGCTACGAACATTTGTGCACAAGTCGTGTGTGGACGTATGTTTTCATTTCTCTCGGGGAGACAGATAGCTAGGAGAGGGGAAATCCAGGCATTTGACTCCATGCTATTCACAAGCATGATAGGCTCCTGAAGTCTGGGCTGTCTAGAATTCAGTGAATTTACTAGTTAGTACTGGCTCTATCTTAATTTAAAAATATTTAACGGACAGCTGTCTCTTAACATAGTTAAATATGAAAGAATGGGGGCCATCTAGTTTATTTATTGTCTTTTAGGGATCTCCATATCACTTTAACGGACCCTTAGAGTCCCAGCTATCCCATTCATGTAAAGATACTGAGGAATATATTGGCCACATGGGGTTCTAGATAAAAAATATATATTAAGTATCTACCACGTGCTAAGCACTGTGGGAAGATGGGGAACCCACGGAGTCAAAGAACACAGCCCTGGAAATTATTCTGAAAGGCACCCACGCATTCCAAGTTACACCCAAATCTGCCAGCTCTTCGCCATTGTGTGCCTGATGGATGCCAGCATTTGCCAAGTACGTGTCTTTAGCAGGACGTCCCATCCATTGAGCAAAAGGTTTCCTGTCCTTCCTGCACAGGTTTCTTCTCAAGGGGGAATGATAGAAACCCATGATTTCTTTCCCTCAAAAATGGTCTCAAAAGGCAAACTCTACTGTTTCTTCATTTCCCCAAGACTTCTCTGCTTCTGCTGCATTTTAAATGAGATAATGATGCAGAATAAGATTTATGATTCAATGGCTGCAATTAATCGAAATGTTATTACTTGCTGATTGAGTTTTTCCATGAAACACGTGAAAGCATTTTTCTTCTTCCTGTACCTTGTAGCGTGGGTTGACATGTCACCAAGTGCCATGCCAGAGCTTCAAAATATTGTTCCAACACAGATCGGCATCATAAGAAGTCTTTCTTTTCTTTTTAATATTGGTGCCTCTTCCCTTGTGATAATGCTCTGAAAATAAGTTAAGTGGAAGAGAAATGAAGGCTAATTTAATCTGAGAACCTACTTTCTCACACCGATTTGGGGTCAGAAGGTACACATGCTTTTTTTTTTTTTTTTTTTTTTAAGGGAAGTACAACATAATACAAAGTTTTCCTAATAACAGCTTCTCACCCTACTTCTTGAACCAGGTGAACTTTTTGAAAACCAAATAAACTTAAACATTTGACTTCTTCTGAAGGCCATGCGATTATTCAGTAAGGTGCGAGTTAAAGATAATTAGCAGACACTTACCTGAACCATTTTTTCTGGAAAAAACAGATCTATTGTCACTCCATGGAAATATTTTCATTGAGCTTTATTAAAACATTTTCTGATTCAGTTACAAAATGAGGTACTCGAGTGGAATTCTTTTGGAAACAATGATCTTTCCCTTTTAAACACTCTTATTTACTTTTAATAAGAGTACCATTAGTTTGTTTAACCCTTTCCCCACCCCCAAAAGGCACTGATCTTTACAAGAGTGTTCATTTGCTCCAAGGATAGCCAATTTTATCTGTTTCCCAAGGTGTTCCGGGTGTAGAATAAGTCTTAAGTCACCTTGAAAATACTCGACACACTTTCTACTTCCTCTTCTTCTCTTAAGAGGTGACACGGTTATAAACGTAAATCAAAGGGCTTGTCGGAGGGAGGTTTGAGACAGAAACTGCTCAGAAGCTATTTCCCTACCTCCCCTGCTGCATTACATTCGATATAAGTGTTTCAGTGACGAAGGGTCGTCTTGATGATGTGTACCTTTAATGGAGAAGCACAGCAGTGTGGACTGCCAGTGCCCGGATGGTGGGAAAGGAATTAAGGAAGGCCAGAGGACTGGATAGCACTCAGGTGATGTCCAAGGTCATGGCTGCTAAGGTCTGCAAAATATTATTAGAAAGAGGAAACGATGAGGGACATGGCATGAAAGCCCAGCAAGGGCTACAGCCTGTGATTCCAAAGCTGCCAGTCTTCCTCTCTGTCACCCTCCAAACGCCACATCTGAAATGCCTCTGGAAGGAAGGTAACGATAGAGAAAAATGCAGACGGCAAGAGCACACTGCGTTCCACACTCTGCCATTCTCCCCGGTGCCCTACACAGCACCTGGTAGAGGGCGTAGGTAGCCATTAACTATCCATTTATACAGCCGAGCACTTGAAGAGCCAATACAATAAACGTTCCTCTCCCCTCTCCCCCATCCCTCCAATCCCTCGTCCCTGGGCTGACTCTACCTCACGGACCCGCTTTATGAAGCATTGACCTCAAGCTCTCTGTCTGGTTTGGACTCAAGATATGTATAGGTTACCCATATCCTAAAACTACGGTTAGAGGGAAATACCACTTTAAATCTAGGAACAAAATTAAGTGGGAACAAGAGGAAGCAGTTAAGTTGCTTGAGTCTAGATACACGGATTCGGCATGGGAAGTGGAAAGCTACAAATCCTGCTTGTTTGGTAACTGAATTCAGAAGAACTCCCTGACTGGTGCACTGACTAGGTCTATTGATCATTAAATCATTTTCCCAGGGGAAGGGAAAAACGAAGCCTGTAAAAATTCTCAAGTCTCCCACTTTCCCTTTCTCATGCATAATTCTCCTTGCTTTTCTGGCTGACTTGAAAAGACTCTGAGAAGAATATATTGCAAGCTCACCACAAACGAGATCACTCATAGCTTGGAGACTGTTGTCATAAAGTTGTCTCGTTATAGCAACTAGCTCGTTTTGCATTTTACCTAAACAGTTAAATGTAGATTTTTAAATAATTTGTTGTACTAGACCATCACCTTCGAAGGTATAATTCTCCAGCATAACTGTGAAATGATCACAAAAAATGGTCATAGAAACATCTATTAATGTGTCAAGATTTACACACACACACACACACACACACACACACACACACTTTGGATTATGTAAATATGCCTTTTTTGAGAGTAAGTTTTAGACATCATGAGGCTCCAGTTACATACTTTA
>NW_006434366.1:3122942-3135935 GCF_000325575.1 Pteropus alecto | reverse complement strand
CACAATACCATTATCACACCTAGAAAATGAATAATTCCACAGTTTTCCTTAATATATAGTCTAGATTGAAATTTTTCCAGTTGCTGAAAAATGTGTTCCGTCGCTTTATCTTTTTATTTCTTTCAATCCAGGATCCAATCGAGAGTCACGTGTTGCGTGTAGTTGTGAGGTTGGTTTTGGTCTTTGTTAATCTAGGTACTCCTCCTGCCGTTTTTTTTGGTCTTCATGACACTGATTGATCTGAAGAGTCCAGGCCAGCGGTCTTGTCGAATGCCCCGCATTCTAGGTTTGTCTGATTGTATCCTCAAATGTTTCTGGCAAGAACATTTCGTGTGTGATGCTGTATACTTCTTATAGAATCATGTCAGGATGCAAAAAGTGTCTGGTTGTTCCAGTCGTGGGTGGTAAGTCCAATCGCTTGGTTTACGTGGGAGATTGCCATATCTCTTCGTTGTAAAGATCCGTTTTCCACTTCGTAGTTAGTGGGTAGTGTGTGTGTGGGGGGGTGATTTTTAGCATCCTATGAATACCCCATTCCCATCAACCTTTAGCCCAGGGGGTTTGGCATCTATTGATGATATCTTTGTCTAAATAAATTATTACACTGAAAGCTGCGAAATGGTGATCTTTCTTATTTTATTTTCTTTCTGCATGTATTAGCTGGATTCTTCTGAAAAGAAGAGCTGTCTGTTTTTCTTTCGACATACAGATTTCCTTTTGGTTCAAACACGAAGATGAGATCATAAGGCATTTCCCAAGATTTCTTCAGGTCCTCAGATCTCGCTCGGCTACCGGAGCGATTTAGGATGGTAGTCTTGCAGATAGGAAGCAGGAGGGAGGGGGTGGGGGTTCTGCATTGACAATAGCCACTGGTTCTGCCCGTTTCACAGGAGAGACCGTGTGAGAAGGCGATAGCACTCGTTTGCTTGCGTGGTCCAAGACAATGCCGGCAGTGGTCATCAGCGATGGTGCCGCTGCTTTTTCCACATGATAGAAGGTGGTAGTAACTGTTTAATTTTGTATTTTTCTGTAGCTACTGTGCTGCCTTCCGGATCTTAAATCATTGATGATTTGTCCATCTTCCCTCCACGTGCCAGGTTACTGGCAGGCAGGCTCTTCTAAAGTCCAGATTTAGGACAGTGCATACCTGTCTTCTCTTAGCCTCACAGGCTGCCCAGAGCCCGGTCTCAGGAAAAACATCCTCCTTTCCCCAGCTCCGCAGCGAAGCGGTGTCTCGCCGGCTGTTGTTCAAACACCGGCTACACTTTTTCCACCTCAGGAAGGGCCGTTATGTGTCTAGGGGTCGTTTCTTTCAGCCACCCTTGCGGTTCCAATAGTCAGTCAGCCAGTGACTTAGCCAGTACCCACTTTGTATCCCAGAGCTGAGCTCGATGCTATGAAGAGTACACAAACATAGGACCTGGTCCCTATTTTCAAGTTTATCTGGTTGGAGAGACGATGATATCATAGAAACATGGAGCTGAAAGATAGTCTGGTTTTCTGGGAGTGTCCACGAGCGAGTTTTGGGGAATTGGTACGAGAAACTCCAAGGGCTGGAGTTTGAGTATCTGCATCGTACCGCGGCAGATGTGCACGGGGTTTATGAGATTCTCGAAAAGGGCTGTGACTCCCTCCGTCCAGTACGAAAAGCTCGCCCTGACTGAGAGACAGGTTGGTGGACCGGCTACACAGGAGCGATTTCTCTTTGCCGATAGTTCTCACGTTTTGATGGCAGTTTATCGCACATCAGCTTCCGAAGAGAAAGACCTATGACTGCAGCGTCCGTCAATTCTCTGTTGCCACTTCGGAGCCATCTGGCGAAGCTATGAATTCAAGTAGGCGCATTGTGACCGTCATAGGCAATTCAAATCTTTCACCCGAGAGAAAACGACCCGGCGCTGCCCCAGCTGTCTGAAGTTTGGTTCAGAGCCGGACGGTCCGTTAGGACGTCAGCATCCCCTGGTGCATGTCGACAGCATCCTCTTACTTCGGGTGAGCTGTGGTGAGCTTGCAAAGCCCTTTCGTGTCCTGTGACCCATTTAATCTGGTGAGGTGAGCAGGGCAAGGAGTAGTGGCTTCGCACTGTCAAAAGACTGAGTCTCTGCAGGGTTAGGTGCCTGGCCATGGTCAAGGTTACAGGCGCCGCTGGGTGTCAAGCCCACTTTTTCTGGCCCCCGCTTTCTCCAGCATATCTTGCTCCCTTAATCAGGGTAGTGTTCGAGGGTGAGCTCCTAGGCAGGTATTTCAGCCGGAGTTTTCAGCTGTACACTGCTGAGGAGAACCTGTCCCTTTGTCGGGTCTCCCTGGACGTTGACCCATATGCTGGTTTCAGACATTCTTCGGACTTCGGCTCGGACCGCGAGACTTCCCTGACTCTGCAAAGCCCTCCCACTTCGCTGCACGGGCAGTTCAAGGGCAAAGCCATGAACGGCAATTTCTAGGCCCGGTTGTCATCTCAAAGTGGACCTCGAGATCCAGATTCTTGGTTTTCTAGATCAGCGCTGTCCATAAGCATATAATATGAGCCACATATGTAATTTTTAATTTCTTAACAGTACATTAAAAAGCAAAAAGAAAGGCAAGTGAAATTAATTTTAATAATCTATTTTATTTAACCCACTACATACAAAGTTTTATTTCAACACAGGATCCGTATAAAAATGACTGAATGAGGCATTTTGCTTTTACTGACCTAATAGCTTCTAGAACCTGATGCCAGTTGCCAACTGTTGAATGGAACCATTTGTATACACACAGGTGGAGGAAACAGTCTATGATGAGTGGGCTATGAGACTTGCGTGCTCGAAAAACATGTCCACCTAGCCTGCCATATGTGCGGCACACCTCCTATTAAAACGCTTCTTTTAAACAAATGGTTCCCCCCGCCCCCGTCCCCCATGTTTACTAGGATATGCAGACAGAGGACTCAGGCTTGCTGGACGGGGGAGGTAGAGAATATGGTCATGCATAAAGCACAGTCCCCACCCTCAGTGAGGACAGGCGGGGCGGGGAGAATGTGTGCTGTGGAAGGGGGACAGTGGATAAAGCAGCTAAGGGTCAAGTGTCCCTTGAGTGGTGAGGGGGGACATCACCCCGCTCACCAGGTCGTCTTCAGAAAACCCACTCGCAAATCCCCTCGCGTTTCTGAGGTAAGCCCCTGAAATACTTACTCTTTCCTATTTACCAGATATACTGTTGTTGAATTTGTTTGACGGGTAGAGCCCCCAACCCTTTAGAAATGGTTTGTTTTCATGGGGGAAAAGAAGAGAGGCGACTGAGGGAAAGGTGTGGACCCTGTTGCGACAAGATGGGGTTTCTTGATGATGGAGGGTGGCAGCTTGAGGCATCAGGCGGGAGTGCCCAGTAACCGGGGGACAGTGCTGAAAGAGAGGACGGGACGGGCGAACACAAAGGACAGGAACTCTGTCTTCCACGGAGCTTTGCCCGTCCCCGGACTGGCATTTAATGCTTATTCGGGCAGATACGTACCATGCAGATGTGTCACTTGGGGAGGCTGCGGAGGGTAGCAGGTAAGGTCTGGGGTTTGGGAGTAAGACTGCCTGTGCAACTTGGGGGAAGTGACTTAACCTCTCTGTGCCTCAATTTTCCCATAAATTAAAAAAAAAGAGTTATTAGTAAGTTTTGATGAGATAAGGTACATAAAGAGCTCAGAATATTGTCTGGCACAAGGCATGTCCCCAATAAATGTAAGTTATTATTGTCAGCATTATCATGTTCGTAATAGTTATTAGCTGTGGTGCTCCCTTAATTGATTCCAGAAGTTTTACAGGGCTGTTGACGCCATGTCAAGCAATCCTGAAAGTGGAAAGGAGTCACATTCAAGTGTTTTTCTCCCATGATGGCAAAACTGGGACAAAGAGATGACAATGACTTGCCCAAGGGCTCAGAGGCTGCTTCTAAAACGGGGAGGCTGCTTAAGGCAATGGTGATGGATTTCCCCAAAGACAGAGACTTGCAAGCTGGGACTGGAAACCAGGCCGCACTCCTTAATTCACGGTATCATCCTGGGAAATCGGGTAATTTCTGAGCCCTCGGGTGTGCACCTATCACACAGGGGTAAAAAATAGGCCTAGAGTTGTTAAAACTCAGTAACACGACGCATGACAGGTGCATGCGGTCTGGGCTCAGTAAAAATCAATCTCTTCAATTATTACTGCTACCGTTGTTGAGGCAGACAGTGGCCGTCTGGGGTGCCGAGATGCCTGTTGGCTCACCATCGTGCCCCAGCGCCCAGCGCCCAGCAGACACTCGGGAAATGTTTGCGGAGCGAAGGCACATCATCTAAGGAAGGGAGCTCAGCTCTGCGCTCCTTCCAGAAGCCGAGCCCGAGGCAGCCCGTCGCCGGGAGCGCAGGCACTTCTCGGCAGTGGGCTGAACCCCACCTGGTGCCCGACGCCCCTGCGCGGGCTGCGCGAGGGCGCCCCGCCGGGGCGCGCACGCCGTGCGGACGGCTCTCTACCGAGCCCTGTTTTTCTGGTTTGCGGTTTATTTACTTAAGCATTTACAGCTCCCGGGAGCAGAGGGGCTGCCTGAAGCAGGGTCAGGACCGAGGTCGCGGTCTGTGTTTACACTCTGCCTCCTCATCTCAGCGCTGACAAGTCACAATACGGCTGCTCCGGTTGCGCGCGGGAGCGGGGGGTTCGCGCTGTCCACCCGCTGCCAGGCGAGGAGGGCACGCGCGGTCCGGGCCAGGGACGTGCTCCCGAGCCTGGGGCCCCGCTTGCGTGGACCGCGCTCCCCCGACTTAGTTTTCTGTGCAAACCCGAGCAGATTAAATAAAGACAACCTCGCACTTCTAATCCTTGACCGCAAACACTGCCGTTTCGGTTCCCCGAATTTCTGAAATTCTTGGCTCGGGACTCCAGGCGGGGAGGAGGAGGGTGCCAGCCTGTAAAAACTTCCAAAGCAGAAATCCGAGCCGCTCCCGCCCCCGGCTCCCAGCGACACCTGGACTCAGGGGAAGGGGAGCAGCTGGAGGAGGAGGGGCGTCCCCAAGGGTAGGGGCGCCCCCCAGGGGTGGCTCTGGGTGGTGGGTCCCAAGCCCGGCCAGCTCAGGACTAGCAGCTGAGTTCAGAGCCGGGACGCCCCCCCTCCGCCCCCGCCCGTGTCTATTTAGAGCCCGGCCCCGAGCCCAAGGGATTCTGGGACATGTAGTCCGCCCCGCCGCCCCGGGCGCCGCCGCGACCCCGGCCGCGGACTACATTGCCCAGGGAGCCACGCGGCCTATATAAGGCACCAGGAGCCGCGTCCAAGTGCAGTAACCATGTGGCTGTGCTGCTGAGGCGCGTCCTCGGGCTCGCGGGGCGGGAGGCGAGGAGGAGGTGGTGCCGGAGGAGGAGGCGGAGGGCGGAGAGCGAAGCCACGCCGAGAGGTGGTGTGGGCGCTCCGCTCCCAGCCTAACGGAACGAGCTCCCACTTCGCGAGCATGGGACGACACAGCGGCCGCTGAGCCCCCTCCGCGCCCTGCTCCCGCATACCGGCGCGGCTCCCCGGGCACCAAGGTAGCGGCTGCGGCCGGGCGGAGGGCGCGGGGAGTTGGTGCTGTCCCCCCCGCCCCCCGAAGCATAAGTTTTTGCCCCGCTCTCTGGGAGTTCTCGGTGGATTTGCAAGCACTTGCATGCATTGGGGGTTCTTTTACTGAGAACATTTTTTTTTTGTGGGGGGGGGGAGGATTCGTTTGAGGTGGAAAAAAAAGAAAACATTCTCGACTCCAGTGACTGGCTTTGAGGGCTCTCCGTGCTGGACCGGAATGGCATTCCCCCAAGTTGGAAACTGTTGCAGCAGCTGCAGGAAATAGGTTTTTTTTGGGGGGGAGGGTTGTGGTTGTGGGGGTGTCACATGTGAGTCCGCCCAAGGAAACCGTCTTTCTTAAAATGTAGCCCTCCCTCGAGTCGCACGGTTGGGAGGATAATGCATGTGCCGGGCCCCGGCGGGGAGGGCTCTCAAAACCCGAAGGACACCGGGGCGCGCCGAGGGTGGACGGAGCTGGCGCCCGGGGAGGATGCGGGCTTGCGACGCTCGTCCTCCGCTGCGGGAAGCAAGTGCTTTGGGATCCGCCAGGCACTTCCCTTAGCTCCAGCCCCGGGCGCGTTCCAGGCTGGCGTGTGCCCAGCCTCACTTGTCGGTTACTTGGTGGAAGTAAGTACGCGAAGTTACCTGTGGTCCGCCCACGTGATCCCACCGACGTGCCTGTCAACTGGAGTTGGGGGGCGGGGGTGCTCACCAGGAAGGAGGTTAAAGAAGGTGGAACCGTGAAATCTGGAGCATAGTTGGTCTCACACGCAGTCTCCTTTCTGAATCCTTAGGAGCCGACTACAGAGGAGCAGGATTCGCACCGCTGGCTGGGCGGACTCTGGCGCCAGAGAGCCTGGCGAGGGTCAGGTGAGTGTGGGAGCCTGCGCGCTGCCCTCAGTCATGAGTTTTTTCCTTAAGCCTGTTTTAAGTCTTTTCTGACGGGCCATGGAGATGGGGAGTAGGAAACCCCATGGCTGAGTCCCCAGATCTTAACTGCCTTCCGTGAGCAGGGGCTAGTCCTGCTCAGCTTTTTTTTTGGCTGAGGCTCGGGCCGGAAACAGCTCGAAGGTTTAGGAGAGGAGGGGGGAAAGCCATTAAATTAAGCAATGAAAGGGGTGCCCACTGGCCGACTGAGAATTGAACTTGCCAGGAAGCACGCTGATGACTTAAATTGTGAAGGATGCAGTGCATTTCATCTGCCAAGATATGTAAGCAGAAATCAACCGCTTTCCTCGTTCAAAAATAGTCACTTTCTTTCTTCTTCCTGTGAACGTGTGTTTAATCAGAGTGGGATGGGCTGCAAGAAATGAAAGTGGTTGCTGGCGAATTGAGAGAATTAGAACTTTAAAAAGGGAAGTTAGTTCTCAAAGCATAAGATGGTAGCATCCAGCCGTTGGCCTGAAGCCATCTCAATGTCAAGCAATGTGATGGGTCCCTGTTGCTTAGGTGCCTGTCGTGGGGTGTGAGCCAAGGGCAGCATGTGTCTGTAAACACAAACAGCTCCCATTTTTTTTTCCCCAAAATGGTCAGACTGCGCTTCAAGCAAGGGAGGCTTCAATGAGTGCACGTACATTCCCATTGCTGCCTGTTTGGCATCAAGTTTTTTCTTCCGAAATGGTCAAGAACAGGGGAAACAACAGGGTAACAGGGGAGCCGGGTCTTAGTAACCTCTACAACATCCTAAATATTTAGCTGTTCCCTGGGCGACAATCTTTAGGCTTTTCTAATTAGAGAAGAAAAGCCAGACACTTCGTTATAGTGGTCTAGTGCTTTTGTTTCTTGCTGATAAGATCCTCAGGAGTGTGGGTGGGTTGGGAAGCATTTGGATGTGTGAGGTCTAGTTCCTTGTTGGCGTTCTAGTGACTCGCATCGCTACGTGGGCACTCAAAAGGCCACGGATTGGGCTCCTTCCCCCTTTTCTGAGTAAGCTGTAGGCCAGGAGAAACTGATCCACAGGCTCTTCTCTGACTGGTTGCTCAAAATAAAACTTAGACATTAAGTACTTGTAAACCTGGTCCAGAGCCATATGTCACAGATACCCTGGGAGTCAGGTACAGGGGTAGAGGCCGAGATGCAGAGTGAAATCACTTGCCCACAACCTGGCACAGAGTGGAAGCCAGGTGTAACTACAGGCCGTGGGGCTTCTTTCTGCCCCAAAATGCACCTGAGTTGGGGGTGGTGGTGAGGGAGAAGCTAGGAAAAATGATCAGCTTATTGCTGTTGATGAAATAACTCTTACTTATGTCCCAGCGATGAGGAATGACCAACACTTACCTTGATGTGGGCAGGAAACTGTGCAGCTGCGGGTGTGAGGATGGCAGAGTGTGGATATTTGAGGAGGCGTTAGGTGTGATTCTGAGTTTGTTTTGGAAAGTTGTGTGCCGAAAGTCTGAGGGTAAAAAAAAAAAAAAACGTAAGAAATGTTGTCTGAGGCCAGTCTCAGGTTCGTCTCACACCTGAAATCCATCCTGATCGTCTGCATCAAGGCATCTGGGCAGGTTAAAGGAATCAGGCAGCCCCCATCTGAATAATTTGAAAGTTTAGGTCACACTGCGTCTGATTTGTTGAAATCTTTTCATGTACCTTTCAGTTTGCTTTGTGGCCTGTTGCGCAGAGCTCTTTCTCATTTCTTGTGTGTGTGTGTGTGTGTGTGTGTGTGTGTGTGTATGTGTGTGTGTCTGTGTGTGTGTGTAAAGTACAACCTGCTCTTTGAATAATCGAAATCAGAACAGAAGGTCCTATCAAGAGTCGCTTCTTATCAGGCGGGGGAAGTTTGGCGCGCTCTAACTGCATCAGCAACACCTGGCCTCCACTTCGAGCCCCACGGAGGCGAATGGGGTCGCGTGTTATCCAGATCAACAAAGCGGTGTCCTCTGGAGGGCATTGGCGTCTTCTGTAGGAACAAGACATGGAATGGTTGCTTAGAGAAGTAGATGAACTCAACGAGACACATCTGTTGCCTTTTTCCTCAAAAGTTTTCATCCGAGGAATAGGGAAGACCAGGGTATTAAAGTGTGTGTGTGATAGGGGAAACTTCTAATCCAACGGTATTTCTCTGACTTCCAGAGAAAAAACATCACATGGCCTTTTTGCTCACTTATAAATGATCTCATGGAAACTCTGTCTGATTGTAAAAGCAGCTCTTAAAAAACAAACCAAAGTGAAACAACAAACACCAAATATGAACAGAAAAAAACAGCAAAAACAAAAGTGGGCCTGGAGTTGGGTTTCTAGGACCCATCTAATCAAGGCGTCTGCACAAGGCCAGCGTCCCATCTTGTTCGCTGTCGTTTGATCTTATAAAATAAAACACATTGCCTCCGCAGGCTCTGTGTTCACTGGAAACGCATGCAATTTTTTAGTACACTTTTGCCCTTTTAAGTTTTTGCATGGCTCTTTTGGTGAAATTAATTATGTTGAAGTCGGTGACGTGACTGACATAATTTTTATGACTTCTACCAGTCGTCATAGTGTCTGTTCTGAGGTTATTGCTAATGAGGATGAGCCGAAAAGACACTGAAAACATCATGTATCGAGCTGCATCTCATTGAACTGTGTCTGGGTTCTTCCCTAAACTGGACGTAGTTGAAGACATTCGTTGTGATAAATCTATTCAAGACATTGTGGTCACCTCTGAAAGTTTTACGGTTCAAGTCTTTATTATTCCTTCACTGAGCATCTTCTTTGTGCCAGGGTGTAGTCTAGCTCCCGGGGGCACAGCGACGAAAGCCTTGTGCCCAAGAGGCTTAACTCCTTGTTGGGGGTTGGGGGGAGGCAGCCAGTGTAAATAAACAAGTATACGGTAGGACAGGTGGTCAGTGTGATGGAGAGAAATAACACGGCGGAAGGGGGAACGGAAGATAAGTGTGGGTGAGGATGTGGAGAGGTCGGAGCCCTCGTGCGCCGTTGGTGGGAATGTAGAATGGTGCAGCGGCTGTGGAAGACAGTATGGCGGCGCCTCAAAAAGTCACGTGTGAAATGACCAGGTGCAGTTCCGCCTCTGGGTGTATGTCCGTAAGTATCGAAAGCGGGGGCTGGAACGGATATTTGCGCTCATGCTCCCAGCAGCATCATTCCAGTAGTCAAAAGGTGTAAACAACCCCAGTGTCCACCGACAGGTGACGGATAAACAAAATGTGGTCCCTCCGGACAATGGGATGGTATTCGGCCTTAAAAATAAGGAAATACCGATACATGCTACAACATGGATGAAGCTTGACAACATCATGCCAAGTGGAAGAAGCCAGAAAAGACAAAAGGACAAGCAGAGTGTGATTCCACTTACGTGAGGTCCCTAGAGCTATCAAACCCATAGACATGGTAGAATAGTGTTGTCGGCGTGTGTGTGTGTGTTGGGGGGGGGATGGGAGTTTAAGGGGTACAAGGTTTCATTTTGAAAAGATGAAAAAGTTCTGGAAATGGATGGTGGTGAAGGTTGTACAACACTGAATGTACTTGATGCCACTGAATTGTACACTTAAAAAAATATAAAGTGGTAAATTTTATGTATGTTTATTTTGCCACCGAAAAGAGAAAAACAATGACAAGAAAACAGGGTGCGGGGGCTAAAGGACCACCCAGGTGCGGGGGGACTGGGAAGGGCTCATTAACCTGCTGCCTTTGAGCAGAGACCTGAGGGGAGTGAGCGGGTTGACCATGCGGTCTCTGGGGGGGGAGAGTGTCCCAGGGGATCAGGTTGGCAAGTGCAAAGGCCCCGAGGTGGGAGCAGGGAGAGCCGCTGGGGTGGGAGCAGCAGGCCAGGGTGGCTGCAGCTGAGGGAGGGTGCTAGGCATTCAGGTGGGAGAGGAGGTCGAGGTCGGATTGTGCAGGTGTTTGCAGGTAAGCAATGATGTATTTCCCTGAGGATTGCTAAGCTTGCAGGATGCTCAGTGTGGTTCTCACCATCAGTGACCTGTGTCATCCTTTCTGAAGAGACTGGTGGGGACGTCAGGATCCCCTACCAGATTGGGAGGTGAAGCCCAGTTTCCAGACTCTGCGGTTAAACGCATGAGCTACCTGGGACTGTCATTCCCTTCAGTTAGACAGGAATCCTCTGATGAACAGGCAAACCTGTGGTTGGCTGAACAAAAAATTCCAAGAACTTACTGGTATTCCTCTGGGTTAATCTTCATCGCAAACCTGGTCCTTGCAGTCTGTCCGGTCTTATTTCAAGGAGCTACACGAGGAGGCCTCCAGCTCGCATTACCCTTGGGGAGTATGAAGTTCAAGATAAATGATTCCGATAGCTGAAGTGGACCCCTCTGTGTGTACAAACTTATAACAAGCCTGTGTTATAGTCGTTACTTACTGCATAAGATGTGCATAGTCAGCCACAGTAAAACATCAGCAAATAAAGATAAGCAACAAAATAAAACCAATCACCCCCAATCCCACCTTCCAAGATTAGGGTTTAAACGGCCCCCACCATGAAAATTATGTGTATATTTCCTGAAAGGCTTCGCACAGCACCTCCTGCTCGGCACCTTGCCTTCGCACTCTGTCTTGAATACCTTTTCTTGCTAAACAGACATCTGTGTCTTCATTTTCCTGAAGGTGGCTGTACTTTTGATGGGATTTCATTTGAGTGATGACATTTATGGAATTACGGTAAAAAAAGTATTATTCAGGCTCCATAAAGTACCATCACAGAGGCCAGTTTTTCCTATTCATTTTATACTGTTTTTTTTTTTTTTCAGGATAACTAAATGGAAGATAAAGCACTATTCAGTTGTTGGTTATCTTAGGACAGGAGTAAAGCCTAGTAATTATTCATTTAAATACACCATTTCTCATTTCTTCTTCAAAGTGACCTAACCCTGTGAGGGCCCAGGGCCAGACACTCTCTTCTGTTTGTTTGCACTTACACGGAAAACTTTACTATAGAAAATTGGGGACTTGGTGACCAGGGTAGAGATGTTGGTGTAATGAGCCCCTCCCTCCCTGCTCATCCTCACCCTCCACGGTTAGTGGTTCATGGCTCATCTGTACCCTCAGACACACTCCTCTCGTCCTGGGTTACTTTGAAGCAAATCCCAGACATGCTAGTTCATCTGTATTTTAGTGCCTATCTCTAGTATTAGGATTCTTTTTTAAAAAACATAATCACAATCCTATTATCCATATCAAGAAAAAACATTTTTCATAGTTCTCACATACATATATAAATATTATATACTATATAAACATACATATTTAACAGTTTGGCTTAGGATTTGAGTAAGGTTGGTATATTACAAATGGTTGTTGTGTCTTAATGTATTTGTTTCCTATTACACCTGTTTTTTTCCGTACCTTTTTCTTTGGTATTGAAGATACTGGGTGACTTGTTTGTCCACAGTTTGAATTTGGCTGACTGCATCCATGTGGCATAGTTGAACACGTTCCTCTGTGTATGTCCCCTGGATGTACCGTAACTGGGTATGTAGATTTAGAGGTCTGAGGCTTGATCAGTCTGGTTCTTTCTTTATCCCTTTTTGGCCCAGTCCGTTTGGTGAACTTTATTCAGAGGAGTGTATGCTGTATGTTACACCTGGATGTGTCTTCTTGTGATACTAGTAGCCGTCGATGCTCAGGCCCTCAATCCATCACCTCATTTGTAGTTGCAAAACTCCTAATTCTATTTTTCCTTCTTTACTTATTAGCTGGACTCGTTTATAAAAAGAAATTTTCTCCACTTAGTTTTTGGTTCCCTGGGATGTAGTTCATATAAGAAAGATAGGCCCAGTACTCGAATCTCTCTATATTTTACTAGTTTTTAAAAATAGGGAGTTGATTCTCTAACATGATCCCTGGAAATGGTTCTTACCTGGGGAATATTGGGCAATATCGGGAGAGAGGGCGATGATGGCACCCAAGGGTTACAGGCCAAGGATGCTGCTAAACAGTCTACAGCCTGTTGCTCAGCCCCCCACCACACAACGTTATTCAAAGCACCATCAGTGCCACTGCTGAGACACCCACGATGACCAGTGGGTATGTTTTTTTTGGTTAGTATCATTATGAACTCATAGATTTAAACATATTTTGTATGTTTCACTTCGTCATTATCCTTACTGATGTTCCAATTGTTCATCTTTGCTCAGTGAGAGAGAAAGGCTATTCAGGTGGATTCAAAGGCACAGCCCTAGTCGTCTTGGGTCCCTTTCTTGCTTCAGTATGACAGGATGTTCCAGGCTCATCTGTATTTCTTGTCCCAGACCTGGAGTCAGCCTTTTTCTCTAAGGAACCTTAGTTCTTTTGAGTGAGAAATGGCATTTAGAGACCTCTGCTGAGGGCCAAGCAGGTATTATTGTCATTCTCCTCCTACAGGTCAGAGAACAGAAAGAAAACTTAAAAACCAACCATTTTTAATGAAAGGTCTTCCAAAGTGCAATTGACACTTCCTTACCGTTTTAAAAGGAATTCTGAGCGTATTCTTAACTTTTTAATTTGGTCTCAGTTTTTGCCTTAGTATACTGG
>NW_006434366.1:3111754-3122888 GCF_000325575.1 Pteropus alecto | reverse complement strand
CAACACATTAAGAGGTCGTGACATCAGTTTAGTGTGCCTTGGTCAGTGGTTTTTTTAATGCATGGACTAGAATAAAAAATATCAACGTATATAGAATGGATGCTTAAAAAGAACTGTGTACTTTGCAACGATGTTTCTTATTCATTCCTTCCTTTACCCCCTCCTGCCACTTTCTCTCTCTCTCAACATTGGGTGGTTAAGTTCAGTGTATTTCTTACTGTGGGTTGCAGTCCGAAGTTTGAGAAACATTCTCTTACATCCTTGCCACCCCATCTGTGGTCACCGGACCAGCCTCATTGGCTTCAGCTGGGAGTGTGTTAGCAGTGCAGACTCCCAGGCCGCACCGCAGACCCACTGAATCAGAACCTGCATTTTAGCAAGAGCCCAGGGGATTCTTGCACCTGTGAAAGTGTGAGAAGACTTGTGCTGGAGGATGCTCGGCCTTGTGCCTTTTCAGTACTTGTTTTATTTTTATGGTTACTTCGTCTCTCTGTGGCCGGCTCTCACCTGCTGAAACTGACCTTCAAACTTCCCCTAGCTGCCCTCTCATTTCCAGTTAAGTGAAAAGGTAGGTTGAATCAGCAGCCTGAGGTGAGAGGCTATGAGTCTGGGAGGGTTCTCTCTGCTATGCTTACGTTTGGGGGTGTTGTTATTGGCTGTTTAAATAGAGGTGGAAAGAGACCAAAAGCTACCTATGAAATCTACTTAGGGTTGCGAAGTCGCAGACATAAACAAAGCTGCATTTGAACCCGCCGTTGTCAGACACTTTGGAGAACTTATGTTTTATGATCCAGCGAATCAGCAGAACTTCTGCACTGCTTTGTATAATGTTCCTCATCGGAAAATGATGAACACAGGAAGAAATATCACTAGTCTCTCAAGTTCCTCGGTGTTTATTGGTGTTTATTTGCATTTCAGGAGGAGCTTTATCTGGGAAGTGACTTGCTTTGCAAAAAAAAGTTTACAGGCATCCCCGTGCACACTTTTACGCTTCCAAGTGGAAAAAGCTGATACACGTAGACTTAGGGACATTCGTTTATGTGTCCTGGCATGCGCGTGTGGCCACGTTCTGCCTCTACGCCTTGGTGCGTGTCCTTTCTGCCCGCTGAGTCCTTCCTCGCCCCGTCTATATCCGCCTTGCCAAATCCTTCCATTCCCAGCCCAAATGCTTCCTCTCCTGGCAAGCCTTTCCCGACACCTGAAAATCTGTCCTTCGAAACTCCACGGCACTTTCTTTTCCTCGTGGGCCTTTCTGACTTTTGACCCACAAGAGTACCCGACACGTCGTAAGTGCTCACAAAATATTTGTCGAATGAAGTTATATATCTGCGTGTTTTATCTGCCTTCGAAGGCTATAGACTGCTTCTCAGATGAATCTCATTTTTTGTACCGCTCTCTCCTGATTCGATATTTCTCGAATGGGCGTATTGCTTTGAAAAGCCCTCTTCGCTGTGGAGAGCAGAGCGGGGGCTCTGTAGAAATGTTTGAGCCGGTTCCTGTTGATAGCTTTTGAGATTGTTGGTCTTTGGGGGGCGGTAGGCTTGGGAAATTGTTGAGTGTTAATAAAACCCGTGGAGGTAAGAATTAGCTGGTGAAACAGAGTTGCTCTTAGGCTGTTACTGTATCATCCTGCCAGGCCTGCAGGATGGGGGCTCCTGAGGACGAACCAGTGTTGCCTGCTTCTTGAGCACAGGCAAAACATGTGACATCTGTGTGTCTGTTTCCTGTTCTATAGAACAGGTGTAAAAATACCTACTTTGAGTCATTACCGCCAAGCTGTAGAATAAGAAATGCTAGCAGAGGTCTAAGACAGCAAAACAAAAACTACGTTCTAGAACAGTGGTTCCCAACCAGGGGGTGATTTCGACGTCCGGGGGAGGGGACATTTGGCCATGTTTAGAGACACTTCTCTTGTCACAGCTGAGGGGGAGAGGGCTCTACTGGCATCTAGTGGGTGGAGGCCAGGAATGCTGCTAAACCTCCTACAGTACACACACCTGTCCCCACAACAAACAGTGACCTGTCCCCAAACAGCAGTGGCCCTGAGGTTGAGAAATCCTGTCCTGGAGTGCCTTCCCCACATTTAGCAAGACTTTTATCCTTTTCTGAGGATATTAACCTGACTTGATTTGCTGGTATTTTTTGTTGGGGGGGGGGAGCGGGGGGGGGCGGAGTCAGGCTGTGGGGAGAGGGCTGTCTTCTCAGGCTGGGGCTGCCTTTAACTTTTTAATAAAATAAACACCCTCCCCAACCCCCAAGCACTGGCCTCAGTTTCTGGAGCCCTGTGGTCTATCTTTGGCCACTAATCAGCTGTGCGATCTCCAGGAAATCACTCAGAGTTTTGTTGTTTGCTTTTCTGCATATAAAATGAGGAATCGGGGCTAAATGATGTCCACCCACCAATGTCAAGTCTCTGGACTGCCAGCTCTGAGTCCTGGGTGGGCGCCTCTTATTCTGGCCTTGAGGAACAGGAGACGCGGGAGCACATGGCAGTACCGACGTCTTTTCTGAGAAATAGCTGTGTAAATAATATGCCTGCATTAAGAAGAGTTATTTAGCAGACATTTGTGAACAGGCCAGGAGGTTATCTCTGTGTGTGGGTGTTTGTCTCCCGTGTGTCTAATGGGCCCACTCTGCACTGCCCATGTACAACTGCTCTTCCCGAGATTGTCACAAAGAGGGCCCTGCTCGAAGTCGAGACTTCTGCATTGGTGACTTCCTTTAGGACCGGCTGAAAACGAAAGCAGAACATGACTTTCTAGGCTCTGGGAGAAGTGCTTTTCACGGTAGAATTTCTCTCGATGGGGACACGCTGCATGCTGAGGGGACGAGGAGGCTGATGTGCAGGATGGGGGTGAGGGGGTGGCCGGCTGGTGTCCAGCTCGAAAGTGTGCTGCTCATCCTTAGTTCACAGTAAAGATGGGATCGTCGAGAGTCTCTGCTCACAGAAAGTTCCAGAATTAACAGCATCTCTGGTAACAGAAGCAAAGAGAACCTTTCCCCTTCTCTTGGAGGGGTCACCCGGGAATGTGGTGGGCTCCCCCTCCTGCGTTTCCAGCCGTGTTACCATATAAGTACCTGGGCCAGGGCTCCTAGGGAGGCGTCTTAGGGAGGCCGGTGGTGCTCGGAGGGAGTGGAGAGTCCTTGGCCTCCGGCCAGGAGATCGATCCAACGCCAGCAGCTCCTTTTTCTGGGCTGGCTGCTCTTCTTTTCCCTCAGAAAGGCCTTGCGGTTTGCCTGGCTCTGCCCACTGGGGGCCACTGGACCTACAAGGGCAGCGGTGCCTTTTGTGTTGGTGGCAGCTGTGGCCCCTGCGGCCTCACCCAGGTTTCCGGGGACTGGCGCCTGTGGCCTCGGGCATCTCCAGGGGCTTTGATGTCTTTGCACATAAGCTGTCTTCTTTGTCGCCTCACCTTAGAAGAAGCCTTTTGATTTTATTCTTTTTAAAGTCATTTTTAAAGCGAGCAGCAATAAAACCAGCACTGAAAGACTTTGGCGAAAGCCCTTTGTTCTTTTTAGGAGGTGGAGGTGAGGCGGATGTTCCAAGAAGGGACAGGGAGTCTGATGGTTTTCCGTCGGCTGCATTTTTCAGTGGAAGGATGACTTTTCAGGTGCATCGTGTGCTTTGGGGCCAACTGGCGAAGCTCGGTGACGGAAGGGTAGGCCCAGAGGGGACCCCGTAGTGGGGCCGCGGCCGTCCGTTCTCTGCCTGGCGGTGCTTTGGGTCTCAGCAGGCCTAGCAGGGAGAACGTTGTGCTGTGGTTGGCGTTGACCCGTTCAGATAAATGCCTCCCACAGCATGGGCCCTGCTCACAGTCACTCAGCACATGAGCTGGCTTGGCGACAGGGCTGCTCCGCCAGGGACTGCGGACGCTAAGACGTTTGGTGAGAGTGGCTTACGAGACGAGAAAGGGCAGCAGGCTGGAGAGAGAACAGCAAACAATGTTTCCTGAGTTTTCTTCCCCATGCGCTAAGTGGGCCCATGATTTTCTTTTTTCTCATTGAATCCTCAACACAGCGTCGTGGGGGGAGCCCTCATGCTCCCTGTTATGCAGAGGAAACCGAGCCCCAGAGAGAGTAAATAACTCGGGTCAAGGTTACTCACTTCCATCGCACTTAGAATAAAGGTAAACTCGAACCTTGGCTCCTGAAGTCCCGCCGGCCCTGGCTTCTCTCCTCTCTGACCCCATCCTCTTCGTAGTGTTTATCACTGATGGGTCTCGCCTGCCCTTTTGTTTGTTAGTTTCCCATCCCTCCGCCTGCACTAGAACATAGGTATGGTGACAGCAGGGACCTTGACTGTGTTCTGTCGACTTACATACCCCCCCGCCTGGAGTAGGAGTAGCACATAGTAGGTATTCAATAAATGTTGACTAAAGAGGAGGATTTAGGTCTCACATCAGGGGGTCCCTCTCTTAAACCCTGGCCGTTCAGCTGTATGTTTTGCAGTTTAATACCACTTTATTCAGTTTCTCGTATTTATGCACCGCGAGTTTTAAGCACATAGCCAGTGCCAAAGCAAACCTTAAAGAAAACTTATAGCAGCATTTTCCAAACTTTTGGGTCTCAGGAGCTCTTCATATGCTTACAGTTTACTGAGGACCCCAAGGAACTGTTGACGTGAGTTATAAGCGTCTGTACTTATTAGAAATCTAACACTGAGAAAACACATAAAAAACCAGTCACACGTTAACACAGTAACATTTTTTATGAACAAAAGCTACATTTTCCAAAACAAATTCGGGGAGAACAGTGGCATTGCTTTACATATATTTTTTTAATTTGTGCGAATCGCTTTAAGATCTGGCTCAGTCAAAGGTAGCTGGAGTCACGTCTGCCTCTGCCTTCAGTTGCTCACGACATCACATGTCTTGCAGCCTCTGGAAAGCTCCCCTGTGCACGTGCGAGAGGCTGAGTGAACAGGCCCATTATTGCCTCGGCGTCATTATGAAAATAGTTTGACTTTGCAGATCCTCTGAAAGGGCTCTGGGAGTCCCCAGGGACCCCCTAGGGCACCACTGGAAAGCCACTGGCTTTATAGGGTAGGTAGGTAATTTGAACAGTTGGGCGGCGTCATGGGACATTTGAGAGAAGGGGAAGTTGGAGGCTTCCGTGGCGGGGTGCAGCCGAGCACCCCTAAGTCTGGCCCGTTGTGTCAGCCTTTATGTTCAGAAATTTATGCACGGGGATGCATTTCAGCTGTTTTTGCAGAAACAAAATTGCCTCTCAGCTAAAGCTCCTCCCGAATTGCAAAGGAACATAGAGGACTCGGAAGCTGGTGGCGCATCTTATGTGTGCTCATCCTTTTCGGATGAGCAGTTACACGGAGCAGCCCGGGAGCTCTGCGGTGGGGGGGCCATTAACAACTGTAAAGCGTAGGTTCCTCTCCAGGTCCGAGAAGAGTGGCTTCAAGTACGAGTCGCTTTGCAGCCCTCGCTTGGTCCTCCTTGCAGCTTTTGGCCTCCGATGACGTTGTGTCCTGTAATAGAAATGAGATGGTCTCGAAGGCTTTTCGCTGTCAGGTTCTGGCCCAGCTGGCGTCCAAGGCATCAAGGTAGAAGCTGTTAAAAGCAGATGAGTCCGTGCTGGCCAAGGCGACTGTTTCCGGAAGGCAGATGGTTGCAAACCCAAACCCCTTGGGAGTATTCCGCGTGTGCCTTGGTGATGTATGTAAAATGGCCAAAGTTAAGATCATTGGGTAGTAAAATGCGGGAGCTTCCACATCAGGGGGGGAATGGGACACTGGGTGGCGGGCGTGGTTCCTGGCACCGGGGTTGGAGGAGGCTCATATACGGGCAGTGTTGGCAGGGCTCCCCAACACCCCGTTACTGAAAGTCAGACTCTTCACCACCCAAGGGCCTGGCGGCTTCGTCTTTATTGAATAAAGGGGGCTTGCTCCTACGTGTCGCTAAGAGTCTGTTCCGTGGTTTCGGGGTCTGTTCTCTGGTATGAGGTAAGGCTTCTGAGTTCCTCCCTTGTCCAAGGCCCGTGAGCATTAAGTGGCACCTTAGGTAACTTCTTGGGTAATGGAAGCGTTCTAATTTAGTCTCATTTCTGGAGTTGCTAACTTTTAAATTCTGAATTGTGTGTAGGCGAAAAGTCAAGCTTTTTTTTTTTTTTTTTACAAAAATGAATATAATGCAATTAAGTGCGTGCGGGAGAAATAGATGGGAAGAATCACAGTACATGAGTTTCCTGCCGCAGTCCAAGCTTTTAGCTAAAAGAAAAGAAAAAAAGAAAAAAACCTAAAACCTGTGTTGAGCTGCTTTTAATGAAGCGAACATACTTCTTCCTCAGCGAGGTCGAGCGTTAGTCTGTGTTAACTCCGGAGTGAAGAGGCTCTAAATATTGAATGGTCATTTCTTTGAAGAGGTCGTCACCCCCACCCTCCCAGCAGGAACCTCATTTGATGTTGGAATAAGTGGGAGCAGAGCTGGGGCCTGGCTGTCTTGGGTGCCGGGAATTTGGAGGCCGAAAAGCAGTTACGGATCAGCCGCCTCATAGGCTCACAGAGGATTTAAATATTCCCAGGACCTCGTTTATTCGGATGCGTTTCCCACAGGGCTGGCAAAGTAAGGAGCATGTATCAAGTAGCAGAATCAGGGGTTCCCGGCAGGAGAGAAAGCAGGCTTCGGAGGAGGAAAAGACAACTTTCGCATTTCGGTTCCATTTGAAAACAGAAAACTGTGAGCACTAGTACGGGCCGGATATGTACTCATGTGGGTGGCCGGCTCACCCCTCACAGCCACCGGAGAGAGTAGGAAGCGTTGCCCCCCTTTGCCTTGCCCCGCCTTTTTCAAAGCGGACGCGGGGGCCGGTGGCTCAGGCCGAGTTGCTGGAGAGCATGCGGCTGGCGACTGGTGAAGCTGGGCTTCGAAGCCAGGGTGTCTGACTCTGTCTCCAGCCTGTTTTGGACATGAAGGGGGTGGCCAGTCGGGGAGGGATGCTCCTTCCCAGGAACAGAAGTTAGAAATTTTGTTTTCGGCCCTCAGATTTCTCAGAGAGATCTGTCGAAAGGGCCAGTACACCTCCGTTCTCTACCGTTAATCCATCCGTACAGACTCGACTTTAATCAGCGTTAGGAAAGCAGTCATCCAAAAAGCACTTGGAGGTCTCTTAGGCAACAGGTAGGATGACACTGTAGTTACATTGAACCCAGATTCGACTGCCTGCGGCGTCCCGGTCACTGGCCTAGGGATCCTGCTGTCTGCCGTCGTGGGCTCTGTCCAGTGGTGAAGACGAGACGCAAACATGTAACTGAGCGACTGTGGGACGGTGGTCGTGGCCCAGCAAGGACGATCGGGGTGCTGTGTAGAGAAGTATGCTGGGGACGCGTGACCCAGACTTGGGGGCTGTGACAGCACACTGGGGCTGTAAAGGCGACTGCGAGTTAGCCACAAGTGGTGGGGGGAGGGGAGCTATGCCGGGCAGCAGGAACAGCAGGTGCCAAGGCCCTGGGGACAGAGGCACACAGCTCCCTGGGGGTCTGGAGGAAGTCCACTGTGGCTGCAACGTAGACGGCAGTGGGCAGAAGACACCGATGTGGGAGAGCGAGGCAGTGCCCCCGAGGGTCTGGAGGGCCGGCAGCAGCGGAACCACCCAGTCCGAGCGCCGTCTCTGAAAGTCCCTGCGGCCGGGTGTGTGCAACAGATCGAGGGGGAAGATGGAGCCAGAGAGATGAGTGGCAAGGCTTTACGGGGTGCAGTTGAGAAGTGAGAGCGGCTGAGATTTGGGTGGAGGCAGAGGAGCTAAAAGGAACTGGAAGAGTCAAGAGATACGTTAATGTTTAAAGTCATTATGAAGATAGGATGCTCAGACTGTTCATTCACGTATTTGCTGAATATTTACGGAGCGCCTGCCATGTGCTAAGCACCAGTGGTGGCAATAGGGTGGTGTGCACACATCCCAGCCTTCCCTGGGCAGGGGCTGGGACAGGGATGAGTGTGTTCCAGGCACAGCAGGGGCGGAGGCCGTGTGGCGGGGCAGAGAGCGAGGACCGGACGTGCCCCCGGGCGTTGAGGAGGAGAAGCAGGCTGGGCAGGCAGGTGGGTTCTCGCTGGTGCCTTGCGATGCTGTGGGCACCCAGGAGCTGCATCCTGCCGCTGTTGGCTGTGAGATGCAGACTTGGGAGCCCTTGTCACATAGAAGTCTCCGGGGACAGCAGAGTGGACGAGGTGATCAGGGAGGGTGTGGAAAGGTGCAGGCCTTACGGAGTCAGTGACCGCGCACTGGGGCCGCCACCTCTGGTTCTGCCGTCCAAGGAGATCTCTGTGTTCGTGTTTTTATTCCCACCTTTCTTAGGAATAGACTCAACTGTCCCTTACATGCTGCTCAGGGAGCAGTTTCAGGGGACGGCGACCTGACACTGAGCCAGCCCGTGGCGTGAGGCTCCGCCAGGCCCTGTACCCTCACTCACGCCTCACAGAGCAATCCCGGTGAAGCCACCCTGGAGAACCCTCCTGTGAGGGGCGCCAGCCCCCCGGAGTGGAGGTGGGCGGCTGCAGGGTCGTGGGGACCGCACGCTCGCTCACTTGATCCCGCGGGGACTGTGCCGAGTGCTTTGCAAACACCATCTCACTGAGCCTCGTGATGCCTGCTGAGGGGGCTACTTTCATTGTCCCCGTTTTTTAGCTGGGGAAGCGGGGCGTGGGGCAGTCACGGAACTGGCCTGCAGTCCTCGGGCGTGGAGGTGGCTGTGCCGGGCTTGGGGCCCTGGCCCTCTGACTCCATGCTCCTGGGCCCGGCGGGTCAGGGCCGGGGAGGATGGTGATGCTTTGCAAACGGAAGCCACGCCTTCGGGAGAAATCAGAGGGCACTCGCGTGTTCGGGGTCATGGAGCGCCAGGGCAGAGAAGGTTCTGGGAGGTGCTGTCCTCGTGTGGGGCAGCAGACCGCAGTGGGTTCTAACCTAGCTCTTTGAACCTGGAATCAGCCCCACTGCCAGGTGTTCAAGCAGAAGCTGAGACCACCCACGGGAGACACGAGGGGGTCCCATCACTGGGCGAGGGGTGGAACTCCGTGCTTTGCGGGGTCGCTGCCAGCCTTCGCTCTGCGGCTCTGTGTGTGTGACAGGGCCGGGGCGTGGCCTGGCTGGGAGTGCGTGGGACTCCACCCTGTCTAGCCCTTTCTCAGCAGGCGAGTCAGGGAGGGCAGGTATCCTTCTGAAGGCAAATGCCTCGTCCCGGGTCAGACAGGAGTCACCTGTGACGACCCCACCGTCGTCTCATGCAGGGGCCCTTTCCTTTACCGAGCTCAAATTTCGAAGCCGTAACAGTGTTCCGAATTCCACTTTGTCGCATTACAAACTGATGGCAGTAGCCTTCCCCGAGCGGCGGGCTGCCAGCCCCGTGCCGGGCACACGCCCTGCCCTGCTTTTCACGTTTCCCACGACAACCTGTTGAAGCGAATATCATCCCGCGTTACAGGCGCAGAAACGGGAGCAGAGGGGTCTGGGTGGGCTGGTGGCAGGGGCGCCAAGGCAGCTGTGCCTGAAGGGGAGGGAGGGCCCTGGAGCGGTCCCCGAGCCTGTTGTCACCCACGTCAGGTGACCAGCTCGGTGTGCTAGCAGACAGCCCTGGCTGTCCGTGTCGGGTCGGAGGTCCCAGGGTCAGGCAGCCCCGTGGCGGGTTGGCACTGACTCTGTTGTTCTCCTAGACGGTCCCCAGCTCTGTGTGAGTGACATGGGGACATGGCCTACAGCTGTGAGAAGTTTGCAGGCACATCTGATACGAGTAGCAGAGAGGCCGGCTCGCCCACCCTGCCCGGAGCAACAGGAAGTCCTCCGGAAGAGTGCTTCCCCCAGCCCCGCTTTCCCAGGCCACCGTCCACGGCCCCCTCTGGCTCCCGAGCCCTTCTGCCGGCTTGCCCGCCTTCATTTTCCCTTCTAGGACACCCCTGGTGGTGGCCCCAGGACCTCCCCACTCCTCCACTGCAGTAATTGTTGGTGGGGGAAGCCTCTGCCTGTCCGCCTGTCCTTTGCAGTGGGACTTGCCAGGGAAGAATTGGTGTCCGCCCCACCCCCCAGTTTTTGTTTATGCTGCTTTATTTATAAAAAACTGTGACCCTGGCAGATCGCCCGGTTGAGGGCCATTAACTGTGGTGGATGTGCGTGCTGGCCTGTGTTTTGTGGGGTGGGGCGGGGAATGTGAACTATGGCTAAAGGTTACTCATTCAGTTGTCTGCTTAATAAGCACGTTGGTCAGGAAGAAGATACTTGTATATTTTTTCTGACTCATCAAAGGGTCATGTGGCCGCAGTAGAAAAATTAGGGAATAGCGAAGTAGAACGGTTAAGAAATAGAATTGTGTATATGGGTGAAGATCAGTTCTCCGTGTCCTCACCGCCCGGGGAATGAGGACAGCCATTTCAAGCTGTGCCCGGGGTCAGAAAAGCTCTGCTTCGAGCCACACGGGCCTGGGCGATGGCCCTGGCCGTCCTGCCTGGGCATCATGTCCGACTCGGGCATCTCGCCCTCTCTGCCTCGGTTTCCCCAGCAGTGAAATGGGAATAATGGCAGGTGCCCGAGGGTCGGGTAGGAGAAAGGACACTCGTGAAGCCACCCGCACAGCGGCAGGCGTGGTGCCGCTCGAAAGGCGTTAGCCGTGACCATCAGGGGCGGCAGTAGCAGACCGTGCTGGGGAGACGTGGTGTCCAGTCACCTGTGGGCGTCGCCAGCTGCGGGCGGCGCCGAGCACCTCACACTTTGTCATCTCAGGACACTGACTTGTGTCCGCTTCTTCCCATTTGGGGCCTGGCGCCTTCCAGTCAGGTGACCGGGTGGTGAGGAGCGTGCAAGGAACAGTGGTCACTCTGATGTTTCCCCGGCCTGGTGTCCGTCGGGGCCAAACGCTCACCGGAAGGGCAGGCCCAGCAGGAGCGAGGCGGGCACGCTGGGCGAGGCGCTCTGCCGCTCCCCGCCCTCAGCCCTGCTCCCCGCCCTCGCCCCTGCTCCCCGCCCTCAGCCCTGCTCCCCGCCCTCGCCCCTGCTCCCCGCGCTCAGCCGCTCTCCGGGTCCGCCCAGGCGGCCGGACACCAGGCGCACTTGTTTCCCAGTGGTCGGTCCCAGAAGTCCCGGCTTCCTGATCCTTTCTGACGAGGCTTTAAGTGCGCGCACGTCGGGGCGGGCGGAATGGCGC
>NW_006434366.1:3105732-3111738 GCF_000325575.1 Pteropus alecto | reverse complement strand
TGGATGTTGTTGGAAACACGGGTTTGCCTTCCGGTGTGAGACGTCCCGTCGGGAAGAGGCGACCTGGCTCGAGGCCTGGATCGGGAGCGCGGGCCTTGGCAGGTGTCCCTGTGCGTGTCGTGCGTGTCTCCCCTGGGTTCCCAGAGGCCGGCTCCGCGGGGTGAGGGTTCGTGTTCTCAGAGCTGCCGCTCTACACGTCGTCCACCTTCAGCGCCATGCTCCCCGTGTCTCTCGCGGTGTCCGGGATGCGTGGGGGCGAATGGCCTTCTTCCCGGCCGCGTCTCACACGCGCTGCACGGAGGTTCTCGGCCGGTCTCCCTGAGCCTTCGCTGCGTAACTCTTCCATGAAGACAACTGGGCACCAAGAAAGAATTTCAGGAGAGCAGGCTTCTCCACGCCCTTACAGCTGTCGTGGCTTTGCGGGGTGAAGGGTTTCTGGCAGGGGAACTTGAGTGACCACATGGGAAGAGGTGCTTCGGGGAAGATGAGGTCTCGGGAAGACCTGGGTTACCTGGTGCATCTACACAGCAGATGGGGAGTTACCTGCAGTCCACACGAGCACCCTGTCTCCCCATGGAACTGGGCTCGTTTTCAATGTCTGTTTAGCCTTTTGTAATTGGCTCCTGCTCGTCAGTATTTATGGCCCTGATGAAAGCTGTTTCTCGGAGTCAGGTCGATGTTTTTGTTGGGAGTGTGTGTGTGTGCGTGTGTGTGTGTGTGTGTGCGTGCGCGTGCGTGTGAAAGTGTAATGATTTCTGGGCTGTGTAGAGATCTGGAACTTACCAGCCTTTATTACTGCCCCTAACCAGCTGTGTGCCCTCCTGACCTGGCTTCTTAATCGACTTCAGCCTTATTATCCTTACCTGCGTTGGGAAGGGTTTGGACGAGGGGAAGGGTCTTTTCTCTCTCTGCAAGTGTTTCTAGGTAAAGGATGAGAAAGCAAGACTTTGTTTTGAAATAGTGTTTGGGAAAGACTGTCCGGTTGTGGAATTCTTAAAAGGCTGTTTGTCTGGGCTTGTGGTGTTTGTTACTAGGTTTCCTTTTATTAAGTTCACTTTGTTGCTTTAGCACCTCAGCCCTGGCTCCACCAGACCCAAGTTTTACAGGTGTTTCCTTCAGACTTCTCGTTCCCGAGGCAGATCGAGAATGTTAGTGTTCCATGGGTCAGACTTCCCAACTCCGTCATCGCTGCCAAGTTCTTGGCCGACTTCCCTGCAGCCAAGTTCTAGTCACAGTTTAACGTGGAGGGTCCTCAGCTTGCAGAATCGGATTTGGGCGTGGCTGTGTTAGAAACAAGTGTTATTGTGCTTGGAATATCCTGAAATTCAATAATGTATGGGGGAAATGTGGTTGCATGTGGCCTCGCTTGGCTCACTTAATTGCCTGCCTGTCACACTCTCATTTAAATTTGGCTTTTAAGTGGGGTGCTTTGGAAAAGCGAGCTAAGCGAAGCCAACTCTCAGGGACTTTTTTTTTTTCTTCCTGAGCATTTCTTTCCTTCTAATAATGTTGCATGTTTTACTTTGTCTAGGATTTTCGAGAAAGACATGTCTGACAAGATGTCTAGTTTCCTACATATTGGAGACATTTGTTCTCTGTACGCGGAGGGATCGACAAATGGATTTATTAGCACCTTGGGGTAAGAGCACCTCATTTCTTGTGTGGCAGGATTTAAGACGTCATAACGTCAGCTGAAAAACTGATTTTCCTGGATAAGAATGTTATCATTTTACTCGGCTTTTCCAGGGGCGGTTGGAATCATGAACACCAAATCCCATGTTAATTCACAATTTATTGTAATTTCCTCTTCCTTCGTATAGAAGGGGAAGTGCTAAGTATATGGGATAAAACTTAAGATTCATATTTACAGACCCAAAGAAGTGCTTTTTAGCTGCACAAAAGTTCTATTGTCAGAGGGGACTTGTTTGTCACATAAGCCGAGACTTCTCTGATGCTTATCTCTCTTTGGAGCAGAACCTTTTCTGCTTTAAATCACTGTGTACATTTGAAAGTTACAAGCTGCACTGAGTTTTGTAAATCAGATTTTTGCTCTTTTCTGCTTTCTTCAGTTTTTATCCAACTGTTAACGCTATATATATCTCCCATAATGCACTCATTCGATGATCTTCTCCCTCCTATTGTCTAGAAGAGGAAGCGAGAGGCAAAACAGCTCCAAAGGAGCAGCAGCAGACTGGAGAGTCGAGATGGCTAGCTCCGGAAGGCTCTGGAAGGCTCCGGAATGGTCCATATTGTGTCTGTGTCGAGAGGCGTAATTAGGCCCTGGGGTGGCATTGCTGATTCGGCAAGGGGTGGTCTCAAATAAATGGGGGGAAGGAAGGCCAACAACAGCTTCTCCGGGAACCGTGTCCCTCTAGCAGCCGGAACCTTGCTGTTAACCACAGCCATTATTTAGAGAGTCTTGTCATCTGGAGTTTGTGCAGAGTGACCATTCCCGGCCTCCCATGCCCCTTACTCCAGTCAAGGAGCGTGGAATTTCAGATGTAGGATCCTATCTCAGCGAGACCTCGCTGTGCGAGAATTTCATTCTCTAAAGTCGCCTGATAGGAAGGAGTCATCCGTACGTGCCCGGTGACCAGACCCGGCGAGTGCTTCTTCGCCCTTTTCCTGAGCTCTCTGCGCCGAGGACCCTCCCTTCACAGTTTGTCCTCTGTGGCTCTTGGCAGAGTGGCCTTCTGCCGCCTGTGCCTCCCTGCGTGGCCCTTGTGTCCTTGGCCGCCCGCTGGCTTTCTCACCCCTCACGGCAGGCTCTTGCCCCCCTTTCCATTTCCCAGCAGTAACAGCTCCAGGAGTCCTAGGGGCGATGGCCAGTTCTGCGGGCGTCCGCAGCGCCGTGCTAAGCGCTGTCCGTCCATCCTGCACCCCTACGTCCCCACACAGCTCCGACAGTGAGCTCTGTCGTTATCGCCGTTTGTGGAGGCGACAGCTCTGAGCCCCAGAGAGGCGGGGGCACCCCAAGGTTTCACAGGCGGGAACACTCGGGGACTCCAAGACCAGGGCTGCTGACTGCGCCCGAGGCGGGCGACTTTCCTGAGCCCCTCCTGACCGTGTGCCCGCAGCTCCTGTCCAGACGCCCTGTCAGCCACACTGTGGGCCTTACCGGTTCCCTGGGGCCCCGCCCTCTTTCCGAGGTGCCACCGCCCTTCCCGCCACCCGGGCTCACACCTCAGTCCCCCAGCCCCAGAAATCTTGGTGCCCCTCCCCCGACACCGCTTCTTCCTGCGAGGTTCAGCTCTTTGTAAGCGCTTTCCTCCAGGGTCACCAATGAGTGACGAGGTCCCTCCTCTCCTTTGATGTCCGTGTGGCCCCTTTTGGAATTTGGGGCTCAAATACTTGCTTCGGATCAGTATTTTCTTCCCTTGATCCTCTGATGGTCACTGGTATAAAAATGGATTTGGAAAATCAAGCTTGAGCTTATTTTTCCCTTTTACTATTTTTAACATTTATGGGCGGCAGGGAGTGACCGACTGCCAGTCACTGTGGGAGTCGGCCTCCGGCGGGCTCCCCAGCCCGGTTCCGGTTCCGTAGGTTGCGGTTCCCTCCGAACGGCCCGTTTGCGCGTGGAGCTTCAGAACCGCGTGCTGTGTGCAGGCGGCATCCGGTCGAGTTTCGGGGCCACCTGCGGAGACCGTTAGATAACTCAGGTCCTTGGGCCCGTCCCAGAACACAGCTTCAGGGGGCCTGGGGGACAGGGCCTCCTGGTAGCCGTGAAGTCGAGGAACAAAGTCTGATGGACGGCTCCCGACTGAGGGGCCCGGAGACCAGCAGCCGTGAAGTGATGCCGGTGGCCGAGTGCCTTCCACAGTGCATTTGCCTGCTGGCCTCGACCAGCCCTTCCTCCCAGCCCTTCCTCCTCTGGACTTGGGGATTGATCAGCCGCACCCCACGCCGGATTCCGAGGCGCCCCTCCCCCACCCCAGGCTGCGGTGTCGTGTCAGGTCTGGTGGCTCTACCGTGTTGGCACTTGCAGGGGCTCAAGGTGGGGGTTTTATGTAAGCACATTCTGCTCTTGATTTTTGCATGAAAACTCAGGTCACAGACTGCACTGTCCCTCCCGTGGAGGGGAGACGTCTGTGTCTTGGAACTGAAGAGGGCAGACGACTAGCTACTCCGGACACCCGGCTTCGCCCACAAGTGGATAGGGCGCCCCTGGCCCGGGCAGGAAACTGTCCTAGTCCCCGGCGTCTCCGGGCCACAGAGCACAGCTCTCTGTCCTCAGAGGCTCATCGCCTGGAGCCCCCTGTGTGCTGCAGCCCAGGGAGGCTGGGAGGACGGGGGAGGGGCAGAGAGAGCCTGCAGCAGGAGGGGCCTGGGAGCTTCCAGGGGAAGGGGGCTCTGAGTCAGGACTTTAGGAGGCGAAAGGCGACTTTGCAGGAAGGAGCAGTGACAGCCAGGCCGAGTCTGAATGCCGTCCCTGCTTTGGGGAAGAAACCCTGGAAAGCGAGAGCGCGTGAGCTCAGAGCAGGGTCTGTGGTCCCTTGGAATATGAGCCAGTCCTCCCAGTCCCAGCCTGGGGACGTGGACAAGCCACTTAAACTTCTCAGAGCCTCAGTTTCTTCATCCGTTCAAAAACATATGTAGATATTTTAAATCGGTTTTATTACGGCGACGTTGGTAAAATAGCCTTGTTCAGTCGGGTCTTCCAAAGGAGCTGGGTGCGGAGTGGTCGCCAGGACTGTCTCTAGTGGGTGTTTCCGTCACTCGGCTGCTGGTCCTCTCCGGTGTTTTGCACCTTCCCCTCTCGTCCTTTCGAAGCCCTGAGGTTCTTTCCCTGCATTTGCGTTTGCGGCTCCTGCTCCCATGTCCTTCAGCTTCCTGTGGTTCCAGAACGACCTCCTGCCAGCAGCTTCTCCGAGGGCCTCAGGCACAGTCCGTTCCTGGCTGTGTTCTGTTCTTCCTTCTCTCAGCCCTCAGGGCACCTTCTCCTGGCCGGTTTGCTCGCGGGGCTCCTGCTGTAGCCTTGAAGTCCCTGAGGACGGGGGCCTAGCTCTTCCTCATCCTCAGATTCCAGGGTCTGGCACACAGTGGGCCCAGCATTATCGCCTGCTGTGCCCAAGTCCATCGTGGATGGGCCTGGGGGAAGGAGCCACTGAAGGCGGCAGCTTCAGGTGGCCGTGGCGGAAGCAGACGTGGGCTGCTGGACGAGGTTTGGGTTCCTGCCCAGGAAACCCTCCTGCGGACAGCACCCCAGTGGGACAGTGTGGCAGTCCCGGTTTCGCCCAGGAATGGCCCTAGGTATTTGGTTTCGGCGGAGCGCTCAGGGTTTTATTTTCTCAGACTTGTCTCGACATAGCACTGACCCCTGTCATCCTTGCAGGCTGGTGGACGATCGGTGCGTCGTACAGCCGGAAGCCGGGGACCTCAACAATCCGCCCAAGAAGTTCCGAGGTAAGTCGGCGAGCTTGCTGGAGTGGGCAGCTTGCCTCGCTTGAAAATCCATGTTGCCGTGCATGGTTTATTGATTGATTTGTTTTTTAAGCAATCGTAGGTTTATTTACGTCTATATGTTTAAAGTGTGATTGCTGAGCTTTACGACCTCTTGAAAATGCATAAGCTTAGTGTCGAGGCGAGAATGACTTTCGCGGAATGACTTTAGTTGGTTGATTGCGTTCGGTCGGCTGAGTGCCAGCTCAGTGTAAAGCCTTACATTTGTGCAGCTGTGCCTCCAACCGAGTAGTTACGTGCGGCTCCATCACAGGAAACGTGTTATTTCAGGAGATCTTGCTGCCCCTCTGGGGCTCCGATGTTCTCAGACACCTCGGCCCGGGGCGAGTTCTTCGTTATCGCTCTTACTTTTTGAGTTATAAGACACAGGCAGGACAGCCCTCCTGCCATGTCGGCTGTATTTTTTTTTTTTTTTAGGCCTCCTGCATTTAGTGTCTTCCTTGGGAGGTAGCTTGGTTTATTCCAGGAGGTGTTTACAATGTAGTTGGTATCTTAAGATGATAAATGTTTTTTCTTTGTGCTGATGGCTGTTAGGTCCAGCTG
>NW_006434366.1:3074413-3105700 GCF_000325575.1 Pteropus alecto | reverse complement strand
AGTAGAATTATCTGGAAAACACTTTAAACAGATGCTCGGGGCCCAACTCCAGATGCCTCAAGTGAAGCTGTGGAGGTCGGGGCCTGGGTGCTGGTGTTTTTTAAGGGTTCCCTAGTGAGTCAAATACGCCGGGGTTGACGTATTTGACTGGGTCAGGTATTTGACTAGTGGCCTTGTTCCAAAGGGCTCCAACTTGCCAGTTGCCAGTTATATTGTTTGCGTTATAATTTCTTATTGTTCGATGACTTAGAAATGGACATTTTTGGATAAAAGCTAAAGAAATGAGAATAAAATAGAAAGCAGACGCTCAAGTGGACAGAAACCACTTGGAAGACACCACTTGGAAGATGTCCGGGCTGGAGCCCCCCGTGTGCCTGAGGCCATCAGAGGAGCAGGTTCGCCCGAGGGGCTTGTTTAACGAAAGGGTTATTGACACAAGCCGCGTGGGACAGGGACCTCGAGGTGGCTGTTGCCTCTGCTGCCTTCTCGGCCCCTCCTCCACGTCTTCTTCCAAAACCGTCCTGAGAGCAGCGGCGATGAAGGCTTTGAGCTGGCGGACAGTCCGGCCGCACAGAATGAATCCCCTGTTCTGAGCAGTAGAGCGTGCCTCAGTTTATCTTTCAACAGGGCCGAGCGGGGTGGGCTGGGTGCCAGGCAGTGCTCAGGGCCGTGCCTGCACTTGAACTCGTGGAGCCAGGGTCTGTCCACCCAGTGAGCGGTGCAGACCCTCCCAGGTCGGGGTCCACTAACTCGACTGATGTGGCCCAGCTGGTGGCGGGTGCGAGAAAGCGCCCGGGGACTCTCAGAGCTGCCGCTGTCTGAGCTCCACCCCAGGGAGCCTGATGGAATTGGCACGTGGTGTTCGAAAGCCCCCGGCCGATTCTCCCCTGCAGCCAAGGTTGAGGGGGGACCACTGCCCCTGGTGCCCGGCCGGCCGTAGACTGCGCGGGGCCAGGCGCGGCTTTGCGGCTGGGTGAGTTCCGGCCAGCAGTGGCTGTGAGTCGGGGTGAGCTTGGCTCTCATTGCACACATGGCCTTAGGACGCAGGCAGGAGCCCCGGGGGGACGTGAACGCACCGTGCCAGGTCACTAGCGGCTCTTAGAGCATTAAACAAGACCAGGGGGAGGTCGCAGGAGTCTGTGTCCTCCCAGCACAGGGCCTAAGTGCCTGGCGCTGGGGTGTCTATCTGGCGGCCAAGTGGAGGGACTGTGTTGGGATAAAATCACTCGTCCGGTGGAAGTCATTTGGGAAGAACTGAACCCCATCTGTGGCCCGGTTCTGCAGGTGGTCACGTGACGGCGACTTGATTTGTTGACTGCCTTTGTCCATAAATTACCAGTAAAGGCTTCCAGGTTGTGAGGTGCTTAGAACCTGTGGGGAAACCTGGCTCAGAACCCGCTTTTCTGCAGGCTCTGGGTGTCGGCCACACTGCCTCTGTCCCCTGTGTAAACAAACCCTGGCCTGGTGCACACAGGCAGGACCCAGGCAGCTCTTCCCTGTGACCTGCTGCCCAGGGCCACTGAGGCCCCTCCACATTGGGACCCGGGCAGCTGGGAGTCGGTTTCCCAAGCATCCCTCCGATGCTCGTGTAGCATACTTTAAACTTTTTTTTTTTCCCCCAAAACAAAGGGAAAACAATCTCTCTTTTGGAAGAGATTTCTAAATGCCTTTGCACATGCAAGTATATTTCGAAGTCGAAGTTGCTGTCACGTTTAGACACGGTGTGCGGGGCGGCTGGGCAGCTCGGGGGCCTTCCTCGTCCCCTTCCTCGCGTGCCTTTGCGCCCTGCCGTGTCCCACACGCACCAGGAAACGTGAGACGCTGGCGAGCAGCCGGATGGGCTGTGGAGTCTTTATCTGAGCCATCAGCAGAGCTGCGTTTAGTCACGTGGGTTTGCTGTAGCTCCATTGCTTCCTTGCCAAATCCTTTCTTAAACTGTGTCGAGAACCATCATAACGTACTGTGCTTAAGTGGGAACCAAAGGCCTATTTATGCGACACTCCCTGTGGCTTCTGGTTCCGTGGTTTTGTGAGCTCCCTTTGTCGCCTGCCACCCTACCGACTAATAACGTGGGCCCTACGACCAGGCTTCTTGGGTTCCAATCCAAGTTCCCCTAATTCTTAGCTATGTGATGTGTGACAGGTGGCTTAACCTCTGGGAACCTTGGTCTTCTCATCTGTAATGTGGGAGGTGATAACGGTTGTACGTCACCCACTTATTGTGAAGATTAAATGTGTTTTGAATTTAGTGCCAAGGGGCTGGGTCCTTGGTTAGGGGCTTGGTAAAGCCTTTTTCTTACCTTTTCATTTCTAGCACCTAGTACAGAGCCTTGGTACTCCTAAGTGGTGGCAGAAAGGCGAGGAACTATATGCGACTCTTTTCTCGATATGAGAATAATTATACATTGTTCCTCTTTTTGTCTTTAAACGCTGTTGTGGATAGGGCTGTGCCTATCGACCCCTAGGACCTAGATTTGAGGCCTACTTTTTTCAAGTACGAGCCGAGTGAATTGGTAGATGACTTAATTTTTCTGAGATTGTTTCCTCATCCGTAAAAGCGGGGAAAATAATTCCTTCCCTATAAAGGCCCTAGGATGGAAGATCCCGTGGGTAAAGAGCCAGACGGAGTACTCGGTACCCGAGCCTTGCTCAGTGACGGGTAGCATTATTTTTCACAGCAGATGCAGAAACCGTTGGATGCACTTCTTTCTGATGGATAAAATTACATTTCCAAGTGAACTGCTTTCCTTGTCATTCCATTGACTGTGTCCCCTGCCCCTAACTTCATCTGTAGGAACAAAAGACCGGCTGCACATCTGTTCCACGCCAGCCAAGTCCTTTTCATTATCCGAATGGACTTTGCCCGGCGTCCTCTCGGTGACGGGGAGAGCCGGGATGCACAATCATTCAGTGGCCTCCGTCCTTTTTGAATGTGGTGCCATTCGAAGCACCGGTGTCCATGGCAGGTGAGGCAGGACCTCCTTTCTCCCTGATTTGCATCGGCTCTGCCCCAATCTTGCAAGAACAGGGAAGGCAAACGTGCGACTGAAACCGGGACTAGAAACTTTGCAGGTCGTGAATTCCTTTCTCTACGTGATCTTTTCCTCTTCACCCTCCATCCCCACTTCCCCCTACTCGATACTGCGGCGTCTTCCAAAAGAAAAGTGGAAACCGACAGCCAGGCTCCGTTCCGACCCCAGGATCTCTGCTGTTCTCAGTGCCACCTCCAGGGTGTCAGAGCAGAAACAGGATGTGGGGCTTTGGGGGGATACGGTAGGCTTCAGCATCGCCCGTGCCACATATTGTGCGAACCCCTTTTCTGGACCGGGGCAGCAGTCAAGTTCTCGCCCCCAAAACCTGATCTTCTCTGTTCTTCTCGGCCCCAGAGTCTTGATCTCGGATGGGCGCTACCATATTGGGGCCACCAAAGTCTGAGAGGTTTTTAACCTTGTTCAAGCTCCTTAATTTCAGATAAAAGCTGTTTGAAGGGAAACTCACAGTTTAAGGTGTGTGTGGGGGGGCGGGGGCGGAGTTTGGGCCGGAAGGGGAGGAGAAAGGAAGCACTGTGACCTCATCCAGGTGAGCTGGGGCGGAGGCCAGAGATGGGGCTGAGTGTGGATGCTCCAGGTAAGTGTCTTTCTTGTCCTGTGTTTCCTCTTTCTCCCCCATTCAAGCTGGTTTCAAGCACAACAGTCCACTATCGCTCGTGTTTTGTGAAAATGAGTATTCAGCCCAAGAAGCGTTAAGGCCCTACCCAGTACCAGCTGCTGGCCCGCTGATGGGGCGGAGGAGGCAAGGTGCATTAAACACAGCCCTCTTTGCTCTCAGGAGTCTTAGGGTTTCACGGAAAAAGAGACCCACATTGTAGGTAAAGTAGCCAACGTGAATCGAGCATTTACTTTGTGCAAAGCGCTTCCCACGGGTTATCTCGATCCATGTCCCCCGCCGTGGGGTGTAGGCACCGATGTCTCCATCTTGCAGCTAAGGAAACGGAGGCCCTAGAAATCGAGTAACTTGCCCGTCATCCATTAAGGGTCACTTCTTGGAACGATTATCATTCATTCCACAAACATTTACCGGACACCTCCTATTCACCAGCCATTCATACTCCGGGGAGGACAGATACAGACGTTCTCGAGGAAGTCAGTACCTATGCACAGTGAAGGTCCCTAAGGAACTAGTTTAGAGCACTCTGTTGCCCACACAGCAGCTGTTTATATGCAGGTAGGAGTGAAGCAGGTGAAATGTCCTCCCATAAAGTGCGAAAGTTGCTCCTGCAATCAGTGGTTTGCTGGGCAAAGTAGATGAGGACGCTTTTCATGGGCCTTCACTGCGTGAGCTTTGAAACGCCTCCTCAGCCCAGGGAGCATCTGTCTTACACTGGGTGCCATTTTGGCTGACAAGGGTTGAGCATCTGGCCCCAAGTCCCATGACTTGTGTCAGAGTCAGGCCAGAGGCCTCTCCAAAAGCCCAGGACCAGTGCTTCCCCCTCCTCTGCCCCATGGACCTTTTCCCACACCTGGGATCAAGCCGGGGCCCTTGTCACGTCCAGTCTCTGAATGAGAATGGGCCGAGTTATTACCATCATGCCCAGGCTCTTCCTAGCTTTAATTTAGGACCATTTAAATGAGGAAGGAAGCCAAGTGGGAAGATGGACGCCTTGGACTCTGACGACTGAGTGCATTTTTAGCCACTGCCAGGACAAGCTGGGGGGTACGCGGTGCGTCGCCTGCAACACGGTTCGAATTGTGTTTATGGTGCGGACGAGGGCCTGCTTGGCCTGGGGCCGTCGACCCAGCCTCTGGCCCTCGCCAGAGTAGCATGTTGGCTGAAGACTCCTGACCATCCAGCCTCTGACCTGCTTAAACCAACGACAGCCTGGAATCGTGGTCTCAGGATGACAGGTGGCGACTGTGCTGCCCAGCTACGTGTGGCAAGCCACTCTAGGGCCTTTTTATTTTTACCGGACCCTTCATTCCCAGTCCCGGAGCGCTCGCACGTCAGCCCAGCTGCTCGGGAGCCGATGGATGAAGCAGACGGCTCGGTTCACAGGGAGAGTGGGGTTTCGCATCCCGTGCAGTCTTTCTGACGCGGCCTCGAACCTCCCAGCAGCTCCGAAGGGGGCCTCAACTGCGAATGGCATTTTTAATGATCGTGTGATAAGTAGTTGAGTGCCAGCAACCTACTGACTCATCTTGCTTGCGAGTCAGGTCGAGGTAGGACATGGGTCTCAGCAGACGTAGGGAAACTGCCAACACTGGGTGAACAGCCCTATGTGACATGAGAAAGGGTGTCCGGCCCAGCGTCCGCCTCTGGCTGCTCCGGGACCGAGTGCGGGGGTCATTTCATCTCTGTAGGCCTCAGTTCTCCATCCGTTAAATGGTGTTTAGGTGACTTTCCAAGGTCTTTTCCAGCTCGAAGCTTGGCCATCGGGCTGGTTAACATAAGACGAGAAGCCTTTGGTGTCCCGGAGCCTCGTGTTGTCCAGAAGCTTCTATTGCTTTGGGATTCCAGGTCTTCACCGAGGTGAGACGAATGGGCAGAAAGGAGCAGGCCGTCCTCTGAGGCCAGATGAGGCCAAAGCCAGATGCTGGGGCATCCGGTCGAGGGTGACCATAACCAGCTCAGCGGCTCGGTTTCCTTGCAAGCCACCCCCCCAGCTGCACGTTGTCGTAATTGTTGCTAAGCGACATTTTTTTTTTCCTTTTGGCGAGGCATGCGAGGAATGAGCCCGTATCATATTGAGTTTTAAATACCCACATGCGAAGGGGAAGGGCCTCACTTAAATTTTGTTTGTTCTTTTGATTCTAATCCATGATGGGCCTTTTGCAGTGAGGGTACAGGGCTTCGTTTCTGCCTGTCTTGTGAAATAAGGCAGAAAAACCAGTCTATTTAAGGCACCTGGCAAGTATATGCCTTGAGGCGTATTGAAGGTTTTGTGTGTGTGCACTCAGCTGCTTGCTTTGTAGGAGAGTCTCTTGCAACTTGTAGTGTATTCTCAGAATCAATTCAAATTTAATAAAAAGATTAGTAGGTTTTTTTATAATCCTCATTTCAGATTTACCAGTTTGTCTCAATCTTGCACCAACAGACTCCACTTACAGGGAAGAACACTGTAATTTAAGTCAGTTTCCCAAGCAGCACAGGACGCTCACAGCGTGTTACACAATCACGGACTGATGCCTGCTGCCTGCTTTTGCCAGAGCCCCGCGCACTGCCTCGTGCCCCTCGCTGGGCTTCTGCCTGCTTGCTCAGAGCTTCCAGATGCTTGCCTGCAGGCTCTGGACACCCTGCCTGCGGGCACAGGAGACCTGGTGCTTACCTGGATGTGCTGGACAGCTTCCTTTCTAGATACCTGAGTCACCCATGGAAAAGGGACCCCAGACTCCCGTTTTATGTCCGTGCACCTGGAACGATTCATTTGCATTCGCTGACGGAGAACCGATTTCAGCTCTACGTGCGTAGGATGCTTTAGTGCATCGTCATCTAGTCGAATCTCAGCATTGCTGACGTGCGTAGGATGCTTTAGTACCTCGTCATCTAGTCGAATCTCAGCATTGCTGACGTGCTTTCTTCCACCGAGGGCAAGTGTGGCGGGGTCACGTGTCAGCTGTGACGTGGTCCCGAAGGCAGACCGCAGAGGCTGAGCGAGGACTTTCGGCAAAGGCTTTTATAACGCTGTCTCCAGAGCGCTGCTGAAGATGTGTGGCGAATCGCCAGAGCCCCTGACGACTCTTCTCCCTCCTGCTCTTGACGAGGGAATCAGAGAGGTTTACGAAACCCCCCGAGTCAGGGGTCCGTTCTGCTAGAGCTGGGGCGGGCGCGCACCCTGACCCCCACGCTCTCATTCAGGCCGCATTTGGGCCATGGATTCAAAAAAAATTTTTTTTGGCTTCATCACCATGTGTAATTAACGATCATCTGTCTTCTCGAAATGCAAATACAGCGAATGCCTCGTATGGTTCGTACATACGTTAATCTGCTTATCGAATTCCTGGAGTTCCCTTTACATCTGTTAGTCTTTAACCCTCGTTACCACCCAGAGGCAACCGCAGTGCCGTAGAAGCTTCCCCTCCTGTTATAGATGAGGAAACTGACACGCGAGATGCTGTGTTTGGTTCAAGGTTACACAGGAGTGGCAGAACCAGGATTTGAACCCAGACTGTGACATAGAAACCTGCCCTGAATTGCCCGTAGCAGGGCAGTGGCCTTAAAGTATTCCTTCACTCAGTTATTGGATTTCTTAATCAATTTCTTCCTCTGCTACCCCCAAATATGTCATCCTGAGACGCGCTGTCACAGGAGCAAATGTCTTGATAGACGAGAGCTCCACGCTGACCGCCCGTCCACGTGTAGCGTTTGTCACGCTGTCCTCTCTTTCTGTCGTCTCAGCTGTGTTTCGAGGCATCTGCAGGGACCAGATCTTGGCCTGCACACCTGGCCTCATGCTGGGATGAGCCTGGTCCTTAGGTAAAAGCTGGTTGGAAAGGAATGAGTGCTTTTTCTAAAGTGGTTTTCACTGCTCCTGGTTCGAGCAGTGTTTTTTTGCTGATGACAATTTAGGTCATCTGATGGCTGAATGTTGTTTTTTTTTTTCCCCACGGATGCCGTATGCTGCCCTGTAATCCCTCTCCAAACAACCTGTGTCTGGTACTTCTGAAAAGGTTTCTTGCGCTTGACCTGTCTTCTCCCGGGAGAGTGGATCAGCCTCGCCCTCCGAGGGCGTCTTCTCCGTGACCCCCAGTATTTGTTCTTTTTTCTCTCTCACACCTCTAGTTTTGAGGTTCCTGGGCTTCATTCACCGTGCGAGCATGAAAACAAACCCCTAAGCACGGCCTCCGTGGCGGCCGGCCCTCCGGCAGGGTTGTGGCCTGGAAGGAATGAGTGCTTTTTCTAAAGTGGTTTTCACTGCTCCTGGTTCGAGCAGTGTTTTTTTGCTGATGACAATTTAGGTCATCTGATGGCTGAATGTTGTTTTTTTTTTTCCCCACGGATGCCGTATGCTGCCCTGTAATCCCTCTCCAAACAACCTGTGTCTGGTACTTCTGAAAAGGTTTCTTGCGCTTGACCTGTCTTCTCCCGGGAGAGTGGATCAGCCTCGCCCTCCGAGGGCGTCTTCTCCGTGACCCCAGTATTTGTTCTTTTTTCTCTCTCACACCTCTAGTTGTGAGGTTCCTGGGCCTCACTCACCGTGCGAGCATGAAAAACAAACACTAAGCACGGCCTCCGTGGCGGCCGGCCCTCCGGCAGGGTTGTGGCCTGGATTTGGTCTTGCCCGTCAGAGCGCCTCTGCGCTTAGTGGTGGCATCTGCCCACCTTACATGTGGGCGCCGTGAACCCGGGGAGCGTAGTAACCAGGCTGGACCCGGGACTCGAACTCGCGTCTGTGAGGCTCCGAGGTCTCTGCTCAGCCACGCGAGTGCGCGAGTGGCCGTGCTGCCCAGGTGTCTGAGTCCACCGCTAACAGGGCCTCTTGCCCAGTGGGGACGGAGCCGAAGAGGCGACTGGGAGGACGGTCTCAGAAGGTCATGCTCGTGCTGGACAGCGAGCGCCAAGAGCCTCCCGTTTGGGACGAGCCCCCGCGGCAGCCCTTCTCTCCCGAGGGGCCGCCGTGGCCCTCGCTGGCGTCTGCATTCTCCTCGTTGCCCCCTTCGTGGTCCCCTCCGGCCCCGTCCACCGCGGCTTGAGGCGTCAGCGCAAAGCTAAAGATGCCCTGTGGCTCTCGGAGCCCTTGTTCCCCGGAGGAGCTTAGGGTGCCGGACACACTCTGGGGACTGGCAGGGCCCGGCCCGAGCCTCCCGGCCCCGCTGCAGATCCCTGACAGGTGGCTGGTCCCCCGGAATGATGGGAAACTCGGATGCCACTCCAGGTTCCATGCCCCAGCCAGGACCGCGGTGCCTCCTGGCTGCCAGCATCCTCGCTGTACACCCTGGGCCGGGGCCCCTTCTCTGTGTGACAGGGTCTCCCCCGCTCGGCCCTTTCTCCGGGACCCGGTCTTTCTAATGCCCCCCTCATCCGTCAAGCCCCAGACATCCCCTCCGAAGCAGCTGTGCTGCCCGCCGCGTCGGATAAGGCCCCCTCCTGCGCACAGCCTCTGAAGCCAGACCGCGTGGGTTTGGTGCTCGGCTCGGCTCTGTGCTGCCACGTCACCCGGGACACGTTATTTAACCTCTCATGCCTTCCTTTCCTCACCTCTCGTCTGGGGACACCACGAGACGTGCCTCGCACATCTGTGAGGATCGGGGGAGTCAGTCCACGTTAAGCACTTCATGGAGTCGCTGGCCGCAGGTCACGCTGTGAGGCGTTTGCTCCCGTTGCTGGCTTACGACTTTGCTCTTGCCCCACTCACCTGCTGGGAGGCTGGAAACACCTGTGCCCCTGGCCTGTGGTAGGCGCTTGGGTATTCGTGGGGTGACCTAGAAAACGCATCTGAGGCGTTGCCCCAGACGTGCGGAGGGACCCCCCCTGGCATCCTGTGAAAACGCACGCTCTGACTCGGGTCTGGCCGAGGCCTGAGCACCTGCATCTCTGACCCGCGGCCAAGCCGACCCCCAGCCCTCAGGACAGTGGACGGTGGTCTTCCCTTATTTTTAGGCCGTCCTAGAGATGAGGGATGTTCTGAGCCCAGAAAAGGAGAGAATTAGAGCCAGCGGATGAACGCGAGAGGCAGAGTTTTGGATTCCAGGAGTCGCTTCTGACTGAGACCTGAGGGTTTGCTCCCGGAAGGAGCCTGCGTCAGGTGACCGAGTTTCCCGTCATTCCAGGGGACCAGCCACCTGTCAGGGATTGGGAGGAGCGAAGGTCGGCTCCGGGACGGGGTGAGCCAGGTGGTCCCTTGGGCTCTAAGTGTCTGCATGTTCCCACAGTAGGTCCCGCTGTTCCTCCTGGTTTAGCTCCCTGCGGAAGCCCCGTCTGTGGTGGGGGCCGCTGGGACGGCGAGCAGCTGGGGACACAGCAGAAACGCTCTCCCGACGAGCAGCTCTCGGGGGGCGCCAGCTGTGTCCAATCCGGCTGGTAGAGAATGTTGCAGAGTAGCAGAGGGACAGAATCGTTGAATGGTTGAAAAGGTGAACTAATATTTGAAAAAGCAAACGCAAAGGTTCTGCTGAGTCTGGCTTTGATGAGGAGGCCAGGTGTCGTGGTCGGGAGAGCTGGCTCTGGGGTCATGGGCTCAGGTCCCTGCGCCCCCCTTACCGGCTATGTGACCACGGGCCAGGTACTTACCCTCTCCGCCTGGTGACAGCAGTGCACAATAGTATGGGACCGAAGAGATTGCTTTTGGATGGGGCGATGCATGTAAACAGCGCAGTTAGCGACGGGCCTAGCTCAGCCTAAGCGCTCTGTACATAGTGGCTGAGCAGCCGATGTGACTAAATTTGCCATCAGCATCTTTTAGGAAGATCAAACACAGCCCTTGCCATCTTATAAAGCACGGATATGTCTGCCTGAAGGTTTCAGAGTGCAGAGCATGCAGAGGTATTCGTAGCTAGACACGCTTTCATCTTTCTGAATTTCTTGGATTTTATTGAATGTCTCTCCTGATCAAGAGGGAGCTCTGGCTCCTGTGGCCCTTTGAAGGGGAGACATCAGGCCTCCTCTGCACGTGCACGGGCCTCGATCAGTTCCTGACGGGGCGTTCGCTCATCATGGTGGCGCTTGCTCACGGATAGAAGCACAAGCCTCCTGGAGAGAGGAAGCCGTGGGGGTCTGAACCCAGGCAGCAGGCATTCCAGCCACTCCTGACAGACGGGAGGACAGTGCCAACCCGCCATGCTCCGGAAAGCCCCCCTCCCTCCCACCGCGTGTTTCTGGTAGGTTCCTGCCAGTCGGCCTGCAGAGTGACATTCTCACCCTCCAAGGCGAGAGGCCCGCACGTCCCGTAGGAGCAGACAGTGCGTGTGCAACCCTTGGCACTGGTTTGGGGAGGTAAGTGGTGAGTGGCCCCAGGTGCAGGGAGAAGAATGTGTCCCTTCGAAGAGTCAATCTTTTCTTCCTTTGCAAAAGCTGTCGTTGGAGGTTAGTGTAGAAAAACTCCAATCTGAGCAGTTGTAATAATTGAGAAAAACAAATCGAGCAATTATTCCCCTGATTGAGATTTGAAAGTTCTTTTTCTCATCTGGCATTTTTCTGAGTACATGTGAGTTCCAATTTAGGTGCTTCTGAAATGTCTGGATGTTTTGTGCCTGCTAAAATTATGTGTCTAAAAATGTCCTCGGGGATGACATGTATCCATCAGCTCGCTTGGACTTGTGCTGTAACTGTTCCCAGAAGCCTAGCATCGTAGGTAAAGGGAGAAGGTAGAATGGCCCGGCACAGGTTTAGCCATCAAGTGGAGGCCTCTTGCTTGAGAACTTTGCTTCAGTCTCGTCGACAAAGAATACTGGGCTTTTGTTGCCATAGTTTCAGTGAAAAATTTGACCTTAGCTACAATAACAGACTGTTAGAAAGAACTAGCTAATCGGTTTTCTAAAATTAGTGTGCTCTCGAACATAAACCAGTAGGAACAGGGCATTTCATTAAATATCAGACGAGGACGTAAAAGCCCAAGGCAGTGCCGTCCCTTGATCTGAGCAGGGGGAGGAAGGGACCCATAATTGTCCTTTGCTGGTCTCTCGTAAACTAGGAGAACTTTTTTTTTTTTTAAACGTCAGCATTGGCTTTATTTTCGGATCTGTCAGGAGCGAATGCAGAGCACTCGTGAGGGGAGCAGAACAGAGTCAGCACTGCTTCCGGTTGTCCCCGCGGGGCGCAGACTCACGGGCAGGACACGACAACGGAGCAGGGCTGGCGGTGACACGGACGCTGTCGGGATCCCGAAGTCGCCTGGGGAGAGGGACAGGCGTTTTTGGAAACTTATATCCCGGCTGAGTCTGGGCACTTGGAGCCACTCGGTTCTAGACGTTCGTTCCTTTGGATGCTTAATGTGTGATCTTTGGCCCCTCACCCCGACTTCTGGGTTTAGCTGTGTTCTCCTGCTGTAACCCTCACCGTCCATGAGTCACCGAGTGCTGATTTGGCCCCAGGCGGTGACCTGCCCGTAGAGCATGTAGAGCTCGGTGTGTCTCGTCACTTACCGATTAAGAACCCCTGCAATAGCTTGTCTTCGTGGCGGTGGCTGAAACGGTGCCGGTGTTGTGCCAGGCTGGAGAGGCGTGGTGCCATTTCCAGGGTGAAGTAGGGCGTCGTGGCTTCGTGGCTTCAGGACATGCGTTCAGGTCCCCAGTGGGCGTTCTGGCCTGCTTTCGTCATCACCTGCCCTAGATGCGGCCAAGGTGCAACTGAGCTTGTTCGTCTGCCAGATTTATTACTGATCGCAGACGGCCCCGGGGGCTTCCGGAACGTCCGCGTCAGTTCCATGTCGATACATTTCCACTCTCAACCTCACTTTTATGATTTCAGCTTTTTTTTCTTTTACCTTAAAACAATTCTTTAATGGAATTTGAAGTGTGGAATATATTTAAGATAATTGATTTGACTTTTGTCACCATTTTGCGTGTTTCTGTATTGCCACCTTAACTGTCGCGATAGAAGATATGTCCTTGGCAAGACTCTTAGAAAAAGTCCCGAAGGTCATTGGATCGTGTGAGCTTCTGGACCGTTTCCAGGCTCATCATCTACCTGGACAGGTGGAAGTGGCCGCTGCCCTCACGGAGTTTGCAGCCTCAGGCGGAGGGGTGGGCGGGGACCACTCGGAGGGCTCTTCTTGTGGAAGGTCGAATCCTACATGAGCTTTTCTTCTCCCACTGGGCATCGTGACCGTCTGCTCCGTCGGGTCGCCGCACCCTAATAATTTGAATTCATCTTAATCGCTTCAGAAAAACGCGGTTGGAGAGCTTGCTGGAGAAGCGGCAGCATACATTTTGGGGTGCTTCCGAACGATCGGGCTTTCACTCCCCAGGCGTTTTTAGACCCCGGCATCAATGTGGATGATTGAGTTGAGGATACTTAGCAGATGCCCCCGAAGAGGTCGATGGGTCAGGTTGGCGAAACCGTGAGCCCAGCACGACTCTTGATCCTGGGTGATAGGCAGCCAGCGAGAACTGGCTTCAACAGGACGCGGCTTTTACCGGCTCACGCAGCCCTGGCCGAACATCTGGATTGCGTGGCGGGTGGGGTGCGGGTGGGGCGCGGGCACAGGCGCCTGTCAGCAGCCCGTGGCCGTCCTTGCCTCTTGCTCGCTCTGCACACCTGCCGCTGTCATCACCCAGGCGCCGAGGTTGTACTGTACTCCTACAGCGGGAGGTGCGGTGTCCCTAGTTTTCTGCCCTCCCGGGGAGCTGGTGTCACGTTGGCGTCATCCGCTCCTTGACTGTTCGGTAGCCCCAGTGAATAAATCAGTCTAGTCATTCGTTTTCTTTATGGCAAGATTAACTACTGGTTCAGTTTTTCTGAGTCTTTAAAAGGCTCTTTCTTCTTGTGGCAGTTTTGTAAGTTGCATTTCCCTAGAAATTTACTGGTGTCCTCTAAGTTTTCAGACCCATAACATCCTCTTATTATTTTGTTAATCCCCGAAGTGTCTGATTTGGTCCCTGTGGTCGGTTTAAGAACATCCCTCTCCCTGCCCCCATGTTGTCCCCTGTGTCATCCCAGACCCTGTGAATACGTTGCACAGGTGTGCAGGACCTCGAGATGGGTTTCCAGGTGTGCCGAGGTAACCGCAAGGGGCCTTGCAGGAGGGACGCAGCGGGGCCTGAGCACGCAGAAGCAGGTGTGGGGACGGGAGTGACAGGGTGGAGCGATGCGGAGTGAGCCGGTGAGCAGGGCACGGGAAGAGGCAAGGACCTGCCCCTCCCCATAGCCCTGCCTTGATCTTACACCTCGCGGCATTAAGAGAATTTAAATATTTTCTTACATCTACTGTCATTTTTAATAGCTATGAGATATTTAGAAGTGTTTTATATTTCCAGTTATGTGGGGAATTTCTAGTTCTCTCTTTTCGAGAAACTTTTATGACCTAGTTGTATGTTTGTCAGATAATATGATCTGTATCGTATCAGTTCTTTAAAACTGGAAAGGCGTGTTTTATGACTTAGCATGTGAGCAGTTTTTACGCATGTCCCACTGTGCTTGGGATAATGCTTGAAAGAGTTTTCCAGCCTGAGGTGTAATATCCTATATATGAGTTAATTAGTTTTTTTTGTGCATGTGTCTGCCTTAACAATTGTTGAAAGATATTTTTTGGAGTTATGAAACTGTTCTATATCCTGATTATTGTGGTGGTTATATAACAATGCATGCCTCATAGAAATGTATACCAAAAAAAGTGAACTTTATAGTATATAAAAAACTTTTCAGGGATTAAAACTTTCCCACTATGACAGTAGATTTGCAATTTTGCCTTGTGGTTTTCAAGTTTTTAGTTTATGGAAGTTACAGTAGTAAAAGCTAACACTTGTAAAATTGTTTTAACCTCCTGGTGAACTAAACATTTTATCTTTATGTAGGAGACATTTTCATCCCTTTGTCTCGAAGTCCGTTTTTTCTGTTATCACTATCCTCATAGAAGAATTGTTTTAGTATTTATTTGGTATAACTTTTTCTTTAACCTTTAAATGATCTGTCATCACATTTTAGCGATGTCTCTCATAAACTACACGTAACCAGATTTTTAAAACTGTTCTGACCATCTCTGCCTATTAATTGGAATGTTCAATCCATCTATATTTGTTGTAATTTTTATTGACGGTTTTGGATATACAATTGGTGCTTTTCTCTTTTACCTCAAAACATGTTTGTATTTTTCTTGTTTTAGCGAAGGTTTTTTTTTGTTGTTATTGTTTTTCTTTATTCCATTTTTTCCTTCTACTAGCTTGAGAATTATACTTTATATGCTTACTCCAGATATTTTAATGTGTGCATTTAATTAACCCTAATGCTACCAACTATCATTATTCTTTATTATAATTCAAGGGCCTAGAATATCGTAGTTCATTCACCCTCTCTCCGTATATACTCTTGTTAGTACATAATGTTAGTACTTTATTTTTTCATTTAAACTCACGTATTAGGTATTGTTAGGTATCAAAATTCTTTTTATTGACTTCTATATTAGTATATACCAGACTTTCCATCTGGGATCATTATCTTCCTGCCTCAAGAACATCCTGTAGAATTTAGAGGATCTGTTAGTGGTGAATTCTCTTATTTCGTTTGACAATACTCATTTCGTCTGTCTGAAAATTTCACTTTTATTCTCAAGTGATAGTTTTGCTTGGTATAGAATTGTAGCTGTGTGGGTATTTCTCTCATCGTTACTGTTTTTTGGGTTTTTTTTTTTTTTTCTTTTTGCTGTTAAAATTAATTGACAGAGACTTCGCTCTGCATCTGTCTCTCTGGCTTTCTTCTCTCTGCCTTTGATTTTCTGCAGTTTTATTGGTATGAGTCCAGGTGTTGGCGTGTTTTCATTTATCCTGCATAACATTTGTTCGATTCCTAGAGTTGAAGTAGTTTTTGCTAACGATCATGGAGATTTCCGAGCCATGATCGGCTGGATCGCTCCCTTGCCCAGGCTGCCCATTGTTAGCTTCTGGAACTGTAGTTCGGTGATGTTTCTGAAACTCTTGTTTTCCTTCTTCGCTCTCTAGGCTGCATTCTGGACAGTTTCTTCTGCTCTGTCTTTGTTTACTAATTCTGTTCTGTTCTAATCTGCTCTTTATTCTTTGGGAGTTTAATTTCAATTATAGTTTTTCGTTTCTAAAAGTTCTCTGTGTCTGCTAAAAATGTGCAATCATTCTCATTCCTCCATATTTTCAAGCCTCTATTTTACTTCCTGTTACATAAAAACCATGGTTTAAAAATGTTCTATGTCTAAAAATTTCATAGGTGAAATCTCTGCAGATCTTATTTTATTTTCTGAACGGGCTGGTTCTGAAAGTGGTGTCTTATTTTGCCGTGTGTTTTGGGATTTTGACTGTCAGCTTGTGTTTCTTGGAATTTCATCTGTGGGAATTCTCTGAGCCCTGGGTTAAAGCTATGTTCCTCCAGAAAAAAATTGTTTCCTTTTGCCGATTGCCTGGAGTGTCACTACTCAGCACTCTTAAATCAAATTCTATTTTGTTTGTTTGTTTTCTGCTTAGAGTTTAAGGATTTCCCAGATAGTGTGACTCTGGGTGATACACCAGTACGAGGAAGGTTCACGTGTGGTTATGAATCACAGAAGTTTTCTCTTCTAGACCCAGTGCCAGAGTCAAGACAGACAAGTCACCCTCCTTTCCCATTTTCAGGGTAGGTCTGTTTGTTTTGCACCGTTGTTTTAAAGGTGTAACTCCTTGGAGGTCCAAGCTTTAGGCCAGGTTCTCCTAGAAGACTTTGACCTTGAGTCTGCTCAAAGCTGTATCTCCTGAAACCAGCACAGCCATCAGAATGGAAGCTTAAGGTCACCAGGTCTTCAGTGACCACAAGGCGAATGCTGTCTTAGGGCCGGCCTAACTCCGAGCTCTTGTTTTCACTTCGTTTACAGATTTTTTTGTTTGTTTTTACTTCATTATTTGCCTTCCTGCTAACTACTTCAGAAGAGAGTTTAGAAACATGTTTTAATATTTCTTCTAGCTTTTTCACGTTTTAATTGACTCAGGGTATCTAATCTGTCATCCTGTAAGAAATGGAAGTCCATACTTACTACTTTTTGTCTCACTGCAAACTGTCATTTTCTGTGTGATAGAAAACATGGCTGCCAGTAGCTCCTAGAATTTATCATTTTACAGCTTTAACCATTGGAAAGACGCTGAGGTTGTTTTAATATTCAAAAGTTCTAAGAAAAGGACTGTGGTTGAGTCCAGGTTTCTTCCTCTGGATCAATTAACTTAAACTGGAGGGCGAAGGTTACCTACGATAGCGTGGAAGCGCCCAAGAAAACCATTTGGGCTGGAATCGGTTCCTAAAAAAACAGAGGTACTGGGCACGCCTGCCAGGTGTCCACTGTGGCAGTCATCAGGGAATAAGAAGTGATGTTTGAGTCTGTTAGGAACGATTTTGACTTCAAGTAAGAGAAAAATCCACCTAATGGTGGCTCCAAACATAAGGGTGTTTGTTTGCTTAATTAGAACCCAGAGATAGACAGTCCCAGCGATGGTGAAGGACTCTAAAGGCCAGTCTTTTGCTCTGCATCATTAGCGTATGGATTTTTCTTTTCACGGTCTTATCACCTCATGGTAACGGAGTGGCTGCCATGGCACCAGGCATCCTGCTTGCATTCATGGCAAGAATGAAGGGGTGAGTCTATCTCTTTAATAAGGCAACAGAAGCCCATCACCATGTTCCCCAGCAGTCTCCTTTTATTTCATTGGTTAATATTGGGTTCCATGCTTGTTCCTAGCTGCAAAGAATTTGGGAGAAATGATGCTCTGTCTTCTCAGCCTCCGTATTAGGAAACGGCCAGGGATAGAGGTTCTGGCAGTGGTTTTGGGAGTCAAAAGGGTTCTCACATTGTGGAATTTTGATTGCACATAGAGGGCTCCATATGATCTTTCTTCCATCTCGTTCTTAGCATTTCGGTCATCGAATCACCAGGTCGTCGGTTTTTGTCAACAGTAAATAATGTACCTATCCATAAGAACAGATTTTTTTCCCCGTCCTGAAAAAGCATCTGTAATGGATGCAAACCACCAGATATGTTCATCAGATGCCAATGTCCACCATTAATAGTATGACCGTTCGTGAGAGCAGGTAGCTTAATGAGTAACAGCTACTCTGTTTGTTTTGCTGCCTTGCATATGAGAAGTTAAATCATTTCGGCTCTTTGCCTGTGGTTCCTTAGTTTGGCTAGCTACATGGGGCCAGGTGAAGAAAAGCATTTCACACTCGACTGGGTTTTCGTTGGTCGAGTCCCAGTGCTGTCCAGCTCAGCTGTTTCTGGTTTGCAAAGGGAAGTGGACAGCTCTAGATTTTATCTTTATGTGTCATCCGTCTTATGTGATGGCGATGTTGGAGGGTCACTGTGTAAGCTTGCCTCGAGGTTTGCTTTCCTTGGAAGAGCATCTGAAGAACCAAAAGCTCACTCGCAGTATCCAAGACATTCTGGTTAATGACTTCCATCCTCAAAGAGATGAAGCTTAGGAGAAAAACCTAAAATAAATTAGCTTATCTATTTTAAATTCAATGTTTTTTCCCTTTTCATCCTAAGGGGGAAGCGTTTTTCCTGGAAAGTGGAAGGGAAGCCTTTGTTGCTCATTCGTGGTGCACATGTGTGGGGCTGCGTACAGTGTGGCGTCAAGTTTGCCTCTGGAATCGTCTTTATCGAATTCAGATCCTGGCTAGTGTGTGATGTTAGTGTGTATTTAACTTTTCTGTGTCTTGATTTGGTCATGAGTAAAATGGGGACAGTGACCTTAGAGGGTTCGGAGGGCTACAGGGTACCGGAAACGCTGTCAGCCGTGCCAAAGACAGCGTCAGTGTGTAGTTAGCACTCAGCCTTGTTACTGTCGTGATGACAACGATGTAAATGTCTGCCCCCACCCCCCCCTGCGGGATTGTGCCTCCGAGTGGGAAGAGGATAGGCTCCTTTTCTTTGAAAGGGTAGAGTTGGGGAGCAGAGTGAGTCTTCGCCAGTCACCCTGAGAAGACTTCAGTCAGGATTGCTGAGACGTGAGCGTGTGTGTCCTCGGACCCTCGTGAAGCTTTAAATCATTTGATTTTCATCTCGGCTCTCTGGAGTTGGGGGATTATAATCATTTTCTAGTTATAGGTTGTGAAACTTGCCCAGACTCAGAATTCTGGCGACGGGCAGCCCAGAGCTTGACACTGAGAGCTGGCCCCGCAGCGCTCTGCCCTGGATCCCGGCTCCATCTCGTCTCGTCCTGCGAGGTGTCCTGGCCGCTCGCTCCATGCACGTGCCACCTTCAGCCCACAGAAGCGGAAAACCGTGTTCTACTTCTTGCTGATTCCTCTTAAACTTCATCTGCTGAGAAGGGTGATGCTCCAGTCTTCAGAGCGGGCAGATAATCTCACGGCGGGGGTGGGGGTGGGGTGACGCTTGACCCTCCACGACGTCAGCCCCCCGCGGGGACTTGGGCTTCTGCCCTGGTGAATCATGGCGTGCCGCCTTCTGTCCTAGACCCTGACAGCGCCCCTGGAGTTCATGCCTGTGATGACGTTTGGGCAGGTACCGTGGGACAAGGGGACGAGGGGGCCGGGCTCGTCCGGGGCACAGGACAGATTTGGGAGCGGGAAGACCTGAGCCCCAGCCTTTGCTTTGTCCCTGACTAGCAGCGTGACCTCCAGGAACACCGGCTGCGGAAGTGTCAGGGCCTTTTCTCCGCGTCTGCCACATGGGCGTATTGGATCGAGTATTGAAACACAGCAGACTTTACATTGTCCCATGCGAGGCCCCCAGCCGGGCGCAGTTTGCATTATGATCGTATTTACAGTCTCTCAGATCACTCGGTCCTATCCATGATGCTTTTTAACTTCAGTCTCTCTTCTGTGAGAGATGAGGTCTGACGTCTTGTTTTTGCAGCTCGAATGTATCTCCCATACTTACATGAATAAGCGGCATATTTGCATTCATTAAAACCACTTGGCTACAAAGTGATAACTGTGTCTAAACTCGCCTGCACTGGAAAGCTTCAGCATAGGCAGCGAGAAGGCTGATCTGCAGCTGTCCTGTGTCCCCGCTTCTGCGTTCACTCCCTCCCTCTTGCTCCATAGACGACACGGGCTTGTCTCTCTAACGGTACCTGGGTCGAATGTGGCTTCAGAGGACTTTGGCATGTTAGGGACAGGGTGGTGTGGTTGCGATATCAAAAGCTCCGACTTGGGTTCAGATATTACGGTGGATAAATTTACTACATGCGAATTTCTTTGAAGCCTAGTTACTTCAGCTATAAAATAATATCCCAATCAAAAAATGGTGGTGCGTCACGCATCTCGTGGGCACATGGGACATGGTCCTTCTCAATCCTCTTCCTTTCCGGTCATAGTTGCACAGCGATGGTGTAAGCCACTCACCCAAACCCAAGGGGTGTAGCCTCAGATGCATCGGGTATAACTGGATACCCACCCATTTCTCTGCAAGAGGGCCTTGGATATCATGTAGATAATTTATTTTACTCGATGAAATTCACATTTTCTTCAGAACTCACTTTGGGAGAACATCTACAAGTCCGGCTCGGTGGGGGGCCTGCCCGTGGCTAAGCCATCCACTTCTGGATTCCTCAGGTGGCTTTGCTAGCCGTGTCCTCTCTTCACTCCAGGCACTGGCCGGTATTAAGGAGGGTGGTCGGGGAGGTGCTGGCCGAGGGGTCATTAGAAAACATCCTTTTTTCATTCCTCCACATGGGGTCTGTCCCCAGCGCTGCTCAGGTTTGTTTTTAGGGGTGAATAAAGTAATTAGACCTCAGTCGGACTGTGTCTGGAAAGACGTTGCCAAGATTAAATTGCAGTGGAATTAAAACCGAGGCAATTGATTTTGGTTAATCGCCTGAGAGTTTAGGTCCCAGTCTGAATTCGTCTTCATGGTTTGGGTCACATGTTTGGATCCCCTTTACTGGGACGTTTCCGAGAACTCGCCAGGTGAGACACTAGCAGCGTCTCGTCTTTCTGGTAAATCCTCAGTCCCTTAACCCTCGTTTCCTGCTGGCGTTTATACTATCGTCCCTCGGGTTTGACAGCCGTTTCGTCTCCCTCCGTCAGCACCTTTCCCGAAGCCCGCGTGCCTCCCCAGGGGACATCCGAGCATGAAGCCTTTGTCCCGGCCACGGGGTTGTATCAGCGGCCCTTTGGCGGGTCCCTTCCGTGCTTTCAAGGTGACGTGAAAGACAGTTTATTGAGAGGAGGAGGAGCAGGGAGTGAGTTTCATTCTGGGGCTACGTTTTGGAGACTAGCGGCTAAGTGATCTTCTGATCTAAAAGAACTCGAGCCCCAGCTTCTCCGTAAGTCAGAGACACAGGTTTCAATAAGGCCTCGCCTTTTACCCTTGGAGTGAGACTGTTCCCGCTCTCACCTGATCTGTAAACCCTGTTAGGAAAATCTGGGTGGTTCACTCTCCTTTCTCAGCAGAAAATGCCGTCTCGAAATGGAAGGCTGATGTGTGTTCTCACATGACGAAAGAAGCGCTTCTCGGGACGGCTCGGCCTGTGTTTCTTCTTGGCCGCAGAGGACACGTAATGGCAGAGCACTCTTGGCTGTCAAGTTAGCGGAAAACATTCTTGGGCCCTCTGGACTTCGTAATTTTTAGAAATTATCGGTTAAAAGGGAATGGTAACACTCAAATATATCTTTGAACCTCCAAATGCGAATTTACTATGTAATAAAAAGTTTAAATAAATATGACACTTTTCTTTTTCATAATAGACAGACAGATGCAGTGACAGGGCTGTCTAGGAATCATCCTTTTCATGGGATCACAAGAATATTTAAATCAACTCACAGATAACTTCAAGAACCACCAGGGCCGTTTCAAGCAGAGGGTCTTAAAACCACTTTCCTGTCGCAAAAAATTAAAAAGGACATCCAAGCGTCCATATTCCTGACAGCTTCACCGAGAACGGAGCGTTTAAGCGCTTGGTTCATCTCATGACTGTCTGTCTTGAAGCTGGGAGTTTTTGTTTTCTAAACATGGGACGTTTGGGTGTGTGGACAGCCGGTGTCCTCCACGTGTACTGGGTGGGTCCGCGATCGGAGGACTGTGCCCGCGGGGGGGCGGTGGGCTGTTCTGAGCACAGACGGGGGACTGCGGCTGTGTCTCATCCCCGATCGCGTGTTTCCATCAGTAGCCTCTGGCTCCCCACCGACCCCCAAAACTCGGATTGCTGAGAAGTAGCAGGTTGTCAGAGTCGACTCTTCCTCCGTCTCTCGGCCTTTTCTCCCGTGGCGCTGACTCTGGCCTGGTAACTGCCCCCACCACGTGAGAACTTAGGGGATTTCTACCGACTGGAAAGGCGGGGCGGTGGCTTTGTCCCTGCCACTGAGGAAAGAGGGCGAGACCCCTTGGGACAGGGCTTCGGCGCCCCGCCCCCCGCCCACCCGCCGTCTTCGAGAGCGCGCTTCGTGAGTGAAGCCAGTGTCTGCAGCGTCTCCCCAGCTTTCTTCATTATAACATTCCCCTGTCACTGAATCTGTGACGACTTGGCCCTTGCCAGAAAGAAAGCCATCCTGGGGGCTGTTGGTTTTTCGCTATTAAAATTTCCCCAAGACCCCAGGGCTGAGCAGGGCCCTGTGGGGGATTTCCAGGGCCTGTGCTGTGTAGACCCTGCCCCAAAGGGCCTCCGCAAGCTTCTGCCACACGGCAGGGACACTGTCGGTGCCCCAGGCACAAGTGACAGCGAGGGGACGCTGACGCGTGTGCCACCACAGCGCACAGTGCCCGCCAGCTCTCCAGCACGCCGCATCTCTGCCCGACGGGGTCGTGGCGACGATTCTACTGGCTGCTTCGCAGAAGTCGCTTAGTGCCTGGTGCGTAGTGCGTGACTGCAAACTACTGTTTCCCTTGCACCTGGCACATAGTAAATGTTTCTAAACTGATAAAAGAAAAAAAAAGCCCAAGGCTATAATTAGACCCATTTTCTTTACGTTTCATCCATGATCCAAGTGACTCAGCCGTGGAGCTGTCCCCCTGCACGGAGCACACAGAACTTCGGGGCTCTGTGCACGGGTCCGAGGGGTGGGACTCGGAGAAGACGCCAGCCGTGGCGTCTGCCAGCGAGGTTTGGGGACCCCGGCCAGGGCTGTGGGGAGGCGCCTGTCTCTACCGCAGCGCGTGTTTCGTGGGGCTCATTCTGGTCTGGGTCTGCATGTCGTAACGATGACGGCAAAGAGACCAGCTGGGGTCTAGAGAGGAAAAGTCATGGGAACGGGGAGGGTGTGGGAAGGGCCCCAGCTCCCCTGTGTTTTGGGGGTGAACTCGTTTATTCGCCCCTCGGGGTTGGAGCTGAGACTGAGAGAGGTGAAATCGTGCACCGATCCTGAAACGTGGCCCCAGGAAGCAGTGTCCCGCCGGCTTCACCAGGCAGAGCTTATCCTGAGGACAGGCCTCGCTCGCATCTCTCGGCGTTGCCCAGAAATGCCTGCGCTGCTCTCCTAGAGAGTTTGGTCCATGTCTTAGTTATCGGGAGTCGAGTAGATGTTTCAGAGTTGACGTTAGTCCTTGCTCGTGAAACAAGATCGTACCAGAGCCAGCCCCTGACCCTGGCCAGTGATTTGGTTCTCATTCAATAAATATTTCCCAGTTCCTGGTATATTTACAATATGTGCTATTAGTGGTGGGTTAGAGACTACGATATTCCGTGTGCAGAGCTCTTAACAGTTTCTAAAGGTTGATTTTGTGTGTGTGTGACATGAATATAACGAATTAATATTTTTGATATTTGCTGTGTGTCGTAGGTGTAGGGGGACCTATGGTGAGCTCGGTAGTGGGTCGTGCTGGGTGGGGTCGTAGGGAGAGGGGAAGGCCAGGTGGGAATGGGTGTCAAAGATGCAGGTCCGATCGGGGAGACAGGATGGGTGGGGGGTGCAGGTCCGATCGGGGAGACAGGAAGGGGGGGGTGGGCCGCAAAGGAGATTGAGGACTGAGGTTTAGGGTCACTCAGCGGTGACCAGGAGTCGTGATGGGTGTCAGAAAGTGTCTCTCACGGGTCATTGGGCAGATGATGGGAACATGACCCTGATTTTAAAACAGTGATTTCTTGTCTTCCTGCTCGTGGGTGGATTAACTGGGTTGCTTATGTCTGTGAATGGCAGTGTAAATATATTTCTGATGACAATTCAGAGGAAAAGCAAAGATGGCAGTAAATGAACTGTTGTTCCTACATCGACTGATGAAGCAACTCTTCCATGAGAACACATGGCGCGGGGCGGGGGAGGGGCTGGGAGAGAAGACGGATTCTGCTCCTGCGTGGTCGGGGCGGGGGACTGCGCCCACTCCGAGCGTTTCCATCTGGCACGGGCTGTGCTTTTCAGACAGCGCACCCCGCTCCTCGGGCTTCGAGTCGGCACTGAGCGGGGTGGCATTCTGCAAAACGCTGTGTTTTATTTGTAAAAAGCACCAGAATCCCATCATCAGATCAGGGCGTGTGTGTGTCGGGGGGAGGGTGATGAATCCCGTCATTCCTGATCCCCCGTCTTTTAAGGTGAGGGCACTGTCCTTGGATGAGTCTTAAGTTTGGTGACTTAACCAGGTCTGGACAACTTGTTATGGAGACAGGACCAGATCCTGTCTTCATAGGTAATCTATCATTTTTAACATGTGGATGTGTATCTTTCCAGAATGTTTCCTAGTCATCTGAAGGCATATATGTATTTTAAAAAAGTTATTTTTTTGTGAGTTTTCTGATACCTGTAGTTATTCTTCAGCTTTTCTTCACCTGACAGTTCTTCTTCAAATCATTTTTTAAGTCACTATCTAGTTATTTTGAACTGTTGAGGATAATTCCATAGTATGGATATGCCAGAGCATAAGTGAATGATAAACTTATAAGTCGTTCATTTTTTTAAACTATTGTGAACAATACTGCAGTTTATTTATCAAAAACTTACACCGCCCCCACTTTGTGCCAGATGCTCTCCATATATTAACTAGTTTAATCCCTATGACTGCCTAATGAGGCTTCTCTGTCTCACAGGTAAAGTGAGACAGGAAAGTTAAATAATTTGCTTAACAGCGCGCGACTTGAAGCCAGCTGTGCGTCTGACAGAGTCTGTGGTCTCGGCCCCCGTGCGGTGCTGCCTTTTAGCGTCCGGCAGCCCTGACGTAGCGCTGAGTTCACACATGCAGATAGGTCTGTACAATGGGTAGCATAGAGATAGAATCATCAAAGAAACATTTATTTTTATGGAGAAACGGCCAGGCATTCAGACACAAGATAGCTCCTGAGTGTTGATGATGGTATCGATGCCTACCTAGCCTGTGTTACCTACTGTGCCAAGTGCTTTATATGCTCCCCCACACCTGGTGCCCGCCCATCTGCTCACGTGGAATCTGTTACTTGAGGAGAAGCACAACGAGGTAGGTTTTTATGGCTCGGGATCAACTCACTCGCTCATCTCTCTTTATTCAGCTTTATTGAGGCTTCATTGACACATAACATTGTGTAAGTTTAAGGTATGCAGCATTGCTGATTGGAGACATTCAGATATTGTCAGCGTGGTAGGCGTTCGCTAGAGCCCACATCGTGTTACGCCATCGCCGTTTCCCTCATGGTGAGAACTCTTCAGACCGACCCAGCAGCTTTCTGGTATGTAGCACAGTGTCGCTGGCCGTAACCACGGTGCTGGACGTTAGATCCCTGAACTCATTCATCTTACGACGGGAAGTTTGGGCTCTCTGAGCCTCTCCCCCTTTCCTCCCCGCTGCAGCCCCCCGGTCACCACCGTTCTCCTGTGTCCATGAGCCTGGCTGTTTTGGATTCCACGCATAAACGAAGTCACACAGTATTTCTCTGTCTCTGTCTGACTTAGCATGGAGCCTTCAGGGTCCACTCATGTCATCCCAAACAGAGGGATGTCCTCCTTTTTCACGGCTGAATAATATTCCATATAATAATATATGTCGCTGTGGTATGTGTACCATCATCTTTACCCATAAATTCATTCATCGATGGACTACTTAGGTTGCTTCCATATCTTGGGTATTGTGAATAATGCTGCAGTGAACATAGCAGTACAGATAGCTTTTAAAGATATTGATCTCGGTTCCTTTGGATAAATTCCCAGAAGTGGGGTTGCTGGTCATGTGGTGGTTCATTTTTCGTTTTTTTGGGGCACCCCTTGCTGTTTTCCGCAGTGGCTGCACCGGTTTCCATCCTGCCAGCAGAGATCACCCGTTTCCCACTCCAGAGCGGCAGCTGTTAAGACTCTGCTCGGGCGGGCCTCCATTCGATGAACTATTTTGACTAAAGCATCAATGGGACTTTTAAATAGTCATCTGTGGCTTTCTAACTTTGTGTCTGCCTGTCTAATCATCTATCTGTCTTTCTCTGGCATTTTAAATTAAGCTTTCAACGTAGTGTACGCAGATGTGGTATTTTCCCCCTCTATCAGAGTTATAGCGTAAGGATATGACTCAGAAGTCCAAGTGAGGGTACAGGTATTTCCAGTTATTCTAAATAATAAACACAGACCAGAGGTTTCACAGAGACGCATTCGTTGCTTCTGCAAAAACGCAGTTATCTCAGCATTCATCGTAAATTCTCTGATGTTCAGAAACCCGCAGCATGAATCCATCGGGCTTTGAAACGAGCTTTATGACAAGCACGTGAGCTGTCCTCCCCTCCCCCACCTCCTTTCCTGCAGGATTGTCCTCCGTCCACTCTGAAAAAGTTTATAAAAGGGTTTGGACAGCCCTCAAAACACTCAACTTCGCAGTTCAGTTTAAAAACTGGGGAATTATGCTTTGGAATAGACCTTCCGACTGTGAATTTCTTCTGTCATCTGGCAGGTTGAGTATGTGTAAAACGTAGGAAAAAGAATCTTCACTGGGAATAAAGCAATCTGTTAGAATGCCCGGTACAAAGGGTTGGAGACGTTGAGGATATCCTAAAGGCAAGGGGGAAAAAGCAGTTAGAGACACCAGGAAAAACTAAGACTGAACTAAAAGGAAAATGTTTCCATATTACATTATTTGATACACTTTGCACAGTATTTACATGGTCAGTAATGTAAACACAGAATCAATTTATGGACAGCAGGATGTCACGGTTGGGAAATAATGTTGCTGATCAACCTCGATGACGTAGAAGTGACATTGTATAATAAGGTCAGCGACAGTAGGTGATGGGAAGATGTGGAAACTGGAGAAAAGGGGGCAGCTGAGAGCTACTGTAGGTGACACATCGTGAATTAAAAGGGACTATGCTTTTAAAACTAAAAAGTTAAAAAATACACGGGCAGGGAAATAAAATAATTTTTTTTTCAAGAGGAAAAGAAATAGCAAAGAAATAGCTATTTCGACTAAGAAATAGCAAAGAATTAAGAGTGTATCTTCTCTGGAAAGGCATTGGAGGAAGGAGCTTCTGGTGCAGGATGAGAGAATGTCGATTTTTATTTTAAGCCAATTTGATTTTTTGAAACTTCCTCCTCCCCCATGAGATTTGCCAAGTCTTAAAAAAAATAGACACAGTGATCCCCCACAGACCTATTATCAGACTCAGCAACGCTCCACATTTTACCATTTTTGTTTTGTCTTTTTTTTTGCTTGTATACTTGCAAATACCATGCCATTTCACTTCTGAATACTTCCAGATGCATCTCGAAATAAAGAAGACATCTTCTTGGATAACCACAATACTATTGTCACACCTCATAAAGCTAACAACTTCTGTCATTACCATCCTGAATTTTCTCTGATTATCTGAAAAAATAATTTTAATAGTTAATATGTTCACATCAGGTTCTAAACGCAGGACCCTCTCGCATATGGGCACGATGTCTCTTTAATCTCTTTTAAGTCCCTTTTTATCTAGAATAGTCCCCCTTTCCTTGTTATCATGTCATTGACTAAACTGAACAATATTCAATATTAAAAAATGTGCTTATATTTTATTAATTAGTTTGAAAACTTTAAAGGGTTAAAGGACAGATGACTATATGTTTTTACAAGTCTGATGTTCTTTAAGTATATTTTAATTAAAACTTTTTAATGCCTACATTTAAACATCTCTAATGCAGGTACATTTATTTGTCAACTATTTGGGGCAGGTTTCTTTGTATACAAAGAATAAAAATAATTGTCCTCAAGAATTTTACAGTTTAGTCATAGAGGGCAGTTTAGGAACATCCTTGCAGGTTCTTTTTGCCATATTGTAATTATGGAATTATGGAATTCCATATTGGAATTGTAATTATTTTTTTAAGCTAATAGCTAATGGATTCCTTATTACTTGCCAGCTACTAAGTGCTCTAAATGTATTATTTAATCCCCAGTGTACAGAGAAGGAACTTGAGACTCAAGGAGATTAAGTGACTTCTGTAGGGTCACCTAGCTAGTAAGTGACTCTGCGTACATATGAACAAGGTCTTTCTGATGATGGACTCGGAGCTCTTAATCAGTAAACTGTATAGGGCTTCCGGTTTTGACGTGCTGGTCATCCCTTCAAGCAGGCGGCATCCTATACTGGTTCAGAGTATGGACTCAAGCCAGACTGCCTGGTCCCAGTGCTGGCTCTGACATTAAGTAGCTCTGTGACCTTGGATGAGTTATTTAATCTTTCTGTGTCTCATTGTCCCCACCTGTAAAATGGGGATAGTAGGTGATTATGAGGATTAAATTTGTAAAGATCTTGCTTGCAACCGCACCTGGCACATACACAAACAAAAATATCTGAATAACCACAGCCCGGAAAGACCGTATAGCACATGTGCGGATGGACGGACGAGTGGCAGATGGACAGATGCTCCAGTAAGACAAAGTGGAAGGAAGTTTTAGGTGGTTTTTCCTCGTATGCCGTCAGCGAAGGGGAACCCCGTTACGGAGTGACATTCTCCGTCGGGTCCCATGGTATTTTGTTGGAAGATTTCTTGATGTTTCATGTTATAGCTTGTTGATTTATTTTTCTCTTTTTTTCCCAAATCCTATGAATAATCAGGAAGCTTAAAAGGCTACTGTCCTGTTAAGCTTTTCGTGGAAGGAGAGACTGGCTTTGGGCTTCCTCTCAAGGAGAAGGAAAATGTTAGTGACAATACAGTACTGGAAGGTCCCAGAAGGTTCTGGAGGAACAGGCTAACTTTCGTACGAGGGCTGTAGGTGCTGCAGTTTAGCCTCTGCCGAGGAATCTCTCTCCCTAAGGTCTCAAGAAGGCGAGTGGAGGTGACAGTGAATCAGGATAAGTGAATGAGTAGTTAATGATGTCCCCAGGTCTTCCTGCTTGCTTTGACCAACCTTTTTTTTTTTTTTTAACTTTGCTAAAACACAGTTGCTTACAGTCTCAGAGGTGAGAGCAATTTGGAAACCAATGACGGTGGTACTTTGTGGTTTAGAGCAGCGGTCCCCAACCTGTTTGGCACCGGGGACCGGTGCTCCTATGAGCATCTAATGCCTGATGACCTGAGGTGGAGCTGAGGCTGAGGCGGTGATGCTGGCGCTGGGGAGCGGCTGCAAATACAGATGAAGCTTCGCTGACTCGTCCACCACTTACCTCCTGCTGTGCGGCCCAGGGGCTTGGGGACCTCTGGTTTAGAGGATGCAGGCAGATGTGACTCTAGATCCTGTATTGATCTCGCTGGAGAGGCACGCAGAATGAGGCGGAGAGCCGGGTATTTAGTTCTCCTGATCCACGTTCAGCCCTGACCTGCTTGGTTTCGATTTGCTAGTGACTCTCGTGTAACAGGCGTTAGTCAGTGCCATGTGGTTTAGGATGTGTAGTCTCAGATGAGAGGGGACGATTTGATTGGCCTGGCACATGGCTGATTCTTCCTGTAACTGGTAAGGATGTGAGTGAAATTCCATCTCAAATGCAACAACTGCCTGAGTTAGGAAGGACGATGCGGCCATCCCCACTGTCCACCTTTGTTCTCTCGATGGCATCTGACCAGTTGTGGTGACAGCAGTGATCACGTGACTGGTTAAGGGTGGCCTCAGAATCCTAGCTTGCTGTGACTGCTTTTTTTTTTTTATAACTTTTGAGTTTTGCTAAAACATAACTGTTTAGAATGTGTGTTCTAAGAACCCAGACTCATAAAAGTATGTTTCTAGGTTCAAACTTACTGGCTTTTTTTTGGGTCCAGTGTGATGTACTGACCAAAAGGAAAAATAAAAGAAAATAAGAAAGATTGTATAACAATTTTATCTCTGATTTTTGAATGGGGAGTGGATTTTGGATGGCATTACATTTGCCTAGGGACTTGTTTGTTTGCTTTTTTATTCATGACGTTGGCTTGTAATATTCGTGGTTTAGCCTGAATGAGTTGAGGTTTTTTTTTTTGTTTTGTTTTGTTTTAATGTGGAATAAAAGAACATGAGTAATAGACTTGCCAATAACTATTTTAAAATATAAACATAACCGTTTGTTTTGCTGTAAAGGTCGCACTCAGAATCCAGAGCTTGTGACTCTTCGATGGCTGTTTTTCTTAAAGGAATGGCTTAGACGAGGCACATCGAGTAGCTTCTACGTCACAGGCATTGTTTGGCTTTGTTTTAATGCTTATTTACTTTCCAGACGTGTAAAAGGTTGGAATTGAGATGCATCTGATCAAAATGTCTTAATATTGTAAAAAAAAAATCTTAATTCCTATTTTCTCTAAGAAAAATTGTTAGTTGCAACAAGTAGCTTTGCATTTTGGGTTGTCATAGTCCCCAGTGTTTTTAAAACCTTGTCTTGTGGTAACAGATATTTTTTTTTTGAAACTGATATGAAAAAAACTAGTGAGTGGGTAAAGCAGTTGGCTGATTGTTTAAGCTGAGATTACCTTAGGAAAGGTTATCTGACGTGTTTACCTTACGCTGAGTAGATTGTTTACAGTAGAGATCATTTAAGTGTGCATTACTGATATCCTGGGTTTTACATTTGCCAGCTCTGTATGTAGGGACTTTCCAGAACCTTATAATTGCACCAGCTAGTGGTTCTCCCTTGGATAAACTGCAGGACTTTGCACCTAGCTGAAAATAGCACACCCTCGAAGGTGGTACTCATTTATTCATTCAAAAAAAAAAATTAGGTGCCTGCAGTGCACTCTGCACCGCGGCTGAAGTTCTGAATGAGAGATGAGCTCTCTGCCCTCAGGGGACTTGCACTGTACTGGGTAAGACAGACCAAGCAAGTCAACAGTGATAGACGAGGTGCACCAGGAGTGACAGGTGCTGGGAGGAGATGCTGGGATGCAGCGTGACTAGGGTGGAGCAGGGTGGCTGGCGCTAAACACGGCGGTGAGAGAAGGTATCTGGAGAAGGTGATGTGTGTGGGTCGACGTAAGTGTGTGAGGAGCCAGCCACGTGAGCCTGGGGGTCGGAGTGCTAGGCCCTGCGAACACCGAGGCTCCAAGCCGCGGTGTGGTGCGTGGCGTGACGGAGAAGCAGCCAGAGCGGCCAGCAGGGAGCCCAGGGGCGCGTCCCAGTCCGCTGCCACTGCGGGGTGCCTCGGGACCGCGAGGGGACAGGCTCGCCGCAGCACAGAGGCCGCCCCGTGTGCCTACGTTGGGTTGTGATGAGCCGTATCAGGGCGGGGGGCAGAGGGTTGGATTTCTACCACGCGGCAGGAGCCTGGTCCCCAGCACCCGCTTCGTATGGGTTCCCAGCGCCCCCCACCCCCATTCCCACCCCCGGTTTCGCTTTCTCCGTCTTCGGCAGGGAGAGGAGACTGTTCTTGGTTTGTCTGGTTGGGGTGTCTCAGGATCCCGGTCGACAGACCAAGGTACTTGCGTTTGA
>NW_006434366.1:3070248-3074329 GCF_000325575.1 Pteropus alecto | reverse complement strand
TCTTCAGCAGGGAGAGGAGACTGTTCTTGGTTTGTTTGGTTCGGGTATCTCGGGATCCCAGTCGACAGACCAAGGTACTTTGCGTTTGGAATTTGGTGAGTTCATGGTTGTTCGTTAACAAAGTTGACTTTATTTAGAGGCTGGATGGGTCTGCGAGCTCTGCTGTAACAAAGCACCCCAAGCCAGGTGGCTTAAACAGCAGCGGTTTGTTGTCTCACCTGACTTCAGGTGTTGGCGGCCTTCGAAAGCTCTGAGGAGGACATCTGTCCCCGGCGTCTGTCTCCCAGCTTCCGGAGATCTGCGAGTCGTTTGAGGCTCCCGGCTCCTGGGGCATCTCCCTGACCTCTGCCTTCGCCTTCCCATGGCGTTCTCCCCGTGCGTGTGCGTGTGCGTGTGTGTGTGCACGTGCACGTGTGTGTGTAAAGCACCAGTGTGCGTGTGCGTGTGCGTGTGCACGTGTGCGTGTAAAGCACCGGTAATACTGGATAAGGTGTCACCCCCCATTCCACTGTGACCTCATTAACTGATTACATCTGCAGTAACCCTGTTTCCAGGTACGGTCACATTTAGCGGAACGGGGGGGGTCAGAGGAGTTTGGGGGAACACAGTTCAATCCATTATAGAGGGGTATGTAATTTGGCCAAATTCACTGTCTCTTCTCTCAAAACAGAAGTGCAGGCAGTGCCCGCAGACTCCCCGGAGCGGCTCACCCGCGCTGCACAGGTGCACGCAAGCCGCGGCCCCTCTGGTTTGTGCCACCTGCGCTTCTGAGCACCTAGCAGGCTCCTCCGTGCTCAGGGCGGACAGGTGTGAGCGCGCGGAGCCCTTATGGGCGCCCTCCGGAGCCGGTTCTGTCTCCAGCCCCACGGACCCCTGCGGGAACTGGGGTGCACTTCCACCAGGAGCCTTTGGCCTCGACCCCACCAGCTCTGGTTTCGGCACCGCCGTGCGTGCGGCTGGACTTTGCCCTGCTGGACTTGGTGGCGTCCCAGCCATCGCCACTCAGCCCCTGCAGGCGAAAGCAGTTTCTCATCGTCGGGTCGATTCTCGGGTCGATTCTCGGCTTCCGAGCGGAACTCCCCAGGCCGCCAGCGCCATCCTCCCCCTTGTCCTTGCGGGGTCTTGAGCCCCGAGGCGCAGGGCCGGGAGGGCTACTTAGTTAGTCCTCGCAAAGCCCTTTGAAGATGAAAAGCTCAGGAACAGGAGGGCAAATTCAATTTTCTCTCCTGGGGCCAGGAAACGAGCAGTGCTTTCTCTCCTGAGCAGTTCTTTCCCTCCTGCGTGGGTGCAGGAGAGCGTGTCCCCCCCCGCGGAGCGTGCCCCCCGCCCCCGCGGAGCAGGCTGTTTAGCTCACCGACCCGCGGGCCAGGCCTACGTGGTTTCCAGGTCTCTCGCTGACATCGGATTTTTCAGACCCTTGAACAGTGGACTCTGCTAAGTAGAAATGGGGTTGATATTGAAACAGGTTTTAGATGTTTGTTTCTAGGGAATTCAATTGAGCGCACCCCCAGAAATTCGGAGATGAATGCGCAAGTGGCTTAAGAAGGATTCCGGTGTCCCACTGAGTGTTTTCACCCCGGAAGTGACACTGGCTCTTCAGAATATCAGGTCCTTTGCATTTGTTTGCTTTTTGGCCTGAGGTTTGTGACCCAAAGTTCAGACGCCTCACTCTTCAGGGATCTGAGTGGCATAATGTTGGCTGTTCCTTGCGGTAGCCAAATGGCTGTGAGCTGTGACATATCCTCAAATGAACTTCATGAAAGTGTGTTGGAGATGGGGGAGAAGATGAAGTCACAGGACAAATAGAAAAAAAAGATCATGCCTTGCAAGAATTTGTTAGGAGCCAAGTTGAAACCTGAATCGTGGGGTCTGAAGAGCCTAGACTGTATTCTTTCCTTCTGACGGATGGACAGATCTTCTGCGCACGGCCCTTAACTCATGAGCTAACAGCTGCTTTCCAAAAGCACGTTTTCTTTAACGAACGGACTGTGTCCGAGCAGCATGCACAGCCGCCGCTTTCCCAGAATACACCGCCCTCTGTCCTCGTCTCTGCCATGAGCAAGCGAGGCTCTGTCTGTCGAATTCTCCCAGAATCTCAGCTCTGAACACATAGGTAAGGGGTAGTGACTCACTTCAGCCAAGGGGGAGGCCAGGCAAGCTCAGTCCAGAGCAAGGCCAGAGTGGGGAGTGGAGAGAAATTCCAGCAGCGTCTGGCCCCAGAGACAGACGCACACTCACCCTCACGCACACGCCGCAGAAGTAGAGGCGTTAGCCAGGTCCTTGGCCTCCTGCGTGCAGTGCCCAGGCCCGCCCTGGCCCCCCGGCTTTGCCACACCTGTCTAGCCTGCATGGCTCTGGCCACTCCCAGCCTGCCCTGGGCCTTGGCCGCCACTGAACGTCCTCCTGGCACCAGGAGCAGTCGAGACCAGTTTCCTTCAGTTAATTTCTCCAGAGAGCCGAGTGTACATCAGGTCCCCTTTCTTTCCTCTGCCTCCTCCGTTCCCAGCTCAGGTACCCCTGTCTCCTGGATGTCTGCCTGGAGAGGTGATGTCGTGGAAGTGAAGGCTGCCTGAGCCTGCATCCTGGCTCTGCCACTCACAGCCTGTGCGACCTTGGGGGAAGTGATTTAGTTTCCCTGTGCCTGTTTCCTCCTTGGCAAAATGAAGATATTAATCATACCCCATTATTAATACCCCAAATAATACTGTTGGGTTATAATATTTTGAAGAGTAAATGAGTTGAAGTGTTAAGCTCTTAGAGTATGGTCTGTAAAGTGTTCGATCAGTGTTAATCGAAGAGGAAATCAACTTTCCCCTTTATCCCCTTCAAATCTTACTTAGGTAACAATGAACAATCGCATTCTATTTTTCTTTAGTTCTTCCTTTTCCTGACGTATCTTATAGCGCTAGCGATAAGGAGAAGAGACCTAGTTGCTGATAGATCGATTCCTTGTTGAATTCCTGTAACGCTCCAGGTTAGAGGTGAAAGATAAAGCGTCGGAGGGTGCATTCTCTTTTCGTGGAAGTTTAAGGGTGGTGGGAGGGAGGCATTCCGACAGGGATTACACGGGGTAGCGCAGGAGGTGCCAGACCCCAGGTGCAACCAAGATTAAAGAGAGGACAAAGGAAGACAACAGTCACCTATATGGAGCAGGCTTGGGGGCAAGGGGTGAGCACATCACAGAGGGCTTCATAGAGGAAGTGATACCTGAGCTAATGCTTAAAGCACGAAGAGGCGTTTTCCAGGCACGCAAGGTGGGAAGAATTCCAGGAAGAAATAACGTCACGTGTGAAGGAATGGCGGTTCAGGCGAAGCTGGGGGGACTGTGCGGGGGCCCAGCCTGGACGAGGGCGGGGCGAGGGGCCGTGCCACAGGGAAGATGAGACTGGACGAACAGAGGTCAAGGTCAAGGGGCGTCTCGCGGGCAGGGGAACAGCTTGGACTAGACGTTCCGCAGGGGTGCCTTTGAAGGCGTTAGCTGAGGGTGAGTCTGGTGTACTTGCGTCTGGGAGGACAGCCGCTAGCGTTGTGGGAACGATGCGCTGTGTGGGGTGGGGGTGATTTAGAAAACCAAAGACCAGTTTATTCTACAGTACGGGTGAGAGGCGGGGAGGAGCCTGGGCCATGCGGATCCAGGGGAGAGAAATCTGAGAGGCGTCTGGTTGCAGGTCAGGTCTGATGGAGAGGGAGGCTCAGGGAGCACCCCCAAGCTTTCTGCCTTGGGAGCTTGCGGGATCGGGGGTGCAGTCACCATGACGGGGCATCTGGAGGACAGGGAGGACTGGTGCTGAGCTCGGTTTGGGGTATGTTCAGTGCCCAGTGGGCAGGTGTAAAAAAGGGTCCAGGAGTGAGATTGGCTAACGTTAGATCCGTGTTGAGTCCGTGACAGGTAGCTGGCCATTAAAACCCGTGGGGATGCAGGAGATGGTGCAGAGAACAGATGGGAAAAGAGTAAAGGCCAGAAGTTCAAGGGACACCGGGCTTTGAGGGGCAGGTAAAGGAAAGGGAGAGAAAACGGGCGGGTGCAGGGGTCGGGGGAACGGACCGTCTGGGAGAGCGAGGTTCGGCGATGGAGGATTCT
>NW_006434366.1:3048445-3070172 GCF_000325575.1 Pteropus alecto | reverse complement strand
GGGGGGAGGAGGAGGTAAAAAAAAAAAAAAAAGTCTGCCTTTTTATTTTCAAAGCTGAGCCGCGTGGGCCATGGTGGTTACCGCAGAGTTCTGTGCTAAAAAGTTTCGGCGTTGCGTTTTAGAGAAATAAGGCGGAGACATAAACGTTGGTGCGAATCGAAACGTAGTGCAAACCGGTCCTGCCGAGTCCCCCGCCAGCCGGCCCCGCGCGCTCTCATCCGACTCTGCTTCTCTTTAATTTTACTTAGTTATTTTTCCCGCGATCTCCCCCCCGCCCCCCCTTTCTGGCACCCTCAGTTTGTTCTCTGTATCTGTGTTTCTGTTCTGGTTTGTTTTTTTTAGATTCCGCATATAAGTGAGATCGCACAGTGTTTGTCTTTCTCTGACTTATTTCACTCAGCGTAATGCCCTGTAGGTCCGTCCACGCTGTCACAGGTGGCACAATTTCTCTGTTACTGCTGTGCAACATGTTTCGTTTTACTTTCTCTTTGTTGAATTCCTCCCCAGGTTCCTCTCGAATTCAGTGAGAAGCCTCATGACTGTTTCTGTGAGTTCTTGATCAGGCAAATTACTGATCTCTGTTTCCTTAGGGGTTTCTTTGTGTTTTTTCTTTTCCTGGTTCCTTAATTTGAGAGTCTTGTCTTCTCATTTTGTTTGACTTTCTGTTTGTTTATGTGAACTAGACAGAATAGCTGTCTGTCCCAATCTTGGCAACGTGGCCTTGCGTGGCTGCAGCCTCCGTGAGGCTGTGCGCCAGATAGCAGGGGCCGAGCGGATTCCCAAGGCGTCTGTGCACGGGCCCAGTGGCGGGAGCGGTTCCAGGTAGGGCCGCCGGTGAGGGTAGTGATGGCCCGTTGATCCAGCTCGCTCCCTTTGTTCCGTAGAAACGGGCACAGGCGACGTGTCTGGGAATGCGTGACCTCGCAGGCAGCCTGGAGCACCTGAGTAGGGCTCTTGGCTGTCCTGTCGAGGTGGAGGTGGACGTAAACACTGGCGCTCTCAGGTGTCTGTGACCCCCACCCCGCAGGGGGTCCCCGTGGGTCCGGGACAGCTCCCGCACTCCCCAGCCTTCCCTGAATGGTCTCTCTCTCGTCTGTTGTACAAAAAGTCGTCCCCTGTAGATGGGGCCTCTGTGTAGGCTGTGCTGGGGACTTTTGGTGGGCCAGCTAGAGCCAGACAGGTGTTTGAGACACCTGGGGCACTGGCCTGCGGCTGGAGCGGCTCTGGGCAGGGAGGCCCGGTGCGTGTGATGCCCGCGTGCTGTCCAGCCTGTTGGCTCCAGGTGTCAGGCGTGGGCCTGGGAGTGCTGCTGGCACAGCGCTGGGCGCCCCGCAGGTGGGCCTGGAGCACCTGGGGCCCTGCCACCTGCCCATCCAGGTGGTGGGGGTCTGTAAACTTGCCCTATGGGCATCTCCATCTGGGGGGGCTCCGCCACTGCCGAGGGCTCCCCAGGGCTCCCGGCCTCCTCCGTTTGGTCTCTCCCCGTCGTTCGCCGTTCCCAAGCTGTCCATTCAGCCCTCGGTGTCTCTTAGCAGTGAGCGCTCTCTGAACAGAGGTGTGTGTCGCCGGGCTTCGCGAGGGGCCAGGTGCAGCACCCTGCCATGCTCCCGCCGTCCGGGGCCTCCTGTCCATTTCCATTTGTTTCTCTCCTCTCCACTTCTGTTCCCTCCCCTTCCAGAGCTTTTCTGAACACACCTGTGATGTGCACTGCGACCTCACCTGAGGGGGAAGATGGTGGTGCCAGAACTACTTGCTCGTCACCGTGCAGCGTGGTGTAGAGCGCTGCGTGTGCCGGGCAGGGCGTGTGCCGCGGGCCGGGCATAGGGATGGCTCCAAGCTGAGGCAGGTCTCACAACAGGGCTGGACGCCGACCAGGTGGAACAAGGCACGCGGGCAAAGGAAGCCACGCCTGCCGCATCGGGGAGGCATCCGAGGCCGGGCCCGGGGTGGGGACTGGGCGGGGGGCGGGCGGCAGGCAGGAGTGGGTCCCGCTGAGGCTGGAGACCCTGGGGAGGCCACCGCGGCACGTTCTTTTGGGCTCTCTTCAAGGCAATTGAACTTTATCTGGCAGCATCCAAAGATTCCATGAAAGTTTGTAAGCCCGGAAGTGGCTTTAAAAATCATTAAGTTTGGCTTTTTTTTTTTCCCCCACATTATTTCTGGTTAGTGTGGAAGATGTTTCCTTATTTTCAGTCTTTCATATAAAATATAAAATTGGATTTAAAAAACATTTAATTTCCAGCATAACTAAATATGTAGGTATGTATATGAAATATATTTCTAACAGTGTAGCCATATAACATTATAGTGATACTTTTATAGATGTTTAAACAAACGATAGGTGAGGTTTCTATAAATGGAGTCATTTTTATGACCACCCTTTCTGTGGAAAGCTATTGAGTTTCAAAGACCAAACTTAGTGTGTGGGAACCATAGCTAAAGGATCTTAAACTAAGATCTCTGGTGCCTTTAAGAAAAAATGGTTTACTTTCTTTTTGCGTGTTACGGGGGACCGCCAGCCGGGGACCGGTGAGTCCCCGTGTTTGCCAACACAGGTACCACAGCTGTTTTGCAGACATCTTTAAAAGGCGATGTGGATATTTTGGTATTTGAGGACTAGGTCTTTGAGCTTGTCATGGGAGTCACGTCGTTTCGGAGACCAGTTTTTAACCTTAACCTTCGTTCACATGGAACTCTGGAATGACTGTGGTTTTTGAAGAGCAGCTGTGGAATGCACTCGTGCGTATGTAATTAAGTGTTTCTTGAATGGCTGTTAAAGATCTGAAGACAGTTACATTCAGGTCCGAGGAAAGGACTTCCTGTGGGAATTCGGTGTTTTTGAACTGTCGGCCGGCCCAGGACTGGAGTTTGCCGGTGCCCTTGACTCCAGGGGTCCCCGCGCCAGCAGCCGAGGAGTGTGTTGCTCTCCACTTCCTCGCCTCTCCCGACTCTGCAGCTGCGCTGCCCTTCGATTTGGAGCACTGCGTGTGTTCACACTCCAGGTGCGAGGCCCTTTCAACGTACAGAACAAATACAGGTGCCGAGAGAAAAGGAAGAGACTTCAAACTCGATCGGAGGCGAGTGTGACATTCATGGCGCTTCTTTCAAACCACTTCTGACGCTCCTGAGGCTCGTGACGCTGTGAAGGTGAACGTATAGACGGTTGAGTGTTCATCCCGGTGCATGAAGAACTTGGCACTTCTCGTGAAATACCTGTGTCCACGCTTTCTTACACTCTCTGAGTAGCGTTTACGAGAGCTCACGAGTGCTAACGAGTTCATCTCTAAGGAGCGCTTTGGGAATCAGCGTGCAGGTCGACCTGACACTACAAGTCGCAGTGGAACCAGTCACTGAAAGGGAGTGGTGCTTTCGTGCTCAAGCACAGAGGGCTGTTCCTTACAAGGAGTTGGCTCTCGAGTTTTTAACCGCCCGTGCAGCAAATCATCACTGGAGGAATCTGAACGGCTGACAGTCTTCAGTGTTATTTTGCTTGTCTATTTCGTTGTTTATTTGCTTATTTATTCTGCAGTACCTAAAAATTATAGCTTATTATACAGCAGTTGCGGATACATCAGCCAGATCCTGTATCATTTAGATAATTTTGAATCTCCCTTTTTAGCTGTACCTGTTATTTTTTGTTCATATTTGGGCATTTTGGGGTGTGTGTGGGGGTCAAGCGTGTCCTCACTTATCAGTGGTGATAAGTGTGACTAGGAAATACATTGATCCATTGATCAAATGCAGGCCGTGTGTTATGTATGCCGTATCGGTTATCTTTGCTACGTAGAAATTACAGAACCTCAGGGCACACCACAGGAAGCGAGAGTGCCCACGTGTCCGGGGGCTGGCCGGCCGGCTATGGGGTGACGCGACCGGGTGACTTGGCCCTGCCCCACACGTCTTGCTCTCCAGCAGCTGTGGCAGTGGCAGAGCGCGAGCCCCCGTGCCTCTGCTTGCATCATGTCTGCTGGCCAAAGCACATCATTCTGGGCTGAGCCCAGCGTCCAGAGGCGGAGCAGGCCACCTGCGCTTGGTAGATTGGCACCGCAAAGTTACGTGGCAAAGGGCATGGGAGCAGAGAGCGAAGAACTGGGCCCTGTGATCCAGCACGTAAGACTTGGGATTTTTAATGGGAATAGTTGGTTTCACTTCTTACCTGCCACATATGTTGTCATGAGGGATTATTTGCTAGTAAAGAACAGAAACCCACTTGAACTGGCTTGCAGGTTACCGCAGACAGAACGGACAAGTTCACAGACACGTGAACGCAGATAACCAAGAGCGAGCAGGGCTCCCTGCCGGCCGTGCGGCTTGGAGGCCGTTTTTGTCCGTGAGATGCCGCGTGTCTTCGCCCATCTCGTTCCTATTTCTTGTCCCTTGCCTGTGACCCAGCATGGCACCTCTGTCCCAAATCGGTGCGGCCTTTCAGCTCAAGCGCCACCCTGTGTCGCCGTCCGACCTTGTCCATCGCAACGTCACGTCCCGGAACCCTGGCTCGTGGGCGGGCTGTCCTCGGGTCTGCTCCCGGCGTCTCCCCGGGCCGCGCCCCCCCAGGCTTCACCTCTCTCAGCCCCTCACTCTCTGGTCTGGCCCCATCCCGTCCCGTGACTTCAGGTGCTGTCCCAATGCTGGTGACTCACGGGTCTCTCGCTGCTGCCTGGACTTCTCCCCCGAGCTCCAGACTCACATGTACCGCATCTCGTTCCATCTCTCCACGTGGACGCACCTCATAGGTCTCTCAAACCTGCTCCCCAGACGGACCCATGATCTCCGCTCGCAAACCCGCATTTCCGTCTCCTCGCAGCAAATGTCAGTTTCACTGTCCCATGTGCTTAAGCCTCCAAGTTCCTTTTTACTAATATTTGGTTATATATTTCTTTAAAAACGTTATGCGTATATTACGGTTCTAATGTAGTACATGCCTTATAAAGAAAGCACACTTAGCGATACAGATGAAATAAAATTGATCTTAAAAGGCTTGCTAATTAGGATGCTTCATAGTTTTTATTTTCGAATATCTTAAACACAATAGTGACTTAAATGTGCCTTAAACGTGAGTTTTATTTTTTATTGTGGTAAAAAAACACTTAACGTAAAAGACGTCCAGCTGAACCATTTTCAAGTGTACCGTTCACTAATGGTCAGTGCATTTGCATTGTGGTGAAGCAGGTCTCCCGAACTCCTACATTTTGCGAATCTGAAACTTCGTATCCGTCGAACAATAGCTCCCCTCCCCCCGCTCTCCCGAGCCTCCGTCAGCCGCCATCCTGCTTTCTGTTTCTATGATTTGACTACAGCAGATATTTCATGGAAGCGGAGTCATAAAATTGTCTTTCTTTGTGACTGGGTCATTTCACTTAGCATAATGTCCTTAAAGTTCCTCCTGTCGTAGCATGTGGCAGGCATTCCTTCCTTTTGAAGGCCGAACGATATTCCGTGGTCTGCGTGTTTATCCAGTCATTCGTTCACGACACTTAGTAGCTTCCATCTCTTGGATACGGTGAATAACGCTCCTGTGGACATGGGTTTGCAAATATCGCTTTCATTTCCCTTGGATATAGATCCAGAAGTGGACTTGCCGGATCATAGGCCGTTCCATTCTTAATTTTTTGAGGCACCTCCATGCTGTTTTCCACAGTGACTACACCATTTGATCATTTGATGGTCCCACCAACAGGGCACGAGGCTTCCAGTTTCTCCATATGCAAGATTCGGAGTCTTTGTAACTTCTCTCCCTGAATTTAGATGAGATTGCTCATGGAATCCATCAGCAAATCCTCTTGATTTATGTTCAGAATATATCCCCCATCTGACCGCTTCTCGTCTGTTTGTCATGGTCACCCCTTTCCCGCTCACCATCGGCCCCCGTCTGGATCACGGCAGTGGTCTTCCAGCTGACCCCTAGCGATCCGTTCCGCACCAGCAACCAGGACGATCGCTTTAGAGCGTAAGCCAGATCTTGTCCCTCGTCTGCTCAGAAGCTTTGATGGCTCCCGTCACACTGAGATGAAGTCTGAAGTCCAAAGTCCCTCTCGCCGTATCACGTCCTAAAAATTCTCATCACTCACAAAGCTTCAGGCACACTGACCTCCTGTGCCCGAAACCCGCCTCAGGGCCTTTGCACTTGATGTACCTGAGTGGCTTTATTCATATACATTTGCTTGATTCACTCCTTCCCTTAATTGTGGCCTCTGCTCACTGTGACCTTTTCAGAGGCCTTTCCCCAACTGCCTGTCTCAAAAGGCACTCGCCATCAGCCTTCTTGGAGCGCTTACCACTCTCTGACGTCATACTGTATTTATTTGTGACTTTTTTATTGGCTTCCTCCTGCCAGAGAATGAGAGCACCGTGAGTTCTGCTCAGCATCCTGCTCTTCAGAGATGCTCAGTAAATATTTGATGAACGAATGAATAAAAGAATACCTTGTACTCTTGCGTCTAAACAGCTTTGGCCAGGGCGACCGAGATGCCTACTGTACACATGGCATCCTAGGTGTGGGGGACTTCAGAGCTAAACGCCTACAGTGTGTCTCCCCCCTGCAGCTGAGTTCTCCTGCTCATATTCTCCTGTGGGCTGTTGCTCAGGAGATCCGAGTAGGGAAGTCTAGATGCCTCATCCAGCCTCCTATTGAAGAGAACAATTCAAGGATTGATGGGACTCGCTCGCATCCGTCTTCCTGGCCCCAGATCACCCTTTCTAAGTGGGTCTTGGCTGCTCTTCCTTACCTGCAGCCACATTTCCTGTTGCAACGTGAGGACAGGGCCTCGTTTGCACAATGAGTGCTGGACGTGGGTTTTAAAGCAAAGCCAGAAATTCCTCCTGCAGGGGAGATTTGGTAGCTTGCCAAGTCGGTGAGTTATATAACGGAATCTCCGCTTACCCTCCTCGTAAAAGATACCAAAGCGTCAAAGACAATGGGCTTTTCTTCCCAGCTCGCTCGGGATGTCCCTGGCACTCTCCTTCCTGCTGCCCTGCACTTCGGGGGCCCTGGGATTAGAATGATGTGTCATCGCTTTTTTTTTTCCCCCGGCTGGGTTTGAGATGAAGTTATGAGGGGAACACTCGGTTAATTCTGAAGGGTCCGCTCCGCCGAGCAGAGTGCTTCTGCCTTACATGGGCGTCTGTGCCGTGGAGGGGAAGCGAGCATGTTAGGACTGGAACGTCACCTCGGCCCATTCACGCCTCCTCGGGGCCTTGAAAGGTCTCTCTCGGTCTTACTAGTCTGTTAGACACAAAGATATTTAAAACGGGTCTGTAGACTCCGGGGTCTTGGGACCGGTGACCAGGTGAGTCTGTCAACTGTAAGAGATTCAAAGATGATCTCACACGCTGTGTTTGGTGTCTCGATGTGGGTGTGGCTTACACAGCATGTTCACTTTGTGAAAGTTCACGTCGTCTGCCTAGGATTTGTACACTTTGCTGTACGTATGTTATACTTCAGCAAACAGGCTTTGTTAAGAAAACCAACCAACCGTAATTCCTACCGTAATTCCAAGGAGGTCTCCTGGTGGACGTGTTCAGGGAGAGGATCGCACCCCCAGATTAGTGCTGGGACCAAGGAAAGCGCCCTACGGGTGCACACATAAAAGGGATCAAGCTCGTCTTTTAAGGGGAGGCAGAGGGGGATCAGACAGAAGATTTAAATGGAATTTATTTGTCACCTCTTCCTGGCTTCCTCCACACGCGATAAAGATTTATATAGAGGAAGCCAGAATAAGTAGGTTAGATTCCAGTTCTGTGCAGCATGCCTGGAAGATAAAATATCATCGCCTTAAAAAAGGCAAAAGATACATAAAAAATATGACTGCCCTCAGGGAGCTTGTGATGGTCATCACCCCAGACTTCACCGTTGGCACAGCTCGCCAGCTGGGCGAATGAATAGGAGTTGGAACCCATGGCTGTGGACTGTCCATTGTTGTGTTTTGTTACTGTGAAATATTTAGTGTTCTTAATGGCTGGCAACGGCCCTGTATTGGAGAGAAGGGGTGTTGGTGTTTGCTGTGCGTGTTAGAAGCGGTGGGCACAGCAGTGGCTAAACAAAATGACATCACTATTTTTTTTCTAAACGTCGCCGACTAAGAGTCTGATGAGACACAGAATGGTTTTCTTGTTTCTTTGCATCATGATGATCGATCAGAATTGTAATAGGCGATCATTAACCAAGCATTGGTTAATTTTTCCAGCGTAAATGCATTGAGCTCATGGGAGGAGCCGGCGGGCGTTGGGAGGCATCGTACAGTAGACAGACTCCAAACCGGTCTTTGAACACTGGGTTCCACACGTGCGGGAACGTGAGAAATGCCTTGGTGACAAGTTTAAAATGTAGATGCCTCGGTCCTGCCCCCGGATCCCGTGAGCCTGGGGAAGCCGGGCGCCACGCAGGTGTGGGCGGCTCACGCAGTGTCCCGTGAGAAGTGACGACGGGGAATGACGAGGCGCAGAGAGGAGGGCTGGTGGAAGACACGTGCCTGGAAGCGCAGCACGACAGCTCTCAGTGAGGAGGCGGGCTCGTTCCCAGGCTGGAAGCAGCATTTGTCTAGAAGGAGCAGATGTGGCAGGCAGTCTCTAGCCTCGCAGGGCCTGAGGTCGGACAGGTAATAGCAAGCGAACCTGTCATCCTTAGCATGCTAGAGTCTGTGCTTAACATGGAAGGTGGCTTAAGAATGATTCTAAGATTTAAGTGAAAATGTCACCCGAGAGGAATTTGTGTCTCAACATGGCAGAGCTGGAACTAAGCTCCGAGAGTAGCTTCCTGTCGTTTAGGAGAGAAGCCTGGGACGTAACTCGTGGGGGTCAGCGTGGGCTGAAGCTCTGAGACCGTCGACGAGTGGTCCTTCCACGTGTGTGTTTGTTCATGACACACTTAGCTAAGCACCTACGATATGCTCCGTTTGGGGATAGGGCCCCGGGATTTCCCCGTCAAAACGAACCACCGTCGTTGCCTTCACGGTGTTTACAAGCTAACGAAGGTGTCAGCACAGGAGTTTCTCCCCCCGAGGCCTGTGCCCCGCGGTGCCGGTTAACTGTAGCATGGTGGTTTTGCCAGGGACCAAGCTTTGCAGGACGCAGACCCCTGCCGATCACAGCATCATGGAAACAGGGACCCCGGGGACCCAGGCACGGCATTAGCGGTGCAGTCCCCCCGACGGCCACGCTGTTTGGCAGGGTGCTGCGTGGCCCTCGGCTGTGGTTGGTTTGGAGAGTGACAGCCGTGCTTCTTGAACGTGGCCTCACTACCCTGTCACCCGGGGACCTTGTCAAAAATGCGGCTTCTGTGGGTCTAGAGTCAGGGCTCATGTCCAACAAGCTCCCAAGATGCCGCTGCTGCCAGGAGGGGGGCCACACCGAGTCCAGAAACCTGGAGATACCGAGTGTCTTCTGGGTCACCCGCAAGTCCCTCATAGTTAGTTCATTTTTCATTAGTTTTGATCGATTGATTTTTTTTTTCATCTTGGCATAATGAGGTGCACTATAACTACAGAAATTCCTTTGCTCTTGAAATTCGGCCAGAAAAGCAGCTTCGTGGCTGCAAGTGCTCGCCTCTCTAACCCTTTATTACCTCGTCGAAAATATTATAACATCATTTTGGATAAAACAAGATTTCCTGAGTTCACCAACTATCACAGTAGAGCAGACAGACTATAATTATAAGTGTGACAAATGCTCCGAAGGAAATGGGGAGGGCCGTGTTGGGGTGTTCTGGCTGCCGTACGTTTGGGTAGAAGTCATATTGGTTTCTTGTTCTCCTCCTGCACCCCGTATCCTGCACCAGTGCACAAGGCAGCATGTCTTGGCACAGAAAATGTTGGGGGTGGGGTGGGCAGTAGCTCTATTACCCGAAGCTCGTCCAACAACCAGTGTCTGTGAAACCACCACTCCATGTGCATCTCGAAATATTAGCCTTTTTATTTCTGGTTTACAGTTTGTTTGCAGCAAGCAGAAAGAGAAAAATTACTTTCAGATGGCTGTAACGCTTGACACTATTGGGCTTCGTGATGTCATAGTGCATAAATGAGTTTGGTGTAGGTGTTGCTTCTTTTTAAATTGTTTGATATGAGGTTAAAAACTTAATTACATAAGATTCTATAGAGAACAGATTTTCTCTGTCACTTTTAAGAGTGATTTTTTTTTTGTCATCTTTCGAGAGACAGTATCAGAGCACACACAGAAAATCATAGGAGGGGCAAGTTCGACGTTCTTGATTAATTTCCGCCCATTGTCTGTTGGCCTCCATGTTCAAACTGGGAATTCCCACGGCCAACATCAAGGGCATTCTCTGGCTGTTAGTGCAGGTCCCGTGGCCACCGAGACCCGCGGAACTCGTGGCCTTCCCCAGCCCAGCGGCGCCGTGCTCTGTTTCCATGTGTGGCCTCCTCAGCGTCGGCGTTTCCATGTCATACCTCCCTCCTCGAAGGGTCGCTGTGCCCCGAAATCTCGCAGGCAACATTCGTGCATGACACCCAACTGCCGAGGGCCCTCCCGGGTGCCACAACAAAGTACGTGGAGTTTCTGAGAAACAATAAAATAATCGTCAATGTCCAAACTCAAAAAGGTTTTCTTCCCGTGGGTTTATTTTTATACCCTTTATATTTTATCTGTGCGAGCACACAGTGCTCGTTACCGGTCGGCATAGGCACAGACACAGCGAAGCAGGTGACAGTGAACTCTGCGGTGTCACCAAGAGGGTTGGGCTCAAGGGGTCAAGGCGTCTTTGTTGGGATTTTGAGGCTCTTCAGATCTGACTAGAACGACAACAACAAATGATTGACCCACGTGATACCCCTAATTTCGATCTATCGAAGGGTTTTGTTTGGTTCTACCTGCCCAGCTGTATGAGTTATTCCATGGCTGTCGTGACCCAAACATTTTGATGCAAAAAGCCTTCATCTGGGCAGTGACTTCGCGTGGCAGGCTTGGGTCAGGTGGCCCGGGTATGGGTCCTGGCCTCACAGCTCATCAGCTGTGTGACAGCGGACGATTTCTTAACCCTGTCCAGCCGCCCCGTCTTCTTTTGAAAGACGTGCCGCTCTGAGGGAGAAGCAAGGTGGTGCTCGAATGTCCTTACGACGTTCGTAGGACACTGTGAGCGCCTGCTGATAGTAAACGGAAGAGCATCTGCTGAGCTCTGTGAATACTAGTTATCGTATACCAGCGACCTTGATTCCTCACTAATATCAATCAGTGTTTCTAAGCGCTCGTCTTAGATATGTCATATGTGACGTGCATAGTATGTAGTTTAAAAGTTTGGGGTACGAGATTCAAGGGAGCATCTCGTCCATCCGGAAACCTGACTAAGAGCTGTCTTCGTGGAAACCTGTTTTCTCCTGTCCGGGGAAACGGTCGTGCTGGGTGGTTCGCTGTCTCGCACGTGCTTGGGGAAGGGAAGGCTGGTTAGGCCGAGTGCCTCCATCTCTGCTGCCTTCCCTCTGACTAGCGAGCCTGTCCCTGACCAGGCTCCTTTCCGCAGGCACGTCCGTGTTGGCGGTGCCGCGCTAGAGTGTGTGTTCGCTGCTGGAGAGCTGGAAAGCGGCCTCCGCGGAGGGCGAGGTGGGGTCTTCTCGCTGCTCTAGGAGACGAGGGTGCTCGTAGACTTTATGCGGGATTGTTTTCCTTCGTTGCTTTGTCTTCAAAGCACATCCTGCCCTGTGCAAATTATAGGCACATTTTACCTGGATTGGATAATTACGTATAGCTGCATTTTGAATATTAAATCAAACCTTTTTTTTTTTTTAAATCACGTGACATGTTGCAAGACCCGGCCATGGAGACTCTTAATGTTATTCAGCATTCAGGAGTGAGGGCAAAGGTCAAGGGTCAGGTCACTTAAAGGAGGAATTGGTTGGTTGGTGGTTCAGACTTACTTATCCAGCTATTCCTTGTGGCCCATGTCACCTTCCAAAGGGGATAAAGAGCAAGAGAAGCTCACGACTCCCCCCACCCACCCACATTTTGCTTTATAAAAGCCACCAAGCCTGTTATACAAATTCAGTTATCTAATCTCCTGCTGTCCCTGGCAGCAAGAACAGTGCCACAGGAGGGGTCCAGGTGAGCAGAGCCGAGAGCTTCCCACACCTGTTCCGCAGCTCGCTGATAAAGCCTTGCTGTCCCACAGCCTTCTCAATAGCCCCTCACAGCTGTCCTTATTCCCAGACACAGAATGTCCATGGCTGAGCTGATCAGAGCAGACCCTCCCTGTGGGCAAGCCCCAGGGGAGGACAGAGCATACTCGGCCCCTCTCCAAGCCCGCCAATCACTGAATGGGACTTCCTCCCAGCGGGCTGGAGAGAGGCTAGGTGTGTCACCCTTGGCAGAGTCCCCTACCAGGGGAAACACGAGCCAAGAGCATGAGGGTTTGTTCCCACCTTGTCCCAGCAAATATTTATCATTTCCGTGAATATCAAGCAGGAACGTTCGGTGCCAGAGCAGTTAATTAAACCCCATACTGCTGGACTCCATAACCCTTGGGACTTAACCATATTGACCCCAGATTACAAACCAATCCCCACTTCCCACACCCCAAACTCCATCATGGCAGAAACTTAAATATGACCTTTTCCAGGTACTGGTAACATTTCAAAGTAATTTCCCTAAGCACCACTTTGAGGTGACCCAAATGTGTCCTGACAGCGTCGGCAGGGTAGAGGACAGATGTCAAGTGGCCGTCCCTCTGGTGGTACCGAGAGGTCCGCGAGCTTCTTGTCCGGTGGGGCCGCCTGCAGGGGCGAAACACATCTCCTGGGATGCTGTGGGCCTGCGTCCCGAGGTGAGGTCCCATCGGAGGGGTCAAAATTCTCAAAGTCCTCCTTGTGTACGTCGCTCATTCTTATGTAATTTTAGGCAGCTTGCCATACTCTACATAAACCTCTTTTAGGAAAATTTAGCATGGTGGGGGGGAGTCTATATTGAGAACCGCACCCCCAGTCTTAACCGTGTCTGGGACAGCAAGCGCCGCCCACCCCATTGCAAGTTTGATGTGAAGCAAATGGCTATTTTTGCTTTGTGCAGACTCCACCGTATAAAGTGCTAAAAATAACCAAACGCTCAGAAACCATTTGTGATGCAAAAACGACTTTAGTGGGGAACGGTGTTGTTTTCTGCCCTGGTTAAGACTAAATAGCGTAGGGCAGAAATCATGCCCTAGAACCAGCTTTGCCAGCTCATGCCGAGGCTTCTCTGGTGTCGGAGGGACCTGCAGTTTTCCCTGGGGACTTGAAATGTCATCTTGCCCACACAGACTGTTAAAGAAACTTAAAATAGTTTAGACAGGCTTTATTTTTTTTCTTTTTTGCCTAAAAGGAATGGTCTATTTGAGTCTCGAAGACCTTGTGAGGTTTTTTAGGACTTAAAAGAAATAAAAAGAGAGAGGAATGGGGATAAACAGACCACAGGTTAGCGCAACCGGAAGGCAGAGTCGTTCTGCCTGTTCATCTCCACGTTTTCTCACGCTGGCGACGTTTCTTGAGCCCTGCTGTGCCTGCAGCTTGGCCCGTCCTGTCCCCGAGAAGCAGATTTGCCAGTGTTGTCAAACCTGCCCCCAAAATCACGCTCTGAAGTCTGAGGTGAGACGCCTCTTATTTTTATCATCAAGTGGGCAGTGTCCATCCCCGTCACCCCCCTGCACGTGGTAAACAAGCTTCCCGATCCAGAAACGCGGGAGCGTGCCCGTGCCAAAGGAACAGCTGGTTATTTTAATGCCTAAAGGCTGTGTTCCCGCCGCGTCTATAGGAACACGCAGCCCCGCCACCTGTGTGCGGGGCGAGCCCAGCTGACCCAGCAGGTGTGCACAGAGGCGGATGTGGCCTTCTGCGTCTCTCTATACCATTGTGATTTGTGTCATTGTCACCAAACTTCGAGGGGGAAAGACAGATCCAAGGTGGTAAGTGGCCGACCATGCTGCCTGCGTTAGAGGGAAGTGGACAGAGAGGACTCACATCCCGGATTTGAAGGGACTAGGAACGGAGTGGCCACCGTCCCCCAGCGGCCACTGCATTCTGCCTCAGCCGCCCAGCCCTTCGAAGGCTCCCCTTTATGGCTGTGAAAGCCAGTTGCCATCCGTTTGGTTTTTCTGGCCGGTGACGAGGTTTCAGAAACGTAAACGACTCGAGGAAAGTGAAAGCAATACTAGACTTTCTGGAAAAATTGATGGAATGCGTCGGCCTCCTCCCGGCGGCGTGCGTGCGGAAGGGGCCGCCGGCTCCCCCACCGTGAGATGCTGCGCGTTTGGGCGGGTGGGTGACGGTGACGTGTCTCACAGCCTGCCGGCGACAGTCACACCCCTGAAGAGCTCCTCACCCCCAGCCTTTATTTATTTAAATTTGTCTTTGGCATATAAAAGACTCATGGCATAAGAGGTGAAGAAAAAGATTCTTTGGAAAAAACCCAAGCCATTTCTTCTATAAGGGAGATTTGCCGAAACAGGAAGTTGGATTTGGAGCTTCCTTGGAGGCCAAAAAAAAAAAAGAAAAAAAAAAGGTAAACGTTTCAATGCAAGTACGGTCATAGCTATTTTCATTTAAAAAAAGAAAAATTATAGGATAGCCTCATCTATAATAATATCTGTTATATATCTGAACTTTACGCTAGAAAATCATCCACATACGATGACGTTGGGGGGAAATGAGGGTTCGAATCATGGCGCCGACTGGGTGCAGTCTGAGTTGCGGGCTTCGCCAGCGAAAGGTCAGCGGCCAGCGGATCCGATGCCTCCAGAAGGTGGCGGGGGGCGGCACCCCCACGTTGCAGCCTCTCTGGGCAGAGGGCTCCATCTCCATCTAGCCTCGCCCCTTCTTCGCATTTCCCGGGATCCGGCCGCTCACATCTCTGTCATCCAGCTGGCCGGTTTCAGGAAAGATGCAGCTCGAGCCTCCGCCTCAGCTGCAGGCGTTCACTTGCCTTATTTGGTAAAACCGTGGGCCTCCCGTTCCTGGAAAGGGCTGTTTGGCCAGTTTTAAGGACTCTTCCCCACTTCCCCCTCGGGCGAGCTGGGAACCAGAGCTTGTGGGCAGCTCTGTGGCGTCTGTTTTGAACTGGGGCAACTGCAGGCTTGGTGTGTCCTTATTCTCAGTATATACAGGGCTGATGGCCATGTCCCCAGGGGGACGTTGACACGGAGTATATATAGTGCAGGGTAAACTTCCTGTGTAACCCAGGGGCTCAGGAGCGAGCCGGTGCTGTGCGTTCGTCCAGTCCAGGAGTGGACACGCCCGCCCTGCCTCTCCCCAATTATTGTTTCCGGTTCTGCTTTCTCCCTACCTATTTTGGGGCTTTTTCCCATCCCTTTTAAGGAATAGATTGTTTCGCTCACACGAGGGCCCCACGTCCAGAGTTCTGAGAAAGCTCACGGTCTGTTATTCTTCGAGCACCTCTTTCGATGCTGTTTGTGGGACACTTACCCGTGTTCACGGCACATGAAGCCATGTTCTTCCTGCCCCATCGGCCCCTGCCCCCCACACCTTCCTTAACCGAGTGGAATCTAGAATTCTGACTACACATCCTTCCCTCGTTTCTAAAAAGGATTGTCTTAAAAATAATTAGCGTGCGTTTTAGAGAGGTGAGGTGTGGCTTATTTCTCGGAGCTTATATTCATTTTGTGTTTTAGCCTAAAAAAGAAGTTTGTAGACCCTCGGTTCCCAGATAGTTTTATTCTTTCTGATAAGAGATGGAGAGGAAGTGAGGTTGATGTAAGCTAATTTGTCCTCTTTACCAAAAGAAGCCTTTTGTTTGTTTGTTTGTTGTTTTTGTTTTCTTTAAGGAGAAGGAAGTTGCATTCGTTAAGAGTTTGGGGAGAGGGGGCCGAAGGAAGTGTCTCCGCCTCCCAGAACGCGGAGGCTGGACACTCCGTGAAGCTCTGCAAACTCACTTTCGTTTTCAAGGACCTGTGAGTGGCACGCTTTTCATCTGCCCTGCATCTCTCTCTCCTCGCTCTGCCTGTCACAGAAAGGTTCCCTGGTCTTCATCCTCACCCCGAGATTCATTTTTGGGGTGTGTGTGTGTGTGTGTGTGTGTGTGTGAAGTTAAGGAATCCCAGCACCATAGGACACCCCAAAAGGCTAATGAGGAGGCACGCGTGTGACATCTAGAAGTCTACCGGGCATGGTTGTCGGCCACCAGAGTCAAACTGGCCTTAATGCTGTCAGAATGTTTTGCTCCCTATTCAGACCAGTGAGGGGCACCCTGGGGTACCCCATCCTCCTCGGGTTCTAATTCTGTGCCATTCCCTGACCTGGCACTTACTATGGCATTTGGAGGCTCAGTTCAGTCTGGTCCAGTTTGGGTATTTCTGTTTCCTCTTTAGAAAATAACAGGCAAGTTTGGGAAGCTTTCGAAGCAATGTGCCTGCCCGGTGTGCTGTGAACCAGCCGGCCTATTGCTGGGCTGAGGGTGCAGACCCGCCAGTTAGGTGTCTCTTCAGGATGTGCAGGAAGGAATGTTTCGATTCAAGCCCCGGTCGTCCTCCTGCGCTAGGCGTGACTGTGTCTCGGCTGGCGTTGGTTCCTTGACCCTTCTCGCTCATTCTTCCCCGTCCCTAACTCCGTTCGGCCGATCGACGCACGGAATGCCTGCTGTGTGCCTGCTCTCTACCAGAAGTCTGCCCGCGCGGTCCCGTTTCCTCCTCAGTGCGAGGCTGTGTGGGTATCGCTGTTTTTCTCCTGACGACCCAGGCTTAGCGACGTACCCTGCCCAAGGCGACGCAGTTAGCCGGGACCTGCTGCCGTGCCCCCCGCTTTGTTCTGCTGCGTCCTAGCTCTGTTTAAGCCGCTGTCCGGCCGCCCAGAGCCGTGGGCGCCTGTTCGTTGCGGTACCCGGAGACGGCGGCACAGTCGCGGGCGGCCTGGACCGCAGGCGCGCTCGTCCTGCGGTGCCCGCTGCTCTTTGCCGAGGTCGCCCCCTGCCCGGCTCTGCCGCCACGCGCTCGTAACCGTCACTCTTCTTGTTACCTCCCTGTGCTGTTCTCCGACTCGGGCGCACCTGCCTCTCAGGTGCCTCTCAGACCTGCAGGTCCTCTGAGACGTAGGTTCCCAAGCTCGACGGCTTCAGCATCACCTGGGAGGACCCAAACACGAGACGGCCGGCCCCATCTCTGCAGTTGGGATCGGCCGTGGGAATAATAGCTTCGCATGTCCCTGGAGATTGCGATGGCCGGCTAGCTTGGCTTTAGGACAGCATTCCTCAAAAGCCCCGCGGCTGGTGGAGCACGCGGTGATCTCGTTAGGAGGCAGATTCTGGTCGCCGTCTGTGGCCCAGGAGATGCTGGGGCTCCGGGGTCCCAGGCTGCGTTTGAGTCGCTGGTGCCCAGACCGTGCATCCTGAGATCTTTAAGAGCTTCCTTTCTTTTCCTAAGGGATCCAACGAGCTGTGTCTCCTCGTGGCTGGAACTTGTGGCTTCCAGCAGCTGCTGGGGGCGACTGCTTCAGGAGTGAAGTGAGGACGGGGGGCAACATCAAAGGTATCGAAAGAGAAGCTGTCTCGATTTGGGCCGTACTTGTTAGAAAGGCAGGCTCCCCGCCTGGGGCGCTGGGCACCTAGTCTTGGCCCCCGAAGGCTGCGGACCACACCGCTGGTCTCCTGGGAGACGGGTCCCAGGTCCCCACACCTTCCCGCTGACTGTTAACCAGCCTGCGGAGTCCAGAACCGAAGCTGTGTGGGGAGTCTCCCCCAAAGATGGCTCCGCTGCGAGCTTGCTTTCTTCAGGTCGTGCTGGGTTTTTTTTTCTTTCTTGGTATGAAATCAGACCCAGGAAGCCTCAGCCCTGAGATGCTGGGTCAGTCTGACGTCCGTCGCTGGAGTGTGGCCCCTGGGCCGCTCCCAGCCGGCGTCCCGACTCTGGATCCCGTAGGAGCTTTTTGTGAGAAGCAGATAAACGCAGCCCCCTCGTCACACAGGAAGGTGCTCATGCGGAGGTCTGCCTCCTCGTGTCCCCTTCCCGGCCCGCGTCGGCCCCCGTCACCAGCTTGCTGTGTAACTTTCCGGACTCTCTGTCTCTGCATGTGCACACGTGTACGTGCCTGGTTTGCTTTTATTTTTAAGTACATGATCGAGGGGGTATTTAACACTACAGTGGGGTCTTAAACCTGTATTTAGACGAGTGCTGTTGTCACTTGGCTTTGCAGACACGTGTCTCTGCTGGCTGTCCAGGACCTCTGCGGCGGCACCCCGGGGCCCCGCCCGTCTCTTCCTTTCTGGCCTCCGGATCCTGGCCTGGCCCGGGGCTCGGCCTTGGCCCTCATCTCTTCCCCGTGTCTGCTCCCTGGGTGACCTCATCCAGTCCCTCCAGGTTAAACGTGCTGATGACCTAACGAATGTGTTTCTCCAGCCCCATCAGCCTCCCCAGAGCTAAACACACCCTCTTCCAACTTTCTCTGCCTCGTCCCCTCGGGCGGACCTCAGAGGCGTCTGACCCTTGCCTCTGTGTGGACCTGGCAGGGTCTCGTCACCCCGCACCTGCTCCGTCTCCGCATGCGGCTCCTCCTCTTGCTCAGGCCTGACCCTTTCCACGCCTGGCACATCCCAGCATGGCCAGCGAGGCCTCCCCCTGCCTGCTTCCCACCGCCCACCGTCTGTTACAGGTCAGTGTCCCTCTCTGAGGGGACTTCATGGAAGAAATACATTTCGTGTTTCGACCCAGCAGACAAGTGTATGTGTATAGACGTGTCTATCTGACTGAAACGGACCTTTACTGTTTGTGGTGTCCCCCGGCATTTCTTTTTCTTTTATTTTGTGAAAAGAAGGTGTTAGTTAGACCGATTTCATGACCCAGTTCCGATCCAACCCGCAGTTGGCAGTTTGAAAAACGCCGGTCTGGATCTGTGCTTCTCAGGGTGGCTCTGGGGCCCAGCAGCCTTGGTGGTGGAAACTAGGAGCTTTTTAGAAATGCAAATCCCGACCCCTCTCCCGGGCCGCCGAGTCACAGTCTGCACTGAGGAGGTCCCAGGCGACTTGCCAGCCCGTGACCCGTGAGTGGCACTGGTCTGGAGCCACTGACGGCTGTGGTGTCCCCTGCAGCCTGGCACTGCGCGCCGAGCTGGCTGGGCGGGCCTCAGGCTCTTCCCCTGCTTCAGGCCGCCACACCTGCTGGACTGAGACCCCGCATCAGCCCTGGCCGCGTTCACGTCGCCTAGAACACAAACGACACAGCCCCCGCGCCTGCACGCGTCGCAGCGTTGGATCAGGGTGCCCTGTGTGTGACCGGATCGCGGCTGCCCGTTGACGCCGTCTGGCCCCTCCCTGCTGCCGGAATTTTCACAATGTCCCCGCACGTGGCTGTCCCGGCCCTCGCCATGTACGGCCCCCGTGCCTTTCCCGTGGTGAGCCGATCCCGCCCACGGCCTTCGCCCTGTCCGGGGTTTCCTTCTGCAGCCGTGCAGGGCTCACACCCTCACTTCCTGCGTCCGCACAGCCGTCACCGCCTCGGGCTCCCCGACCGTCCCGTCTTGTCACCTCCCCCCGAGGGCCCCTCCTCCCCGCTTTACCCTTCCCCGGGCAGTTCCCCCGACACTGTTCTGAGTCGTTTCCGCGCTGACTCTTTCTCGCCCCCTCTGAGATTGAAGCCACGTGAGAACGGAGACCATCCCTGTCTGCCTCGGTCACCATCGTGTCCCTGGGGCCTGGACAGTGTCTGGCACGAAGCAGGTGTGGACCTGGCGTCCACTCACGGACGAGAGGCCGCGACGTGAGCGGTGGCTGCGTCAGGGTGACCTCTGGCTTACTCCCCGCGCATCCGCCCGCGCTGCTCCGAGGCCGGGAGTCGGGGAGAGGGCGTCACCCCCTCCTTAGATTTCGATTCAGGATGGCGTTTCCTTCCCAGGGGAGGGACGCAGAGAGGGAAAGGCCGGAGCAGCGGCATAACCTGATTCTTCTTCCGAAGGGGCTCGGCTCTCTTCACAGTCCTGGATCTTTACGTTGGGCTGGTTTTGCTTTTTCTGCCAGAGTTTGGAAGACTTTTAATTTTAATTTCAAAGAGAAGCCTTTGACTGCATAGCAGAAACCTGTGATGGACGGGCATCCGGTGTTAGGTGTCAAGGTTATCCAGGCTTGCGTTTGGGGCCGATGTGTTTAAGTCACGGCTGGCTGCCCACTTAGTAGATTTTTGTTGAGTCCTCGTTTGGAGACATGTCCATTTAACCGTCGGATCCGATGTAACCGTGCGACGTAATGGGACGTCTGAGTCGAGCCGATTGGAAAGGCCGCAGCGAGGTCTGAGAACGTCTTTCGCTTTACATACTTGGAGGATTGTTCCTCCTGCTTCAGGCCTTCAGCGTTGATCCCGCCTTCAGTGGGTTAATTCAGAGCTGGGGTGCTAAGGGTTCTTCGACTAAAAAAGGTGCCGTGAGAATAATGCCTGGGACGTGGTCACGACAGGGCTCCAGGGAGGCAGGGGACCGCGCCCGGCTGGCGCCTGCCTGCGGGGCCTGGGGATGCTGGGCCGCTGCAGCCATCTCCGTGCCCACGGCGAGGGTCCCGCTTCCTGCCGCGTGCCCGAGGACCGCCGGTCTCTGTTACGCCCCTCGACTCTCGGCTCCAACACTTCGATGATATTCATTGTGCGTTAAGCGTTTGCCTCGATTTTGCTCAGCGCTTGTGAAGCGTACAGCCTTCCGTCTGCGGCCATGTGAGCAAAGCCGCTTGTCGCCCGCCCTCCGTGGCCTCCGAAGTCATCCGCCCCTTGGGCGCAGACAGCCCGGAGCCTCGCTCAGGCAGCATCTTGGCTCACGTCGCCGGCCGAGTCCAGGGGCCGAAACAGGGCGCCGTGTCTTCAGGGGCCGTGTGTGCGGCTCTCTCCGTGTTTCATCTCCGCTGTCATTCGGCTGGGTGTAGCTCTGGGGGTACCTGCTCTTCTCGGCCATGGCGGGGGAGGAAGAGGTCTCTGTCCACTTTCTCCACTGGTTGAATCGCACAGACTTCGGGGCCACGGGCTCTGTGGCCAGGGGATGCCACCCCCTCTTTGACCAGAACTGGGTCCGGGCCCACCTTTGGAGTAGGGGTTTGAGGGAGCCCTACCGGAACGCTGGCCTGTGGCGAGGCTGGAGGCCGGTTCCCTGAGGAGGTGTGAGTCACGTCACTGAAGAGCGCGGGGCTGGTCTTCGCTGGGTACGCCGAGAACGGGTAGCGGCCCTGGTGCAGCCACTGAAAAGTGACTCACGGTCGGAGGACAGGACGCGCCGTGTGCCGGGACGAGCGCCGGCGGAAGGCGGGAGACCCCAGCCCTTCCGATCCTTGCCGTGGCACTGGGCAGCGCTTCACCCACGGCGGCCACGCGTGGGCTTCATTCGCAGGCTTCGTGAACGTCCATGCGTCATTTCCTTCTCCCAGACAAGGCCACTTCCGCTTCGTCCGTTTTCAGAGAAGGAACCTGACCCTCCAAGCAGGTGAACGGTCTGAGCCAGTAGCAGAGTCTGGGTTGCATTTAATGTTTTATGCAAGAGCTGAGAGGAGAAAGAATTGAACCCAGTGGCAAGGGGGCTGGTGACAGACTTTTTTCTTTTCCATTACAGCCTTGAATTTCATTCAGGGCAATAGACATTGGATAACTGTGTAAGGTTCTGACTCTAGTTCTGCGGGAGAATGCAGACCGAGCGAGACAGCCTTGCCTCCCTGTGGGGAAGGAAGAGAGAAGGCAGCTCTGTGCTGTCACAGCCCCGCTGTAAGCATGAGAACTTAGGTACCAAACAGACTGCGTAACGCACCAGGAGGGCCCAGAGCCACGGAGAGCACGGGCCGTCTGATAACG
>NW_006434366.1:3042219-3043887 GCF_000325575.1 Pteropus alecto | reverse complement strand
CTCAGACTCTTCCCCAAGGGGCCTTTTCCTTATATCTTCGGAAATTGGGGTTTGCCGTCCACGTGCCCAGTGTGTGCTTAAGTGCGTGTTGAAGTGTGCCGAGGCCTGTTCCGTCTCCTTCCTCTGGCCTGAGGAAGCCCTTTCACGGTTGTCCCGTGTCCTCATCGCTCCAAGCTTCATGCCGTCGGCAGCTTCAGTATGAAAGAGAAATCTCGCTTCAGAAAGAAATCTTTTGAAACGAAGCATGCTCCGTTGGAGAAGGCTGGTGACACTGTGTCCTGAGGGTGTTCTGTGCTTCACCCACGGCGGCCACGCGTGGGCTTCATTCGCAGGCTTCGTGAACGTCCATGCGTCATTTCCTTCTCCCAGACAAGGCCACTTCCGCTTCGTCCGTTTTCAGAGAAGGAACCTGACCCTCCAAGCAGGTGAACGATCTGAGCCGGTAGCGGAGTCTGGGTTGCATTTAAGGTTTTATGCAGGAGCTGAGAGGAGAAAGAATTGAACCCAGTGGCAAGGGGGCTGGTGACAGACTTTTTTCTTTTCCATTACAGCCTTGAATTTCATTCAGGGCAATAGACATTGGATAACTGTGTAAGGTTCTGACTCTAGTTCTGCGGGAGAATGCAGACCGAGCGAGACAGCCTTGCCTCCCTGTGGGGAAGGAAGAGAGAAGGCAGCTCTGTGCTGTCACAGCCCCGCTGTAAGCATGAGAACTTAGGTACCAAACAGACTGCGTAACGCACCAGGAGGGCCCAGAGCAACGGAGAGCACGGGACGTCTGTTAACGCTGCAGCACGAGGGGGCACGGAACTGGAAATGCGGGCGAGGCCCCCTCCCCCCGGTGCCGCCGCAGCAGCTCAGGCCTTTGCTCTGGGCCGTGAGAGCCTTCGGAGAGGCCTGGGTCGGGAAGGACGCATTGGCTGGTGTTTCAGGAGGTCAGCGCTGGTCGAGATGGGGGATGGGAGACACAGAGGCCCCCGGAGAGTCCCCATGGGGGGCGATGTCATTGCAAGCCAAGGCGAAGGCAGCACAGACGGACGGCGGGGTGGCCGTGGGCCGCAGGCACGGTCTCTCGGCCCTGGGAGGCGGGAGGGAGAGAGGGGTGGGGGCCCGTGGAGTTTCTCCCTGACTCGCCAGCAGGGCGGTGGCGCCATTGGCTGAGTCAGCTGGTTCCGAGAAGGCATGGGTTCAGGGCGCGATGGGGCGGAGAAAGACTTGACACTGGGCCACGCGGCCGTGGTGCAGAGGTCGGCTGCCCAGCTGGTGTGGGCGGGTGTGCAGGTGCAGGCTGGGCCCGTAAGTCGGGTCTGGGGTTCAGGATGGCTGCTGGCAGGGAGCCTCGCACGTGTGAGCGTCTTCAGCCGGGGAGGCGTGTCGCCCGGTAGGGAGCAGAAATCAGGCCGCGGGACTAGCACCGATGGGTGTCCTGGTGGCCGCCGTCAGTGCTCCGCCCGACCTCTGGCGGACCACGTGCCTCTCCCACGACCCGACCTCCTGGCTGTCCTCAGAAGACTGTCTTCTGTCCTAAGGCGTCGCCAGCCCAAGTGGCCAGGAGTCTGCCATTCCCACCCACACCGGGGACTGAGTGATAAAGGAGAAAGAGAGCCTGGCCTCCGGCCTCAGGTCAGGAAAGCCAGAGGCGTCATTTGCGCTTCCGGCCGAGGCCAC
>NW_006434366.1:3037862-3040962 GCF_000325575.1 Pteropus alecto | reverse complement strand
GCGTTCAGGAAACCCCGATTTCACCAGAAGATTAAAAAATCAAGGCGGAAATGTTTTGGGAAACAATATTCCATCCACCTCTAAGCGCTCATAAATCCTGCGAGTTATATTAAAGGCTCCGTCGAATCTTGCAATAAGGAGATCGTTTTTGTCCAGACGAAGTGTGTCTAAAGCTTTGGCCCTGAATTTGGAGCTTCGGTTAGGGTGTGATCTCATGCAAGTTACTTAACCTCCCTGAGCCTCGCTTTCCTCCAAGACCGTTGTCAAGTCCACCGCGTGTTCCAGAACCTCCCGTGGCCGTGTCCAGTTCGCCTGTGTCCCCTACAGCTGGCTTCCAGCACGAGGCATCGTGGTCGGGGCGTGGTCTCATCAGCCACGGGCACACGCCCGCGAGTGTTTTGCCCTGGCTGGCTGTTTTGGGATGCCTGGCAGTGACACGTTTTCTCACGCATCCTCAGACTCTTCCCCAAGGGGCCTTTTCCTTATATCTTCGGAAATTGGGGTTTGCCGTCCACGTGCCCAGTGTGTGCTTAAGTGCGTGTTGAAGTGTGCCGAGGCCTGTTCCGTCTCCTTCCTCTGGCCTGAGGAAGCCCTTTCACGGTTGTCCCGTGTCCTCATCGCTCCAAGCTTCATGCCGTCGGCAGCTTCAGTATGAAAGAGAAATCTCGCTTCAGAAAGAAATCTTTTGAAACGAAGCATGCTCCGTTGGAGAAGGCTGGTGACACTGTGTCCTGAGGGTGTTCTGTGCGTAAAACATCCCATTTTTACCATCACCCTCAGCCGTGGACCCTTCACCATCAGCCCGTGTCGCTGGGGGAGGAGATGGGATCTGGGGCCGAGGACGTCACCGCGGGCCCCGGAGCCAGTAGGTGTAGAGCCGGTCTTGAACCCAGAGCCTGTGTTCATCGCCCGTCTGTCCACAGTTGCAAATCAGCAACCCCTAGGCTGGCTCCTGCTCAAACTTATTTTTTTGTTGAACCTGCACGATGGTTTAAAAATTGAGTTCGTTGGGTCATCCTTCAAAAATGCAGATTTCACACAAAATTGTCAGTTTCTGACATTTTTCCTGGAATATGTGGAGGACCCAGCCACACTGGGTTAGCATCCTCAGATGGCAGCAGTTGTCGGAAACCGAGTAGCCACTCACCCTTCCCGGTGGCCAGCGCTCACGGTGGCCGTCACCCCCTCCTGTGGCTTCCTCCTCGCTGGCTCTGGCTGGCCGCTGAGGGCAGTGGTGTGTGTGATGCCTCCTCGAGGCGTGGACACAGGGCAAGAGGCGTCAGGAATGCTGAACGTGATGATGGTTGGCCGAGGGCGGTTGGCCGATGTCCTCCCCCATGAGGCCGTCACCGGTGGGTTCTCCCCGCTGTGACCCCTGGGTCTTGGCCTCAAGCGCCCTGCCCGAGCACGGCCGCATCCACTCGGGTTTGTGTGGGTCGGGTCGGCGTGTCAGCGCCCACGGAGGAGAAGGCGGATGTGGCTTCGTGGTGGTGTTTTATGCAGCATACAATCAAGTCTCACTTAAAAAATGTACAGTTTGATGAGTTTCGACACATGTACACACCTGTGAAACCATCACCGCAGTTAACGAGGATACTGCCACCCCCGGGGGTCTCATCCTGCCCCTTGGGCGTCTCCGTTCCTTCTCTCCCCCGGCCCGTCCCCCGCCCAGCACCCCAGAGCCGCTGCTTCACTGTGCGTGAGTGCGCTTCCCCGAGTCTCGTGTTCACTGGGATCGGGCCGCGTGCACTCTTCTCTTGGGCCCTGTCGCGCAGCGGGCCTCTGCTACGACGCGTCCACGTCGGCGCCGTCACCAGTCCGGCCTTCCCGCTGCCGAGCCCAGGTCTGTTGCACCCCCCAGTTCACTTGTCCACACGAGGCCGAGTTTTGGGTATTGGGGCCCCGGTGTCTGGCTCTTCATCACGCCGCCCGGCTCCCCCGGGGGTTAGAGCGGGCGTCCAGGCTCCCTGACCGACCTCCTGGCTGTCCTCAGAAGACTGTCTTCTGTCCTAAGGCGTCGCCAGCCCAAGTGGCCAGGAGTCTGCCATTCCCACCCACACCGGGGACTGAGTGATAAAGGAGAAAGAGAGCCTGGCCTCAGGTCAGGAAAGCCAGAGGCGTCATTTGCGCTCCAGGCCGAAGTCACCCCCAAAGGGCTTTCCCCGAAGGCCACCAATGGGCTTTTCTCTCTCCCCTGTCCTGTCCCCTCACCCCCTACAGGCCCATCCTGGAAGCACTTCCTCACTAAATCATCATACGTGAATCCTGTCCCAAGGTCCCTCCTGGGGACCCCACCCGTGATGGGGGTTTATCTCTCCGGGTGACGCCCTCCAGAGACAGGTGTCCAGGTGTGCGTGGCAGCTGTGCGGTTAAGGAGCACCGGGCCCCTTGCCGTTCCCTGCCCTCCCATCCCTGGTCCGTGCCTGTCCTCAGGTTCTCTCTATCACAACATGGCCACCCCAGCACCAGCCATCATGTTCACATTCCAGGAAGAGGGAAGGAGGAAAGGATGAAGAGATGCACCCACCTGAGGTGCGTTATTTGAGATCTTTGGCCAGAAACGCCTCCCCGTGGCCATCTCACTGGGAGGCTGGGGAATGTCTGTGTGTGGCTCTGGTGTGACTTTGTGTGTCTGTTTAAATCTGGGCCTGTGACCACCCCAGTGCTGAGGTGTCGTGCTAGTGGGGTCCGAGTAAGCAGCAAGCAGTCTCTGCCACGGAGGTTAAAATCAAAACAAAGCACGCGGATGGGACTTCTGGAAGAAGCCTGGGTGAGGGGAGGCAGTAAAGCGGGTGTTTACGTGTTTGGGCTCTGGGTTTAGCCCCGTCTGCCACACGCCCTCTCCTACCCGCCGCCCCCCTGGGCTCTAGTGTTATGTGACGTATAATTGGGGTCAATTGCTAAGCCTCAGTGTCCTCATCTGAAGAATAAGGGTGATGATAACAGGGAACCTCGCCCAATGGGAAGTTAGGAGGATGTGTTGCCATGTGGGAGACGCTTCGCGTAGCACCTGACACAGTCAGTCAATTTGGGCCGCTCTGTACCGGGGCAGGGGCCTCAGCGGAGGGACGTTTCTTGGAGCGGAGAGAGAGGAGGTGCT
>NW_006434366.1:3034342-3034559 GCF_000325575.1 Pteropus alecto | reverse complement strand
CCCCTGGGTCTTGGCCTCAAGCGCCCTGCCGTGGCACTGCCGCATCCACTCGGGTTTGTGTGGGTCGGGTCGGCGTGTCAGCGCCCGCGGAGGAGAATGCGGGTGTGGCTTTGGTGTGGTGTTTTATGCAGCATACAATCAAGTCTCACTTAAAAAATGTACAGTTTGATGAGTTTCGACACATGTACACACCTGTGAAACCATCACTTACCGAGGA
>NW_006434366.1:3032871-3034136 GCF_000325575.1 Pteropus alecto | reverse complement strand
CGTCACCAGTCCGGCCTTCCCGCTGCTGAGCCCAGGTCTGTTGCACCCCCCAGTTCACTTGTCCACACGAGGCCGAGTTTTGGGTATTGGGGCCCCGGTGTCTGGCTCTTCATCACGCCGCCCGGCTCCCCCGGGGGTTAGAGCGGGCGTCCAGGCTCCCTGAGGTCGTGAGCGCGTCTGGGCTCTAAGGAGATGCCCACCCTGGGTCTCGTGGGGATGGGCAGGTGGACCCTCCGAAGGGCCGCAGCCCGGGTCTCAGAAAGAACGCCCTCTCCGCGGACCTTCCCGTTCCGTGTTTTCGGAGGAGATTAAAGAGCCTTAATTTTTAGCTTCTACATTGAGAAGACTTTCCTGGCATTTGTGAAATATATGTGAACGTTTACGTGTCTTCCGTGTAAAACGATAGTCTGTGGGCTGTTTAGAAATTGCAATATGGCGGTCGCGGTGGGAAGGGTGGCACTCTGGCACCTAAAGTTCACGGTGGTGGGCACACCCCTCGGAAGAAGGTCAAGGTCGCGGCATCGAGCCAGTGTCTGTGTCCGTCCCTCTAAGGCTGATTCGCTCCCCAAAGGGGGGAGTTCCACAAGACAGCACTAGCCGTCACGACACAGGACTGGAGAGAGAAGAATCATGGGCTTCTCTTACTTACTTTCTTGGTCAGTGGTGCAGCTCACGAAACCACACCGTAATTTCGTAGTTTTCAGAGAAATCGAGTCAGTGTTGCGAGTTGCATTTATTTCTGGAAGCGTAGTCAGTCAAAGCTCACTTCGCCCAATGTCTGGTGTGACTTTGTGTGTCTGTTTAAATCTGGGCCTGTGACCACCCCAGTGACGAGGTGTCGTGCTAGTGGGGTCCGAGTAAGCAGCAAGCAGTCTCTGCCACGGAGGTTAAAATCAAAACAAAGCACGCGGATGGGATCGCTTCTGGAAGCCTGGGTGAGGGGAGGCAGTAAAGCGGGTGTTTACGTGTTTGGGCTCTGGGTTTAGCCCCGTCTGCCACACGCCCTCTCCTACCCGCCGCCCCCCTGGGCTCTAGTGTTATGTGACGTATAATTGGGGTCAATTGCTAAGCCTCAGTGTCCTCATCTGAAGAATAAGGGTGATGATAACAGGGAACCTCGCCCAATGGGAAGTTAGGAGGATGTGTTGCCATGTGGGAGACGCTTCGCGTAGCACCTGACACAGTCAGTCAATTTGGGCCGCTCTGTACCGGGGCAGGGGCCTCAGCGGAGGGACGTTTCTTGGAGCGGAGAGAGAGGAGGTGCT
>NW_006434366.1:3027101-3028147 GCF_000325575.1 Pteropus alecto | reverse complement strand
GCTGTTGGCTGTTTAGAAATTGCAATATGGCGGTCGCGGTGGGAAGGGTGGCACTCTGGCACCTAAAGTTCACGGTGGTGGGCACACCCCTCGGAAGAAGGTCAAGGTCGCGGCATCGAGCCAGTGTCTGTGTCCGTCCCTCTAAGGCTGATTTGCTCCCCAAAGGGGGCGTTCCACAAGACAGCACTAGCCGTCACGACACAGGACTGGAGAGAGAAGAATCATGGGCTTCTCTTACTTACTTTCTTGGTCAGTGGTGCAGCTCACGAAACCACACCGTAATTTCGTAGTTTTCAGAGAAATCGAGTCAGTGTTGCGAGTTGCATTTATTTCTGGAAGCGTAGTCGGTCAAAGCTCACTTCGCCCAATGTGGCGTCACATTCATTGTTTGAAAGGTCATCGACAGCGGTCTGTCTTGAGTGTCAGCAAGACCCATTGTGAAGACCTTCCTCTCTCTCCCTTGTTTGCAAAGTGCGCTCTGGAAGCCTGGGTGAGGGGAGGCAGTAAAGCGGGTGTTTACATGTTTGGGCTCTGGGTTTAGCCCCATCTGCCACACGCTCTCTCCCACCCGCCGCCCCCCTGGGCTCTAGTGTTACGTGACGTATAATTGGAGTCAATTGCTAAGCCTCAGTGTCCTCATCTGAAGAATAAGGGTGATGATAACAGGGAACCTCGCCCAATGGGAAGTTAGGAGGATGTGTTGCCATGTGGGAGATGCTTTGCATAGCACCTGGCACAGTCAGTCAATTTGGGCCGCTCTGTACCGGGCCAGGGGCCTCAGTGGAGGGACGTTTCTCGGAGCGGAGAGAGAGGAGGTGCTGAAGGGGCCGACGAGGGACAGGGAGATGGGAGGAGGATGGCAGAGGGTGACAAGTGGCACCAAGACTGGGGAGGACGAGGTCTGAGAGTAAGTTGACTTTAATATTTAGGTTGTTGATGACCTTCGAGAGAATTTCGGTAGTGTGGCTGGGGCCCAATGTCCTTACAAAATCAGGAGGGCGGTGTACGACCCTGCTGTGGTAGAGGAAGACCTGGAGTCTGTGTGT
>NW_006434366.1:3019324-3022460 GCF_000325575.1 Pteropus alecto | reverse complement strand
GCTGTTGGCTGTTTAGAAATTGCAATATGGCGGTCGCGGTGGGAAGGGTGGCACTCTGGCACCTAAAGTTCACGGTGGTGGGCACACCCCTCGGAAGAAGGTCAAGGTCGCGGCATCGAGCCAGTGTCTGTGTCCGTCCCTCTAAGGCTGATTTGCTCCCCAAAGGGGGCGTTCCACAAGACAGCACTAGCCGTCACGACACAGGACTGGAGAGAGAAGAATCATGGGCTTCTCTTACTTACTTTCTTGGTCAGTGGTGCAGCTCACGAAACCACACCGTAATTTCGTAGTTTTCAGAGAAATCGAGTCAGTGTTGCGAGTTGCATTTATTTCTGGAAGCGTAGTCAGTCAAAGCTCACTTCGCCCAATGTGGCGTCACATTCATTGTTTGAAAGGTCATCGACAGTGGTCTGTCTTGTGTGTCAGCAAGACCCGTTGTGAAGACCTTCCTCTCTCTCCCTGTTTGCAAAGCGGGGTTTTCAGACCTGAGTGTTACTTCACAGGCTCACACACCGGATGGTGGTTTCTACGTTACAGATGGTGGTTTTTATTCTCATGTGCTGTTTGTTTAACTTTTGGGGAAGTTATAGTAATTTTACATTTTCCAATGTCCCTAATTATATTTGTTGTCTTCCTGGGTGAGTTTCTAGAACAATTTTTTTTTGAAGAAATAATTGAGAAGCTCTCTTTTATTTTTCCCTTTTGTTGGTAGGACGGGTCGGTGGGCATGAGTTGCCTAGCAGGAGGGGAAGGAAACCCGTAATTTATAGTTCATTGATTTTTGACATGGGTTCCAAGACAATGAAAGAGGGAAAATCATCTTTTTAACAAGTGACACCTGAGACAATCAGATTTCCACACACAAGAGAATGAATTTGGATCCCTGCCTTACACACCGTATAGGAAAGATAATGCAAAATAGATCAAAGATCTGAGTGTAAGGTCTGAAACTGTAAACCAGCCAGAAGAAGACAGGTGTAAATCTTAATAAGCTTGAAGTTCGTCCACAGTTTCTTGATGTGCCCCCAAAAACATAAGTGACGAAAGATAAATCGGACTTCATCAAACTTAAAGACTTGTGTGCTTCAAAGGACAGTATCAAGAAAGGGAAGAGACAGCTCAGAGGCCTTACAAAATCAGGAGGGCGGTGTACGACCCTGCTGTGGTAGAGGAAGACCTGGAGTCTGTGTGTGTGTGTGTGTGTGTGTGTAGGGGGTGGTGGTGGTGGTGTCTGTGTGTGTGTGTGTGCGCGTGTGTGCGTGTGTTTATTTGGACTTTGCCACAGCACAGTCTGCCCTGCCACTCCAGGAGGAAATATAAGAGATCAGTGTCTGGAGTATAGAGAGAGCTCTTCCAACTCCACGATAATGAAAAAAAAAAAATTTAAAGGCGGGCAAAGGATTTAAATAGATATTTCTCCAACGAAAAATACAAACGGCCCCAAAGCACAGAAACAATCCTAACGTTTGATAAAGATGAAACCATGTCCCTGTTTACAAGGAATTTAGTGGCTTAAATTGGTGTCTGTGCCTCATCGTAGGTAAGTCTCTATGGTAAAATTCCCTTTTGAACCAAGAATTGAGAAAAGAGTCCCATAGAGTTTGTTAAGGGCCTACGTTTTGGGTCGAAAACCAAATTCATAAACAAACTCTTTCCATGAGTCTTCTGCTTTTGCAGTATTAGTTTTTAATAATGTTTACATAACTGCCCCATATTTCATCATCTTTGGTTCCAAATCCGGGACTTAGTAGCTGAGGGAACGAATAATAGTCCATTGTCCTTGGAAAGGGGTGTCTGTGCCCTACTGGGCTCGGTTGACAGGTGGCGGAGCTGGGACATGGGGTTTGTTTATGGCCTGAAGGGTTTAGTAACTGGTCCCAGGTGGGTTTTCAGTTCTCTGAACCAGGAGGTTATTATAATAAAGGTGTGAAGTGTCACCTTCCCAGTGTGGGGGTTCTGTGGGTTCAGTGGCTGCCTCTTCGCTGGGATCCTTTTAGCTCTGGTACATGGAACTCTGCTCCCTACACCTCGGACAGCCTCCTAGCTCGGCACCCTTTGCGGGCTGTCACTTGTCACAGCCTCCCTTCATTTGTCTGATCCGGCGTGTTCAGACCCAGCAACTACTCCATGCTTCTGACACAGGGCAAGGCAGAAGCCACCCTGGGAGGGACCAGGAACGTGGTTGTCATCCCCATTAAAGCAAGTTGACTTTCCGCTGTTTCTCAGGGTGAATAAGAGCACGTCGCATCCTGGGGCTCACATCCTCCAGTGAGTTGACGTGTCATCGGGGCTCGGGCATGCTTGCGCTTGGCGAGCATGGGTGAGGCCCGTGGAGCAGCGAGGGAGTAGGTTGGCTCAGCCAGGACGAGGGCCGCTGAGGACGTGAGCATGTGTCCTGTCTGGAGGCGCCCTCCTCACCCCCAGCCACGTGCTGCCCCCGCGGGTGCCAACTCCCGTTCTTATTTGTTCGTCTGTCAGTGAAAAGCTGGAGAGGTGGATTTAATGGGCCACGGCCTCCTTTTCCCATGGCGGCAGTTACTGTCAATCTGTTTAAAACGCGGAGCACGCCAGACAGGACGCCGTGTGAGAGCTGGCTTTGGCCTGAAGCCCGCGGCTGGCGACTTTCGCTTAGTGTGTTTTAAGGGAAGCTGCCATTGCTTCAGTGAATGCGTCCATATGTGCAGAGCGGTGGGCAAGGTTTTGTGGGTCTGTGCAGGGGACGACTGTCACCGCAGCCCCCGTGGGACTCACGGGGCAGTAGACGTGTGAGACAGTAATCCAGGGCTGCACACGAGAAGGCTGTACCAGAGAGGGGACAGAGTGCCACAGGGCTCCCACACTGGGGAGGTGACTTCTGGGGAGGGGGATGTTGGAGTCCTGCAAAGGAGGTGTCAAGGGGCCGGTCTAAGTGCCAAGGAGCTCGCGGAAAGTGGTGGGGGAGAGAGAGCAGGCCACACTCAGGTCGGTGACCTGCGCTGGCCGCAGGTAAAGACCTGGTCAGTTTTCGTCTGGGGAAGTCTGACCTGCTGCTCACTGTGGGCCGCCCCTCCCCGCCGGACAGGCGTTCCTGGCTGCCTGAGGGGACCATGATGTGTGCAAGTCACGGTGGGCTCCGCCCCTCGCTCGTTCACAGGCG
>NW_006434366.1:3013653-3015907 GCF_000325575.1 Pteropus alecto | reverse complement strand
ACAATTAAAGAGGGAAAATCATCTTTTTAACAAGTGACACCTGAGACAATCGGATTTCCACACACACGAGAATGAATTTGGATCCCTGCCTTACACACCGTATAGGAAAGATAATGCAAAATAGATCAAAGATCTGGGTATAAGGTCTGAAACTGTAAACCAGCCAGAAGAAGACAGGTGTAAATCTTAATAAGCTTGAAGTTCATCCACAGTTTCTTGACGTGCCCCCAAAAACATAAGTGACGAAAGATAAATCGGACTTCATCAAACTTAAAGACTTGTGTGCTTCAAAGGACAGTATCAAGAAAGGGAAGAGACAGCTCAGAGGGAGGAAATATAAGAGATCAGTGTCTGGAGTATAGAAAGAGCTCTTCCAACTCCACGATAACGAAAAAAAAAAATTAAATGTGGGCAAAGGATTTAAACAGACATTTCTCCAACGAAAAATATAAATGGCCCCAAAGCACAGAAACGGGTGGTCAGTATCATCCGTCATCAGGGAGATGCAGGAGGAAACCACGAGGACGAGTAGAGTTTAAACGGTGGACGCTCATGAGTGTGGGCGAGGGCGTGGCGGTGTTGAGCCCGCTCGTCGCCGGGCCGCTACATTGCGCGGCCGCTCTGCGAATCGGTCCGGCAGCTGCTCGAAAATTGAGTGCAGTTACCGTGCGACCAGCAGTTCCGCTCCTGGGTCCCTCCCCCGGAGAACTGAGCACATGCCTGCGTAAAACCTGTGCACAGGTGTTCACAGCGGCAGCATTCACGACAGCCAAAAAGTGGAGGCAGCTCAAATGTTCATCATCCGAACGTGGTGAGCAAATGAGGTGGCGTCTGGCCTCAGCCATAGAAAAGAACGAAGCCCCGACACACGCTCCCACGTGGATGGACCTCGAAAGCACGATGCTGAGTGAGAGAGGCCAGATGCAAAAGCCCACGTACTTTATGATTCCATTCATGTGAACTGCCCAGAACCCAGAGACAGACAGTAGATGAGTGGTTGCCCGGTGGCAGGGGAGGGGACGGTGGGGACGACGGCTGACGGGCGTAGGGCTTCCTTCGGGGGTGACGCAGACGATCTGGCGTCAGCAGCGACCGTGACGCCAACTCTGAATTTTCTTTTTAAAAGCCCATGGAGTTGTATCCGTTAAAGGCGTGAATGATGTTGGACGCGAATGTTATCTCAGTTAAAAAAGGGGCTACATCTAAAAACGTGCAAGCTACTGGAAACGAAACTCGTGAGAATTAGACGGTAACGTATCAACTTTTTGCCTGAAAAACAAGGGAAAAAGAAGCAAAGGGAAGGAAACGAGGCACGACCTCCGGGTGGTAGTTTCCGGACGCGTCCGAGGGTGCTTTCTAGGTGGAGACACGGCCCACTCTGACGCGGGGACCCGCGGCCTCCGGACGCGGCGTTGCAGGGAAGCCAGGGCCTGTGCGGTGGCGGTCGCTGAGCGAGTCGTGGAGGCGGGAGGAGGTGCGGTAGGGAGGACGGAGTCGCGCGTCTGCCGAGGCGTCAGGACACCAACAGGAGCACTGACAAAGGCGTCCATGGGAGGAGTCACAGCCGGACGGTTGGCGAGCCGGGCGCGGGTGGCCTCTGCTCGCAGGGGGACGGGCTGCCTGATTCTCACCACGAAATGCTATGCGAACGAGCTGACACGCTGCACTGATCACACATGAAAGCATTTCGGCCACAGCAGCATCAGTTCGCCCTGCAGAGGACGGCCGAGGGACGAAGTGCTGGGTCTTCAGTGCCAGGGCTGCACACGAGAAGGCTGTACCAGAGAGGGGACAGAGTGCCACAGGGCTCCCACACTGGGGAGGTGACTTCTGGGGAGGGGGACATTGGAGTTCTGCAAAGGGGGTGTCAAGGGGCCGGTCTAAGTGCCGAGGGGCTCGCGGAAAGTGGTGGGGGAGAGAGAGCAGGCCACACTCAGGTCGGTGACCTGCGCTGGCCGCAGGTGAAGTCCTGGTCAGTTTTCGTCTGGGGAAGTCTGACCTGCTGCTGCTCACTCGCGGTTGTCCCGTGTCCTCATCGCTCCAAGCTTCATGCCGTCGGCAGCTTCAGCATGAAAGAGGAATCTCGTTTCAGAAAGAAATCTTTTGAAACGAAGCATGCTCCCGTTGGAGAAGGATGGTGACACTGTGTCCTGAGGGTGTTCTGTGAGTAAAACATCCCATTTTTACCATCACCCTCAGCCGTGGACCCTTCACCATCAGCCAGTGTCGCTGGGGGGGGAGATGGGACCTGGGG
>NW_006434366.1:3006752-3009684 GCF_000325575.1 Pteropus alecto | reverse complement strand
GGGACCCGCGGCGTCCGGACGCGGCGTTGCAGGGAAGCCAGGGCCTGTGCGGTGGCGGTCGCTGAGCGAGTCGTGGAGGCGGGAGGAGGCGCGGTAGGGAGGACGGAGTCGCGCGTCTGCCGAGGCGTCAGGACACCGAGGGGAGCACTGACAAAGGCGTCCATGGGAGGTCACAGCCGGACGGTTGGCGAGCCGGGCGCGGGTGGCCTCTGCTCTCAGGGGGACGGGCTGCCTGATTCTCACCGTGAATCGCTGCGTGAACGGGCCGACACGCTGCACTGATCACAGATGAAAGCATTTCGGCCACAGCAGCATCAGTTCGCCCTGCAGAGGAGGGCCAAGGGACGAAGTGCTGGGTCTTCAGTGGCCGAGGAGGGGCTTGGTCTCTGGAAGAGGTGCTTTGTCCCCGGAAGGAGGAACGCAGGGGAGGGACCTCCGGCCATGGCAGGCGGACCTCCGAGATGCCGGCTGGAGCGCCAAGGAGGGCAGGTGGGTGCCGTGCTCCTCCGGGGGCCATGCGTGCTGTGAAAGGGACACGGCGTCCCGTAGGGAGCGTTCAGTCCCGGCTGGAATGGGACCCTGCGGAGACAGTGGACAAATGCCCGAAGGAGGAGCGTTCCCGTGTCACTCATGGGCAGCCGCATTCTCGCCATAAAAGATGAGCAGCTGCAGTAAAATTTCAACCCAGTGCAGGTGCTGACCCTAAACCGGATCCTGGACTGCAGAGGGGACAGTGCTGGAAAGGACTTCACTGGGTCAAGTGACAAAGTGGGAATGTGGAGCATGGATTAGATAAAAGTGTAGGGTCAGCATCAGATTTACTGGATGACCGTCTCCGGTCACGGTCACGTTAGAGGGCTGTCTGCATGGGGGATAAGTGTCAGGGGCAGAGTGTGTGCATCTCACGCCCCGGTGGCTCAGGAAATGATTTCAGATGTACATGTCCCATGTGCGAAATGTCACGTGTCATGTACGTGCTTATACAGAGCACATGAATGCTGAAGCACGTGGGCAAACCGCGAACAGCCGATGCCTGTGGACGAAGAGGAGTCTTATGTATGATTACTCTTGCAACTTTTCTTGTTTCTAATTATTTATAAATTAAACTCTAAGAAAAAGTGTCCATGGTCAGTTTTCGTCTGGGGAAGTCTGACCTGCTGCTCACTGTGGGCCGCCCCTCCCCGCCGGGCAGGCGTTCCTGGCTGCCTGAGGGGACCATGATGTGTGCAAGTCACGGTGGGCTCCGCCCCTCGCTCGGTTTCACAGGCGTCTCACAGGCGACCTGTGTGCTAGGAGGTCAGTCGTGCTCCTGATGACTCTCCGATTCGGACAGCAGGGCAGTGAACGACGGGAGGTCACCCGCTGTGGGACTCTGTGACTGGCACCGGCCGACGCCTCTCATCGGGCACATGGCAGGAGCTCCCGGCGCCTGTCCGAGGTCCACACGGCCTCGCAGGACCCTGAGAGCTGGCGCTCGGCCTTCGGTCCTCCTCCCGGCTGGGGCACGCCCATCCCCGTCACCCCCCTTGGCGAGCAGCAAGCCACCCCTCTGTGACCTGCCTCTGCACTTCTCTGTGTGCATCTTATGGCGTCGGATCTCTTTAGGGGGATGCGTGATTGCTTCCCCCCACCCCCACGTGGGCTTCAGGAAACCCCGATTTCACCAGAAGATTAAAAAATCAAGGCGGAAATGTTTTGGGAAACAATATTCCATCCACCTCTAAGCGCTCATAAATCCTGCGAGTTATATTAAAGGCTCCGTCGAATCTTGCAATAAGGAGATCGTTTTTGTCCAGACGAAGTGTGTCTAAAGCTTTGGCCCTGAATTTGGAGCTTCGGTTAGGGTGTGATCTCATGCAAGTTACTTAACCTCCCTGAGCCTCGCTTTCCTCCAAGACCGTTGTCAAGTCCACCGCGTGTTCCAGAACCTCCCGTGGCCGTGTCCAGTTCGCCTGTGTCCCCTACAGCTGGCTTCCAGCACGAGGCATCGTGGTCGGGGCGTGGTCTCATCAGCCACGGGCACACGCCCGCGAGTGTTTTGCCCTGGCTGGCTGTTTTGGGATGCCTGGCAGTGACACGTTTTCTCACGCATCCTCAGACTCTTCCCCAAGGGGCCTTTTCCTTATATCTTCGGAAATTGGGGTTTGCCGTCCACGTGCCCAGTGTGTGCTTAAGTGCGTGTTGAAGTGTGCCGAGGCCTGTTCCGTCTCCTTCCTCTGGCCTGAGGAAGCCCTTTCACGGTTGTCCCGTGTCCTCATCGCTCCAAGCTTCATGCCGTCGGCAGCTTCAGTATGAAAGAGAAATCTCGCTTCAGAAAGAAATCTTTTGAAACGAAGCATGCTCCGTTGGAGAAGGCTGGTGACACTGTGTCCTGAGGGTGTTCTGTGCGTAAAACATCCCATTTTTACCATCACCCTCAGCCGTGGACCCTTCACCATCAGCCCGTGTCGCTGGGGGAGGAGATGGGATCTGGGGCCGAGGACGTCACCGCGGGCCCCGGAGCCAGTAGGTGTAGAGCCGGTCTTGAACCCAGAGCCTGTGTTCATCGCCCGTCTGTCCACAGTTGCAAATCAGCAACCCCTAGGCTGGCTCCTGCTCAAACTTATTTTTTTGTTGAACCTGCACGATGGTTTAAAAATTGAGTTCGTTGGGTCATCCTTCAAAAATGCAGATTTCACACAAAATTGTCAGTTTCTGACATTTTTCCTGGAATATGTGGAGGACCCAGCCACACTGGGTTAGCATCCTCAGATGGCAGCAGTTGTCGGAAACCGAGTAGCCACTCACCCTTCCCGGTGGCCAGCGCTCACGGTGGCCGTCACCCCCTCCTGTGGCTTCCTCCTCGCTGGCTCTGGCTGGCCGCTGAGGGCAGTGGTGTGTGCGATGCCTCCTCGAGGCGTGGACACAGGGCAAGAGGCGTCAGGAATGCTGA
>NW_006434366.1:2992279-3003373 GCF_000325575.1 Pteropus alecto | reverse complement strand
GCGGGCCGGGCGCGGGTGGCCTCTGCTCTCAGGGGGACGGGCTGCCTGATTCTCACCGTGAATCGCTGCGTGAACGGGCCGACACGCTGCACTGATCACAGATGAAAGCATTTCGGCCACAGCAGCATCAGTTCGCCCTGCAGAGGAGGGCCAAGGGACGAAGTGCTGGGTCTTCAGTGGCCGAGGAGGGGCTTGGTCTCTGGAAGAGGTGCTTTGTCCCCGGAAGGAGGAACGCAGGGGAGGGACCTCCGGCCATGGCAGGCGGACCTCCGAGATGCCGGCTGGAGCGCCAAGGAGGGCAGGTGGGCGCCGTGCGCCTCCAGGGGCCATGCGTGCTGTGAAAGGGACACGGTGTCCCGTAGGGAGCGTTCGGTCCCGGCTGGAATGGGACCCTGCGGAGACAGTGGACAAATGCCCAAAGGAGGAGCGTTCCCGTGTCACTCATGGGCAGCCGCATTCTCGCCATAAAAGATGAGCAGCTGCAGTAAAATTTCAACCCAGTGCAGGTGCTGACCCTAAACCGGATCCTGGACTGCAGAGGGGACAGTGCTGGAAAGGACTTCACTGGGTCAAGTGACAAAGTGGGAATGTGGAGCATGGATTAGATAAAAGTGTAGGGTCAGCATCAGATTTACTGGATGACCGTGCTCCGGTCACGGTCACGTTAGAGGGCTGTCTGCATGGGGGATAAGTGTCAGGGGCAGAGTGTGTGCATCTCACGCCCCGGTGGCTCAGGAAATGATTTCAGATGTACATGTCCCATGTGCGAAATGTCACGTGTCATGTACGTGCTTATACAGAGCACATGAATGCTGAAGCACGTGGGCAAACCGCGAACAGCCGATGCCTGTGGACGAAGAGGGGTCTTATATATTATTACTCTTGCAACTTTTCTTGTTTCTAATTATTTATAAATTAAACTCTAAGAAAAAGTGTCCATGAGTAAAAGGAATCAGCTTTCAGCATCTGTCCTCTAGGGCTGGGGTATGAAGCCGGCTTGATACCTCCAGCAGAGTGAGCACTTCGCGGTCCCCTTGTCCCGCCCCTCCCGCATCCCCACTTCCACCCAGGTGGGATCCAAAGTGTGAAGCAGACACCACGGGAATATAAGGCAGGAGGCGGGGAGCGGAGTCTTAGCTGGAAACAATGTTGGGAGCTCCGGTCGGTACCTTTAACTTCTGAATCGGCAGTGTCCCGACTCAGGGAGACAGGGTCTTGCTGTCACCAGAGTCTTGCCTATTTTTTTAAAAATCCAAGGGCAGAGGAAAGAATCTTCTCTACCGAATACGTTTAAAACAGCAGTGGAAGACAGGTGTTTTCTGCTTAGAGCACCTGAGTCCCTAGTGGCCGCCATGCCCGTTGCATAGACAGAGCATAAGGGAGTCCGAGCGTGAAGGCGCTGTCCGGGGTCCCGGGGGAGGATGTGGGGGCTCCGTGTGGTAGGGTGGGGCAGGATGGGGGACGGGGGCTGGCGTCAAGGTGAGCCTAAAGCCTGAGAGATGCAGAGTGCCCTAGGTGGGATGTGACGATGGTGTCGGTCGGGGCGGTACCTGGGAATGCGGTTCCTGACAGAGGGGGCATCTGGGGAAAGGTGCAGGAGGGTGACGTGTGGCATACGTTGTGTGTGAGGACTGTAAGTGGCTTGCAGCGGTCGGAGCAGGGTGCTGGTGCAGGAGCGTTTGAGAGGAATGAGGTGCATGGGCCGGAGGGAGGGAGAGTCGCCCATCCCGGACCCGACGGCGGAGCACCTGGCGTTTTCGTTGCTAAGCGCATTGAGATACGTGTGGTCAGGGCTGGGGCTCCCAGGCTGCCGGCAGTGACTTGAGTGTGTGCGAGCTCTGCGGTGTGGTCCCCGGGCCACCGCCTTCCACGTCGCCTGGGAGCTTGTTAGAAATGAAGAACGCAGACCCCTCCCAGACCTGCCGAATCTGCGCCTCTGAACAAAGTCCCCCTAGACTGGTCCGCCTGCGAAAGGCTGAGAAGTGCCACGTTTATAATTCATTTATTCCATAGTCGGTGTTTCTCAGAGTGTGGTTGGGGGCCATTTGCATTGGAGTCGCCTGGAGAACTTGTTAAAATGAGGATTCCTGGATCCCGACCCCCCACCCATCCATCAGCATTTTAGTAAAACCCCCCAGCCCTGTGTGACAGACCCCTGGGTTTGAGCGCTGAGCTGTGGATTCCTGAAGGAGCGTGTCTCGGTCGAAGTCACCTGGGGAGGTCGGGGGTGCCGCATGTTCCCCGCCCCCTGTGAATTAGCGCCTCCTAGGGAGGGGCCAGAGCACCGCGTTGTTTAACTGCTCCCCACATGGCTGCCAATGGAGCCGGGGCCGAGAATCACGACCTTACGGGAGGTTAGGCGGGAGAGTCGGTTTTAGGACGAGGACTCCAGCCGCCCAGTGGAACTTCAAGTACAGCAAAGAGAGGCCACTTGGGAGACATAACTCAGAAGTGTCCGGAACACATTCGCCCTTCTCTTTCGTCTTTATCTGTCCATTTGGTCATGTTCGGTCACTTCCGGGCTCTGGTTCTCATGGAGGATGGAAAGGAAGGTTTTGTCCCGAGGTTCTCTGGGGTCAGGGGTCGGTTTTTCCTCCAGGGGACATTTGGGACCATCTGGAGGCATTTTTGATAAGAGCTGGGAGATGGGGTGCTGCTGGCAGCCGAAGGGCAGAGGCCAGGGATGCTGCTGAGTCCCTGCGATGGCCGCGATGGGCCCCACCGCACAGCCGACGCCCACCGTGGAGCGGTGGCGTTGAGACCCTCGGGTACAGCCACGTTTTCAGGGGAAGAGTGAGGGGAATTCCTGGAGAATCTCTTCTTTAACGAGCCACTGTCTGGAGTGTGACTGTGTTGTACCTTTCAAGTCAGGATTCTGGGGAGAGAAGCAGCTTGACCGTTGTTCTCGAGAGAGATCGTGACTTAAAGGGCGGTTTGGTGGCCGGCCGCGTTCGCTAGGACAAAGGTAACACGGAAGCGCCGGGATCACAGGTCCCGAAACAAATGAAGGACACGGCTTTTCTCTTGATTAGGGTAAATACGTGCCGTCTTTGAGCGACTCCTGGTTCGTCTGTTGAGTTCCTTTTGGCTGGTTAGGGTCGGCGAGAGGGTCTCTGCGGAAGGAATGTGTTCGTTGAGCGTGTCCTGCGTGTATAAAAAGTCAAACACGTCGAGGGGCTGGCCCAGCTCGTGCACGGTCGGGCCGGTCGGGGACCCCCAGGTGGCAGGGAGCACTGAGGGGCTCAGCATTGGGTCACTGCGTTCTCAGGAAAGAGGGGCGGGCGGGAGCGAGAGACGTGGGCTGGCATCGTCCTTTGGTTTTGGTGTCCACTTGCCCTCTCGTGTCTCCACGGAGAAGCGGGTCAAACTCAGCTTGGCCAGTCGGCCGCGTTGCCTTGGACGCTGTGTGGACAGTGTCTTGGGTGGGGGCGGGGACAGCAGGTTGGCCATATCCGTTTTCCTGTTGGAGACCGTGGGCTGTGCCAGGAGGTCCAGCCTGCTTCCAAAGCGAGTTCGTGCTCAGACTCTCGTGCCCTGGCTTCTCGCCCCTTCCGTGTCTTCCGTCCCTCCCCCTGCCCCGGCTCTGGCTTGCGGCAGAGCTGCGGAGCGCGGCCGAGGAGCCCTTCTCAGCCTCCCCCACTCCCCGCAGGCCGGGCGAGGGGCCCCTCTGCTCTAAGCACCCCGGGGCGATCCGTTGGCTTCTCTGTCCCTCTTCCCTGAGGACGCTCAGGGACCAGGTTTTACCGAAGGGTTATCTCTGGTACACAAGTGCTTAATACATGTTTGTCGAATGAAGGAAAAATCTAATTACTGCAAGACGCGTTTCCTTGGTGTGACGGAGATTCTGATGGGGTAAGTGTTTTTCCAGGAGGATCCGGGCCGACCAGCCCAGCAGCTTACGTAAGTCCGTTCAGATCAGACGCTCCAGACCTCCTGAGCGTCCCTGTGTGGACCATGTGGCAGGTCCTCAGAAGCTCACAGCGCTAGCATTTTTAAAACAGGCAGGGCCGTGCTCGGTGAGATTGCGTCTGCCCTTGACGCGGATGGTGCCGAGGGCGCGGGCGTCGGGGGGGAGGCTTCGCACCGGCGTGCACGGTGCGCGTGCTGGTCCACTCTGACGGGAGCTGGCCGTCCTCTCGCCTGTTTTGTGATCGTCCGTCTGTTGTGTTTTTTGACAAGTCCGGCCAGTTCCTCCTTCCCAGAACACACTGGTTCTCAGGTGGATGGCAAAGCGGACCGGGTCACCTTTCTGTCTTGTCTTGTTTTTCCTTCTCTTTCTCTTCTCTTCCTGTTTTTCTTTTTCTTTCTTTCTTTCATTGGGACTTAAAGAAAAAGAACCTTGTTTTGAACTTGGTTAATGCTTGTTTGGTTTCTGTTAAAATGTCATGCTTGAAAATAAATATTATAGATGATCTTAAAGACTTTTATTATATGAAAAATTTAAGCCTGTGCACAAGTCAAGAGGATGCTAGTGTCAGGAAGGTCCGCGTACCCAGCACCACCTTTAACGACGACCAGTGCACAGCAGATCTTGTTTCCTCTGTGCCCGCCACCCGCTCCCTCCCAGCCCCCGCCCGCCCCCACAGCCCCCTGCCCCACTGTTTTGAAGCAGATCATCAGACATCATAGCATTTCATTAAAGATTGTATTTTTAAAGAGCAGCCTATTAATGGTATAAAGCAATTTGGATAGAACAGGGACTCAGCAGGGAAAGCCACCCTCAGTCACAGCCTTTCTGGGCATTTGGCCTTGGGCCAAGGAGAGCTCACGGCCCAGCGTCCCGTACGCAGCTGGCCATGCAAGCAGCCCGGGGCACTCGGGGGGTCAGCCATGTCATCTCCCTCTCTCACGATGTCCCTCCTCCGTTACAAACCAGCAAACGCCCAGCCCACGCCCGGACGAAAGCAAAGCGCGCTTTCCCAGTGCTGGGCGTCAGACACCGTTTCTAACGTTTTCTCATGAAGGGAAACTTTGTTTCATCCTCCTCCTCGCGAGAACAGCCACCGTTTCATTTTCACGGTTTTCTGCGGCATCTCTCGCACCCACACCTTCGACGCTCGATGTGGTTTCACACACAGACACCTGCACGCCCCCCTCCCAGACTGAGAACATCACCAGCACCCCAGAAAGCGCCCCTCCCCAGGGAGCCCGCCCCTGACGAAGGCAGCCCTGTCCCGAGTCCCTCGCTCCGGGATGGTTCGCGTGTGCTCTCATGTCCCGTCAGTGGATTCGTTCAGTGTGAATCGACTCCTTTTTCTTTTGCCTTGGCTTCTTTCACCCGTAATGACATCCGTGAGACCCGTCCGCGTGTGCCCGTGGAGAGGTAGTTGGTGTTCGATCGCGCAGAGCCGTCGGGTGTCGCAGGAGGCACGATGCGTCGCAGGTTGTCCGTTCGGTTCTGCCGCGGTGGCCAGTGTTTGCTCCGTGCCGCCATCTGACTGGTTAATTTAATCTCTCAAGTCAGCCTGTGAGTTAGTGGTTGTTGTCCTTTCGTAGGCAAAGGACGAAAACTTACAGAGGCGATGATTTCCCCCAAGATCGTGTAACTAACAGGGTGGAGCCAAGGTTTAAACCTCGTCACCCAGCCTGCCGGGTCACAGGGCAGCGTGTCCGTCCGCACCTGGTTTCCTGTGCGTCACCTGACGGGGAGCGGATGCTTCCACATGCTCCCCTCGGTCTTCGGCCCCGCAGTCCCTTAGGAAGGACCGTTTCCTGGAGGGAGACACGCAGACACAGAGCTTCAGTCACCTGGCGAGGCCAGTGGCGGGGCCGGCCGCGAACCCGGGTCCCGGAGCCCCCGTCTCCTGTGTTTCTGGCACTCTTGGTGGTGGTGACAAGTGCCTTCGTTTATCTCCGTTGGCAGCAGAGCGTGGTGTTCATCACACTACACGTCAGCTGCGACTCTTGGTTGCAAACAGCAGAAACTGCCGGACACGAGCCATCGAGGAAAAAAAAGAGGCTGGGTGGCGTGTCCCTGTCCCTGTGTGGGCAGTGCCCTGCTCAGCCTGCCCCGATGGCACTTCCGGCCCCTTCTGTCTCCCAGGGCGGGGAGAGAGAGGCCTTGCGTTTCCAACTCATGTTTTACTGCCCGTCTCCAGGGTAAAGCTGATCCATAGTCAATACTCATTGCAAATAGGTAGATAAAAATTTAATTGGCTGAGCTAAAGTCGATCAAAAAGGAAACGTTTACCTGTGTTTCCAGTTTATGCATGATGGTGGCCCTGCACCCAGGAGAGGCAGAGCAGCCTCGGGTGTTGTCAGCTTGGATTTTCTTATTTTTTTAGATACTTGTTTTTAAATTGAAGTACATTTGACACGCAACATTGTATAAATTTAAGGTATGCAACACTGTTAACTTGATATGTTTATATATTATAATATGATTGCCATTGTACCGATAGTTAACACCTCTGTCACGTTACATAATTATCCTTTTTTAGCACCTGGAATAATTTCCGGTCTCAGCAAGTTTGATTACAGTGCAGTATGTTGTCTGTATTCTCTATACGGTGCATTAGCTCTCTAGGGTTTATTTACTATTTGTTGTAAATTTGTTCCCTTAAATAACATCTGTCCTGAGTTTTCTGCGCAGAAAGAGCATCTAGTCGCCTAAGTAGGAAAAAATGACCTCGTCCTTCGTCTCTTAATAACAGTGTCTGTGCTTTTGTGCAGACAGGTAATGGAAGGTTTATTTGCTGTCCCAATTGGAAAATGTCACTTAACTTTAAAGGTCCCTGCCGGGCCCGGGGAAATGGAGTAGCAGACGCGAGAATGGCTGGCACTGGTCCCTCCCAGTGAACTGGAGCTGATTTCCTGCTCGCAGAGGCTTTCGCCGGGAGCAGGAGTCCATTTTCCTGCTTTGCACGGCCATGCCGCGTGGTCATCCACCTCGAGTGACCACTCAGTTATTCAGTGGCCTCGTCTTTGCTGAATGCCGTGGGTACGGAGTGACGTGAATGGGCCAGATAAGGCCAGGCCTTGTGCCACTTTTAGCCCAGCAAGTTCGAGCTGGGAGTCTCTGAGATACGGCTTGTTTGATGTTCCTGTTTTTACTTCTTTTCAATCTTAGCTCCCTTGGTGGTGGCGGGTGGATTAATAGTCCCCTTCCCTTTGGTAATTGTATCGTCCCTTTCCTCTGAGATTTGTGTTCTGTTGCCTCTTATCCTCTTTAAAAGAAAGCAAGATACGAATAATTAACATGTACACTTTGCATAAGTATAGCTCCTTTTGATTTCTCCCTATATAAATCTGAATTTACATATACCAACCGAATGAAGAATTTTTAGAAAAATGATAGCCCGTCGATCGTGTCCCCTTTTGGCCACTGAGGTTGGTCCGGTTGTGTGAGACTGTGCTTGTCTGGTCGACGGCTACAACTGCAGGCCCGTGTCGGGGGTGAGGGAGGGGTGAGGGAGGGGTGAGGGAGGGGCAGGGACGCACGCCGCAGCAGGCGGGGGCTGGGTACGCGGCAAACGCATTTCTCCCCCTGGGCTACCTCACTTAGCTCCTGTCCTCATGCGGGGCCGCGTGGCTGGCCATCACCCATGACCTGCGAGTCGTGTGTGGCTTCCAGCCTGTGCAGTTGGGGCCAGGTGCGCCTTCTCATGGCCCTGTTCCCCAGCACGTCCTCCCACCTGTGCAAGCGCGAGACCCGAGGACCTGCGAGGTGCATCTTTGCGACGTTTGCCCAGGAGCGGACTGGCTGGATTATATGGCATAGGTTCCGTGTGTTTACTTAACGTGACTCATGCCAGGGTGCTGTCCACAGCAGCTGCCCCGTCTGTGCCCTCGCCAGCGCAGGTGGCTTTCTGTACCCCCCACCTCCACCCCTACCTACCCTCACACCTGGTTCATGGCATGAGCCAATTTGTCGCCTTCGTCACTCTGTGGTTGTAAAGTGACAGGTCAGTAAAAATTGACCTGTGATCGAGTACAAAAGAGTCGTTTATATAAGTTAAACGTTTTCACTGATACATGCACATCCTTTAAAAACTGGGCGGTGTTGAGGGGACTGCTTCCTAGATACAGAGCTTCCTTTCGGGGGGTGATGAAAATGTTTTGGAAATACAGAGAGGGGGCGGTTGTACAACATTGTGAATGTACTAAATGCCACCGAACTGCTCACTCTAAAACGCTTTACTGTGTCATGTGAATCTCGCCTGAACCAAAAAGGTCAGATACTGACACAGTCCAGAATGAACGCGGCGGCCCCGTCTGATGCCTCACGCCCTGCCCCTTCCCAGCGGCAACGTTTACAACATTGTGACGTTTTCTTCTGCTGTTTACTGCCGCGTTTCTAGGCGGAGTGTCTCTCGGTGTCTCTCGGTGTCTGTAGATTAATCTGTTTTCAGTTCATCCCTCGACTCCCTGCTGTTACAGGTGAGCTCAGCTTTCTGGCACATTCCCGTTTCTCCTCCCATTAGCGTTATCTCCGCCCCCCCCCATCCTTTTATTTATTTATTTTTTTGGCCGAAGTCATTTTCGGTCTTAGACTTCTATGACTCTGTAAACATTTCTCACCGTCGAGCTGAAGACACACGGCTTTCCTTATGCCGCTCCCCCGGAGTTGGGGGTGATCCCGCTGTTCCTGTTCGCTCGGCTCCTTTGTCGCATCTCCTGAGCCCTCTTCCTCCTCCTCCGGAAGCTGCGGTGTGTCTCCCTGCGGTGGACAGAGCGTGATCCGCCACTCCCGGTCCTCACGGCCGCCCTCAGCCCCTGGAGCCCCTTGTCCCTGCTCCAGGTTGGGCAGCGACGTGCCCTGCGGGGGCATCGTGGCTTCTCGAGCCAGCTCAGTTTCTGCGGGGCCGGTCCCCTTGCTTCTCACTGGTGCTCCCTCTGCAGACACAGGGTCCCCTTCCCGCCATCTGTCCGGCCCCACCCTCCAGCCTCTTCCCAGCTTCATTACTGCAGCTTGGGGAGATGGGGTTGGGTTTTGCGGAAGAATGGAATTGGGTTTTTTGCTTCACATTTTCCTTGTGCTGGTTTTTTTTTGGGGGGGGGGGTGTTGCAGAAGAAGGAAGAGGAAAGGTCTTTATTCTGCGTGATGAAAACTTTGAATCAAGTTCAAGCTTTTGTCAGCCGCCATTAACATATTCTCTAGATCTGGCTGGCTCTCCCTGTGGCAGATGGAAGTGACATTGTGTTTGCGATACTGACTCCCTCCACTTTCTTCTCTCTGGCACCCCCATCCTTCCCCTGTCTCCCCCTCACCTCCTGAAATAACTGACTGCTCTGCAGTGTCGAGCTACTGGTTGACGGGCGGCCCACCCAGCAGCTCGCTGGGATGTGTCACAGGCCCCAGGAGCAAAGCGCAGCTCGGACGAAATTCTCCGTTTCCACTCCTGTCCCCCAAGTCACCCCTCCCAGCCTCCCCTTTCCCAGGGGGCGTCACAAAAGAAAGGCCCGTTGGGGACACAAGCCAGACCTTTGCCAGCTCCGCGTCACTCTCGTGGGGCGAGTCCCGCTCACGTCTCAGCCCCGCCCCCAGCTCGCGCCCTTGCCCGCGCCCCTCCGCCCCCGCTGCCCGCTGTGTTCAGCCTTGTCGAGATTCTCTTCCCACTCAGACACCCTGTGCACTCGCTGTTCCCTCGGCCCGGGAGGCTTTGCCTCCAGGTGTCTGGCAGGCTGGTCCCTCCTCACCCTCCGCTCCCCCTGGTGCCGCGGTTCCTGGCGGGGCCTGTCTTGGGGACCCCGTGCGAGCGCCCCACCCTGCACCAGCCACATGGTGTCAGCATGGGATTCTCGCCTCCACAGTACTTCTCACTCGCCGTCCGTGAACTTGGCCTTCGGGCTAGTTTTTCGCTGTCGCTAGGATTCTACGGAGAAACTTCTGCCCCTGGTTCACCGTTCTGTTTCCAGCACCCAGTGCTGTCCCCAGTGCACAGTAGGCACTTTGATAAATAGTAATTAAATACACGACTAGGCTCCTGGGACTTGGAGCTGGAAGTGGCTCCAGAGGACACGCTGCGTCACTTATGGAGCCCTGGGATCATAGTACGTTTGGATGATGACCGTCGTTATCAGAGCGTGCAGAGGGCCGGAGGGCCGGAGGGCTCTGCCCCCAGGGGCCTCCCACGCTAGCCTTCCCCTGTCTGGGGCTGGAGCTCGGTGCGGGCGCACTGGGCGCACTGGGCTTTCGGCCGTGGTCCCGCCCGGCATGCGGCCTTCACTCCCTGGCTGAGCCCGGGCGTGGCTCCCTCTGAGGTCAGCCGCCTCACTTTCTCCCTCCCCGGGGGACCCACCGTGGGGGGCTCCTGGTGCCTCTGTCTCCTCTCACCTGTGCACGGTGCTCGCTGCGTCGTCAGCGTGTTACCGCGCACTGGAGCGAACGTTCTCTCTGCAGCCACGTCCTGGCGAGCCGCCGGAAACGTCGAAGGTCGCCCATGGCCGTTCCGTCTGCGGTCCTGCCCACGGAGCCCCTTAGCACTTAACCTGCCCCCTCTCTGCGGCTGGCTTCCAGGCTGGCCCAGGGTGGCGTCTGCTAAAACGTAGGAATATTCCAAAGTAATTTTTTGAAAGCTTAGCTTGGCTTGTTCTTCAAAGGCCTGAAATAACTCTTGTCACATAAGATGTTCTTTGTGGCATTTCTTTGGCGTGAGATCAACCCGCAGCGTGTGTACGTGCACACGTGTACACACACACAACGCACACTCCCTTCCCCCAGGCAGGTGTTACGTATATTCTCTTTCTGGACCTCCTGTGTTCGTGTGCTCCTGGACGTAGCACGAGGTGAGGATCCAGTGGAACCGGGACTTGGCCCTGCCATGCTGTCCAGATAGCAAGGGTGATATGGAGCTGCTGAGTCGCAGAATTTCAGAAGGTGACTTTACCATCACATTTGAATTGCTTAATTTAATTTTTCGCTTTGAGCCGGTTGCTAGGCAACGGGGAAGACAGGCGGCATCGGCGAGGCTAATTCGGTTCCGGTTTGAGTGTGTTCGTGCCTCTCGTCTGTTTACACAGACGCTTCGCCGTGAGTGAGTGGGGTCCGACCCGTGCTCTGCGGGCCCGGGGAAGGTGGAGCGAGGCGTCGGTCGGGCTGACGGTGCTCGAACCCTTGGGCGGACGTCCCGCTGCCCGAAGCGCGGGGCCCGA
>NW_006434366.1:2965175-2992191 GCF_000325575.1 Pteropus alecto | reverse complement strand
CTGTTGAGAGTCTTTTCCATGGCGTCTGGCCTGACCCTGCTCCACGCGAGCTCCAATCCAGCGAGGTTCTGGAATGCGTGCCCTCTAGCTGTGATCACGGAAAGGGCGTTGGAGGAAGAAAGTAGACCATTTTTATGTCTCGTTATTGACGAAATCTGAAATTATTAGTCCCACCTGGTCCGTAAAGTGAGCCCTGTGTCAGATATTAACACGACGACTTAAACACATTGAATGCTGGGTCAGAGTCATGTGATTAGCGACAGGGTCTCCTTCGCCCAGACCAGATGCCACCCTCTGCCCTGCGTCATCGCGAGGACACTCAGCACTGGCCGGAGTCCCGTGGTGGTGTGTGACTGTTCGTGGGGTGATGAAGAGTTCACATCGGTCAACACTGGGGGGAACCTTGTCTCTCAGTGGTGACGTTAGCTCCCCACTGCCATGGTCGGCGACGTGACCTGTGGATTTCGTAAGAGGTGGGCAGAGCAGGCCTGCCCTTCCCTGCTGCCCTCTGTTCTCCAGAGACTGAGGCTGCGCCTCGTGTGCGCTCATCAAGACGGATGTCGCTGGTCTTGCGTTTACCTTAGGGCCGCTTGCGACGAGGTGGATGTTTAGTGAAGACGGATGTCATAGATGGGGAAGGCGCCTTTTAGTCCACAGTGAAGCAGGTCTTTACTGTTTTCCTGAGCAAGGCTGAGTGTTTGTGCAGTACCGTGCCTGGTAAAAATGTATCCCTGGCTAGAAGCAAGGGCATCTGATTCAGAGGAACGGCCTCGTGTCTGCGAGCTCCACAGCAGGTGAAACTGTATCACTCGGAGACAGTTATGTGGCTAAGACAGTAACTAGATGTTTGCTCGTTCAAGGTTTTTTAAGGGAATCTTTTAATGAACGGATAAAAATAAGCGTCCGGTTAGCAGATGAACTTTCCTTAAAGCTCGTTCTGATCTATTTTCATAGTATAATTTTTTTCAATCTGGCTATTCATTCCAAGTTTATTAATTTTACTCTCTGGACATTTACCATTTGAAAACCTAATATGTCAAAATGTAAACATTTCACCACTATATCCCAATATCAATTTTTTAGTAGTAGTTTTCTGGGGCAGTTTTTCTAAAGTTTTTTGATGTCATATCCGTATTAAAAAATTTGACAAATATACCCCTAAACTATGTATGTATGTGTGTCTGTGTGTGAGCGTGTATGTATTTAAAAGTTACATACGTGTGTCAGTACACTAACATATGATCAACATTATAAAAGCAAGCAGGAAAAGAGATGTTAATGAAACAGATTAAGATTAAAAATAATGCACTGTCTTGTCATTCACGATGATCATATTATCAATACTTTAAGGCAAACAGGAGCTTTGGGATAAATTTCATCATTGGGGACAATATTTTAAGTGGCTTTCTTTACTATTTCTAACATCTGGGTGACTTTTTCCAGATCCGATTAGATCGTCGTTATTCTTACCTTACAGCGCTGACGGGGAGTTTACAAGAAGGGTCAGGTCGATGCTGCCTTCTTCTCGTTTCCTGGCTTTGCGTTACCCCTACCTTTGATGTTTGGATTTCTCTGCAGTAATCTTTTGAGGCCACTAGTCCTCTTTGCAAGGGGCAGTTCTCCGTAGGACAGGGTGGAAAGTCACGAGAGCCCAGGCGTACCTGAAGGGTAGGATGTCACGATGCGCTGAGACTCGGGGACGAGGGCCTGGCTGTCTCAGGGCAAGTCCAGACGTTTTCCTCCGGCTCCTGGAGCATGGTCCTGTGTACCACCCTCAGACCACCGCCCTAGGAGGTCCACCCGACTTCTGTGGTAGTTTTTCAGTGCGATTGGATTTCCATAGGAAAATGCTCGTGTGTATCGTTGCACAGCCGCCGTGTTTGTCCCCACATCTGTCCATCAGAAAGGCAGGGAGACGTCTGTGGGCAGCAGTAAGGACCCTGCGTTTGGACTCTGAGTCCCAGCCCTGCCACTAACCGGCTGTGTGACAGTTGACTTACTTTCTAGAAGCGTTGTCATCTGCAACCTCACACTGTGGTGGTGAGGATGAACGGTCAAAGGGTAGGTTGGCACAGGACCTTGTGCCTTGTCATTTACAGTCACCCATGACGGATAACGCCCTGTGTGAGTCACAGCGGAACGTTTCTCCTAGGTTTTGTGTATATCCTTTCTCAGCAACGTGTTCTGTTGTCTTCACTCCTAGACTGCCTCTTCAAGCTATGTCCCATGAACCGCTACTCTGCCCAGAAGCAGTTCTGGAAAGCCGCTAAGCCGGGGGCCAACAGCACGACAGATGCGGTGCTGCTCAACAAACTGCACGTGAGTACCGCTCGTGGGCAGCCACCGGTGCACGTCCGGGTGTGCTGGGTGGGGGGCCCGTGCCAAGGGCTTGCGGGCAGCCCCCGGTGCGCGTCCGGGAGTGCTGGGTGGGGACGATCCGTTCTGCAGCCCTCCCACTCTGGGCGCCAGCTCCCTTATGTCCTTTAATGAAGGATGAAAGGGAGCTGTCCCCAAGGAGAGGCGGGTCATAGTCAGCACTCAGGAGCTCCAGGCGCGGTGAAGAGACCTGGTTCCTCCCCTCAGTGAGCTCATTGTCCGGTGTGAGGACGCATGAGCTGTCACTCCCATGGCACTTGAAACGCAGTGCGGACTCCGCGCCTGCCGAGCGCAGCTTTCCCCACTGGGGGTTCTGAGCTGCGCTCACCCCGCACCAGCCGCGCTGGCTTTACCGCATTTCATCTCATTTTTTGAGCACCACAAAAAACTGCAGAACGTTCGAACAGTCTTCTCCTGGCTCCTCGTAAGCCAAGACTGTCGCCTCCTTTGTGTCTCTGGTCACGTGCCATCTCAGCGAGGCCTTTCTCGACCGCCTTATCCACACGACGGTCTGCCTCTTCCGTCACAGGCCGTTTACCGCTTCCTCAGCACTGAGCACAGCCTGCCCTTGTGTTAGGATGACAGCTCCGTCAGGTGAGGGGCAGTGTCTGTCTTGTTCCCCACTGTATCCCAATGCCATTTAATAGTGTCTGGCACATAGTAGGGGCTCAGGAAATACTTGCTGAGTGAGCACTGTGCTAGGCAACGTGGCCACCGTCAGTTTCTTAACCTTCTGGGAGCTTGGTGGCCAATAACGAAGAGTCAAGAGGTGGTGACAAGCCAGTGTGGCAAGTGCTGTTGCAGGGTTAATCACCAAGGTGGTGGGAGCACCTGGAAGGGGCACACAGATCCATCTGTGTGAGTAAGGGTGGGCGATATGGTGGTCAGGGAGGGCTTCCTGGAGGAAGAGGACGTGCTGAGTACGCCCGGAGGAGGAGGCATCTGTGGGAGTCGGGATAAGGGAGGAAGAAACAATGGAGACAAAGAGGCTGCTTTGACGACGTCAGGAATCGCTTCATTATTTTAATGGTTTCGGGGCAGACGCTCTCGAGCTCAGCAAGCCCAGTGCTGCCTCGTAATAGCAACTGCTACGCAGCTGCACAAACAGGAAATAACATTCACAAATAATGAAACCTCTCGAGACACCACAGTTGAGAAAACGACTTATCAAGGAGAAACAGAAGTAATACATTCTATAGCTGTGTTCTTGGCTAAGTTGCCGCTCAGGCGTGAGCACCGTGGAGGGCACAGGAACCGCGTGCTGGGACCTGTTTGTGCCAGCCCCGCAGACGGGGCCGCGAAGGCTGTGACCGATGCAGGGTTATGGAACAGGGGACCCAAAAGCCTGTTTCTCTAACGTGTTTCTCCAGAATGGTCAGCAGTACACCGGTTGTTAAGCAGCACGTGCACTTTCGGAAAATGTGTCAGTAGCAGTGTGAGCTGCACCTGCAAGACTGTGCCGTATGTTGCTGTGTCATGGGGGGGTGAGGGCTTCGGCTCGGAACCCGTGGACAGCTTCTCAGCCCACGCGCGTGTCCAAGCGGACAGAAGACGTACAGGGCAGCGGTGTTCCGTCCTCGGTCAGGGCGTCGGCCATCCCTGGCTCCTGTCCCCTGTGAATCAGCAGTGCCTCCTCCTCTGCCGGTCACTGTGACGATTGGAATCACCCTGAAGTCTGTGCTGGGAGCCTGTGAACATAGTGAACATAGCGGAGTGGCCAGTGCAGGCTGCTCCGGCCTGCGGGCCTCTTGGTGATGGGGAGTGGGGGGCGGGGCTATGTAGCGCCTGTGCCTGCGAGGCCACCTTGGTGGCAGGAGCCGTCTGTAGTCCTGCCTTTCCTTTTCTGGCCTGAAAATCTTTCTGTTCGAGGAGATCTTATTAGAGGATCTCAAACCCTTCCTCCCGCTATGTTTTTACAGCAGGGGTTGTTCATTCAGATTCCTCTCGGCCAAGCGGGAAGCCAGCAGGAATTTTTTGGCGGGCCGGGCTGCTGCGTGGGATGTGCCTACATGCCCCGGAAGGGGCCGTTCCAGCCCCCGCCGCTGCTGCGTGGGCAGGTGGGCCACAGACTGCTGCCAGGAGAAGCTGAAAATCCATGCTGACGTATAGTACCTCAGTTTTTTAATTGAATTAAAACTTAAAACACACAGTGGACAGCAGCACAGGAATGGCTCGGGTCGGGTGGCGTTCCTTCGCCGCCCGATTGCCAGCGGCCGCGTGCGTTATGTTTCATCCGCTGTTCTCGTTGCTCCTTCCCCGAGTGAGCCGTGACGAAGCTGCACGGTCGAAAGAGGCGGCCCTAAAGGTGTCCAAGAACTTCGAACTCTTATCAAAAAAATTAAAAGGCAACTCTCTTTTTTTTTTTTTTTTACGCAGTTTGTGATTTAAAAAATATTCTTGTTTTCGGGCAGTCCCTTATTCTGATGTAGATGGCCAGAGCGACTTCGGGTCTTGGGTATTGCATCTCTGTGATTCTGATTTTCCTGTTCATTTGGACCTTTTTCCTCTAGTGTCTGAAAGTTATCGACATGCTTTAATGCTGTCATTAAAATGTGGTATTTCAGGCAGCTGCTTGCCTTGGGGGCGGATGGCCAGTCCCCAGTGGGTTTTCATTTTTATTTTTGTCAATTCCTGTGCAGGACCCCAGTCAAAGGTCAGATTATTTTAAATTAATGCCATTTAAGGAATTCGTCGCCTAGACCACTTGACTTCCTCTTGACTAGGATGCGTGACATATAAACGCTGCTCTGAAGGAGAGTGCCATCTAGTGGCTGGTTACTGCGTGCGTCTGTTCCCTCTGCTAGAGTGAGTCTCTGCTGCCTTCCGAAGCCTGGGTCCGGCATTGCTTGGTTTCAGAAGCTTCACTTCGGTATCCCGTGTGATTTAGAGCTCGTCGACCTTAGGTGAATAACCTTTCCCCATCGTTCCAGTGACCTTTCTGTAGCAATTTAATAGTGGCTTCTCTGTTTCCGAAATACGATAACAGGTGACTAGGATGGGGTTGGCCTCGATGTTGCTTAGGGAGCACGGTGACGTCTGTGACTGGTCGCGACCACAGCGCAGAGCGCGATTTCCTCCGTAGAAATTAAAAAACAGCCCTCCAGCCACTGTGCCAGGGGAAGAGTGGACAGATATACACGTCCTGTGACTTTAATCAGCCGGCCCCGGTGGCGGGGGGCAGTGTGCAAGAGCCTGACAGTTTTTACCATTCTGAAAAACGTGTCATGGCCTTGTACACGTGACCGATTATCTCCTTAGGAGAATCTCCTAGAAATGGGATTGCTACGTCAAAGTTACACTCACCGAAAACGTCTTGGCGGCTGCTGCCAGATCACCTTCGAGGAAATCATACTGGTCGGCGGTCTTAGAGTGTGAGCCTCTCAGTGCTTACGGGGCTTCACACCCCACATCCTGTCCTTTTCAGGGGCGGACGCAGCTTCGATCGGTGGGCCCAGGTATACGTCAGACCTTATTCCCTTCTCGTCTACCTTTAGTCTCACCTGTTAAACCTGAAAATCAGGATGGACGTTTCTGTTTAACGGCCGGGTTGGACAGTGCCGTATGTCAGTTATATCTCAATGAAACTGGAGATAAAAACCCAAATTTGGTTTTTCTGGAGGGAGTTATCTAAGGATTGATGTGTGAACTCAAATGAACGTACATATAGTGTTTGCACTAATAGAAGGTGAGATGATTTGGATAGTTTTCTCCTTAAACAAAGAGAGCTCGTGGGAAAAGTGAATTCTTAGAATGATTTGTAAGCTCAGTGCATTGAACGGTCATTCAGAAGTTATGTGGAGGCTTGGTCATTATTGAACCTTGTGACAGTTTCAGATGTGTTTGATATTAGAAGTTCGTGGAGATTTTTCCTCCAATTTTGTTGTATTTTTTGTTCTAATTTTTACTTCTATGTTTTTGGACAAATGCTGCTAGGTTTACTTAGTCTTCTATACAGAGTATATGGCTTCTCCATAACTAATTTGGCTTTTTTTTAGATACTGTTACAGAGTTGCCACTTTTGTACTTAGTCTAAGCTAGGTAGGAACTTAATGTTTTAGATTAACTTGACTTACACTCAGGCCACTGGCAATTCTCGAGAGTAAGAGGAAGGTCCGCGGGACTTTTCTCCCTGAAACAAGGGCCCCGATGTCATTTAAGTGTGAGAAACGCTACTTCATGATTCCTTGCCGTGAATTCTTTCAGTGTGATGTTTTGAGCACAGAAAAAAATTTTACTGGTGTGTTGGAAAACGTTGTTTTATTTCACTGAATCTATTGATTTTTACCCCCCTTCTACATGGTTTTCCTGGAATTTCTATATTAGCCGAGAACTGCTCAGCAGGACAGCTGGCTGTCTACAAAGTATCGCCCTTTCTTCTGCTGGATTTCAGTCCGAGGCCTTGGTTGGAGCACTACTGCAGGGTGCTGGAGAGAGGGGTCTCTGGACGGGGCGAGGCACAGGCTTGGAAACGGGCGGAGCTGGGAGGCAGGTAAGGGCGGGTGTTTATGGAGAGGGGACCGTGCCTGGATGCTGGGGATTGCCAAGGTCCACCCTGGTGTTACTTCTGCATGTGTCTTGAGCCCAGTGGACTTCACCGTTTTGTAGCTGAGAGTCACAGACTAGTAAGCGATTCCACAAGAGAGCGGTAGCCTCCCACCGGGCGCGGATGCGGCAGACCCGCGGTGGCCTCCTCCAACGCACCCTCCGCCTCCTGCAGCGTGGCCTCTTCGTGGCTTAGGATTGCGTCCTGAGCTCATTTTCTCCGATGGTCTGCCTTCCTAACAATACCTCTATTCCAGGCAGAGGTAGAGCAGATGCTGAATTTGAAGGAGCTGAAAGTGTCTTCACCCAGCCACTTTAGTCCAGCTTTTTAACTTTTCGTCCTGAGAGCATTTCTTCGTTTTAGAGACTCGTGTATAATAATGGTTAAACTTTACTGAATGCTTCTCGTACGTCCGGCACGTGTTTTCTCTGATCTTTGCAATAGCCCTAAGAGGTTGCACTTCCCCATTTTGTGGTTGAGAACACTGAGTGAGGCTTGAGGTTCAGCGACCCGGCCAAGCTGAAAAAGCCAGCCTGTGGCGGAGCCGGGAGCAAGTCCGGAAGGGTCCTGAGCGACTGCAGACAGGTGACCTGGGAAGGAGGCCCGCTGACCCACACCTAGTAGCATCTCGCCTCAAGGACGAGCATGCAGGAAGCTGTTCCAAAGTACAAGTGGTCATCAGGCTTTCGTGGCCCATCGGATCAGAGCTGCGTGTCTTCTCTGCTGTTCTGTTTCTGCTCCAGTGAGGAGCCGGGGCCCGGGATGAAGCCAGCACCCCGCGAGCCTCGTGACCACAAGCTGCCAGTGCTTTCAGAGTCGCATGGGGAGACGGACGAAGAATGGCCGCTCAGCTCGAAAACCCATATCCGAAAAGAGATGTGCACACTGATGTTCACAGCAGCATCATTCACGGTGGCCAGGGCATGGAAGCAACCGGAGTGCCCTGTGATAGATGATTGAATAAGAAGCCGTGGTCCATATATATGATAGAATATATCATATATCAGTCACGAGGAGAGATGAAATACTGCCATTTGCGACAACGTAGATGGACCTTGAGATAATCCTGCTAAGCGAAATAAGCCAGACAGAAAAGTTAAAAATCCCATGATACCGCTTATCTGTGGGATATAAACCTAAAAGCAGCAAATGAACAGGACAAACAGGGCTCATGGACATGGACAATAGACTAGGGTAGAGGGTGGGGGAGGCAAACAGGGTAAAGGGGGTTCAAATACGCGGTGACAGGAAGAAATCTAACTATGGGAGGTGAACACACTGCAAATATATATATGCCTCACTGTTCAAGGGTACAGCTGAAACTTATTGGATTTTGTTAACCAGTGTCACCATAAAAAAATTAATTAAATTTTTTTTTTTTAATTTAAAAAAGAAAAGAAAAATGGTTGTTCAGGTTGGCGGCCCTGGTAGGCTATGCAGCTTCATCATTTTCCCAACCTGCCACATTGGTCATCATAATACCTCCCATTCTCATTTGCAACTGTGTGAATCTGGAGTTAACCTACATGTGAGTTTAAGGATGGTCTCCGCTACTTCATAGGTGTGTGACTTAAAAAAAGACATTATTCGGCAAAATTTCAAATATACACAGAAGGAGAGAAGATATTATAATAAACCCCCTTTGTCCCCATCATCCCACCACCTATGCAGCATTGACCAAACTTTTTCATCTGAGTCTGTTGCTTTTTAAAATTGAGATAATCTTCCATTCAAGGGAGTACTGTGAAAATTAAATAAATGATAATTCCCATCCGGCAGTGATAATACCTCATTGCCACAGCGACGGGGCCCTGCGCCTGTGATTCTCACAGGGAACAGGTACTGTTTTCATCTCCGTTTTACAAAAGAGGAAATTGGGGCTCACTCCTGCTCAGCAACACAGTTCAGGTTGCAAAACCAGGCACCACCCAAAAACAGCCTTTCGATTCAGTTTCATTTGAACTCCAAAGCTTTTTTTTCTTTTTTTTTTCAAAGCTTTAAAAAAAAAGACTTTCATAAATCTGAAAAGGATTATGCAAATTCCCTTTCACCCCTACCCTATTTTCTTTAAAATACGTAAGCTTTTGATGTAAGCTAAGCTAACGCCAGAATGCTCATTAATTCCTTAAAGGAAAAAAAAAAAAACCTTTTCAAAAAAGCCAGAAAGGCCAAGAAAGCGACAGCAGAGTGGCTTGGATCCTCGGTCCTCTGCGTGTTGCACTGGGCCTCGGGGGCACTCAGGTATTTGCTGATTCCTGTGGCTCTCGCACGGCCTGGTGACACTGGCTTCGCTTCACTGCAGGGAAATAGAACCCGGAGTTTCCTCTGTCTGACCAACCTCCTTTCTCCACGCACAGCATGCTGCAGACTTGGAGAAGAAGCAGAACGAGACGGAAAACAGGAAGTTGCTGGGGACCGTCATCCAGTACGGCAACGTGATCCAGGTAGGTCAAGGCTGCTCTTGTCTCTGGAACTGGAGCAGCCCGGAGCACAAAACCGAAAAGACACACTCAACGCCGGTTCGGCCGGCTTTCCAGCGAGACTCCGTGGGGGACAGGGTCTCTTCCGCAAGGTCGAGTGTTCCTTCCCATGTGGGTGGCTCTCGGGCTTTCCAGGTGGTCCTCTCTCGGTGTGAGAATCCACTTCTGTCCCCCGCAGCTGATAATTTAAGATCCGTCCCTATCTAAGTGGGAAGCTTCCCACATGAGAAGGAGCCTGGCCGCCGCCACCGCCGCGTTTAACTCGCTTATCGTATCTGGTGGAAATCGGCTTCTCTGTCACCCAGATCTCTTGGTTCAAGAACCGGTCACCAGAGGCGATGGGAGACATTCTGTAGCTTCGGGTCGAGTGTTCGCTGCTGGGTCTCGTGTGGGCTCGTGGGTGGAGAGGTTCATGTGTTTGTCCCTTGTGCCTTTCAGTTTGACATGGAGTAAAACGCCAGCCGGGGGACAGGGCCGTGCGGTTCGCTCACGAAACCCGCCAGGGTCCGTCCTTGCGGGAGACGGTGTGTGAGCGAGTCCGGAGCCCCGTGTGGCCTCTCGGTTTGTCCGGGTTCCAGATTGTTTCGACCCAGGCACAGAGGGTCAGAGTAGTCACCAACTTTTGAGGACCTAACCTGTCTGGTTGTCTGGCTTCATTATTTTCCTTTTTGAAAGATTTTGCTGACTCAATAATACAAGTGTAAACTTTACTGATTCCGAACGAATTCCTCCCCATATTTGTCCCTTCTAAGTAGGGGACAGTGCTAACCAGGAACAGGGGAGAAGAGAATCCTGAATTGGTAAAAGCAAACTTTTATGTTTAAGGGTTATTCCTATTAGACTTTTAGGCCTGTTGACACAGTGAAAGCAGCTTTCAAAAGAAAGTTTGAAGATTTTGTCCCTTTCCGGTTCTGTCCAATCGAGAGTGGACACAAGGCCCAGGTGGGCTCCAGGTTCAGTGTCAGCTTTATTACTGGGCCAGGCCAGGGCCTTGGAACTCAGAGGACGAGAGGGCGCAGGGGCTGAGCACACGAGCCCTTAAGTGCGCCCCATGGGGTTCGGGGTTTGCGACTGAGGTCTCGCCACGCCTCGGTGTGCTCACCAGCAAATGGGGACAGTAGCGGTGTATCTGCTTCCTAGGGTGACTGGGGGCACCTGTCACAGCGTTGGCTCTGAACTCGTGTCAGCTAATAGCGCTTACTGTTACTTCTCCCAAGCCCGGATCTGGGGAGCCACCTCTAGGCAATGTGGGTTTGTAAACCATCCGAGTCCAGCACCTGGGCAGGTGGGTGGAGGATCAGGGGCCATTCACCTGCCACTCATCAGGGATGTCACAATGAGGGCTCAGGAGGGCCCCGCCTTCTCGTCTGTCACGGCCGGGGACGTCAGAGGCTCACGAGGCAGACAAGTGACTCCTCTATCCCCAACAGCCCTGGTAGAAGATTTGTGGGCCAGCCAGGACTGTTCTAGAAACTGCATCTGTTAACACGCAGAGGGGGACGTCGCGGGCGGCAGTGGGGTCCCAGGCTGGCCTCGCTGTCTCCGCAGGGTTGGCAGCCTTTCACCTTCCCTCCCGTCTTCGCTTAAAGTCCAGGGTGGAAATCCCTAGCAGCCATGTTCTCCCAAATGAAACGACTGTCCCCTCGCAGGGCCAGCTGTGAAATTGAACTGTTTCTTGTGCTGCACGGGGCCCTTCCCTAGCTCCCGCTCGGTGTGGGGCTCAGCACCGCAGGCTCTCGGCCCCTGCGCGCGGGGGCAGAGCTGTTCCTGGCCGGAGGCGCCCTTGCCCGGAGCACCTTCCACCTTCCAAGGCGGTGCTGGGGGGACACGAAGTATTTCTTCTTCGCTGCTCTTCCCTCTTTCCCAGGCACCCCTGCCGAGGGCACTTGTCAGCCCTGTAGCTTCGCGGCGAGCTCGGGGGCGGGAGCTCATTTCACCGTGACTCATGGCGCGTCCGACACGTACCTGCCATGACGGAGGGCGAGGCGGCAGCGACGCAGGGTCATGTCGCCGCTCACCTTGTCCTCGGTGCGTTTCCAGCTCCTGCATCTGAAGAGCAATAAGTACCTGACCGTGAATAAGAGGCTCCCGGCGCTGCTGGAGAAGAACGCCATGCGGGTGACGCTGGACGAGGCCGGCAACGAGGGCTCCTGGTTTTACATCCAGCCCTTCTACAAGCTGCGGTCCATCGGCGACAGCGTAAGCGCCACGCACGCCGGGGGGCCGGCCCGGGCCGGGCCGCGGCCGCCGTGTGTGTCACAGTCCCGTCGCGGGGTTTCAGAGTCGGAGCCAGAGGCTTATCCTGTCTGCAGAGAAGCGGGCAGTCGCCGTGGTAACCAGTGTTTGGGAAGCAGGGAAATCGGGAGAGGAGTGGGACTTAAATCCAGCATCTACGTTTCTCCCTCCGGGCTGCCGGGACCGTGGCTCGAGCGGCCCGTTACCTTGGTAACTTTACCCCGTCCTCCTGGATCGTTGGTGGAGCAGAAAAGCCTCTGTCATTCGGAGATAAAGCCAGTGACGGGGAGGACGGGGTCGGGCACGGCCGGGGAGGGGAGAGGACCGTGGGGTCAGCTTTGCTCGTCGTCGGCAGCTGCGGCCGGTCCAGAGCTGGCCCCGTCCTGAGGGGTCATTAAGGCATAAAGTCACAGGAAGCCTTTTCGCTGTGACTTGGAGCGGCTCTGATACTTGCAGGCTGCATCAGTCAGTCGTCACGTGGGCATATTCTTAATAGTGTTCAAATGCTGTTGCCTGTATTTCTGACCTGGCGAAGACTCTGAAATCGCTGTTTTTCATGAAAGAGGACATGCCTTAAACAGCAGAAAATCTTGTCAAAATGCTCAGCTAGACTTAAAACCTCAAACTAAACTTTGCCATTTTTCAGTATTGCCATTGAAGTTTACAAGCTTCAGGTGGTTGAAATACGTGTTCGTTGATGTGTTTGTGTGTGTATTATACACGGTACACCAGAAGCATCCAGCACGAGACTGTACCCCACCACCAGCTGGTGTTCAGTAAACACTGACCCTCTGAGAATAGAGTAACCAGTCCGGGAAAGCTGAGGTTCCACCAAAAGTGTTGGATTTTCAAGGTACTTAACATATTCATTTGGAGTTAGAGAAAATTTCATTGTACACACTCCCCAAAGGCATCGCACTGAAAATCGATGAACTGTACACCTCAGGAGCCAGCATTTCCATCCCCGGCTTCCCCCCGACTCCCCCCCGTCATAAAAGACAGGGTGTCTGGCTCTGAATTTCATTTTCAGCAACTCCTTAGCTTTCCTGTCCCTTCATCGTAGCCGCTGAGCTGTGCCTCGGTGGAGAAGGTGAGATGGACTTGCATAGAGTTATTCTTGTAGGGTAGTGTTTCTTTAAATGACAGGTGTCGATCCATTCGTGGGCCGCGAGGTCGATTTAGTGGCTTGTGACTGTCATTTTAGAAAGCGGAATAGAATAGAGGAGAAAGTGTCCGGCTGTGTTGAACATAATGGGGATACGTATCAATTTGGGGGTGACTCAGGTGAACACAGACGTCTACATGTGTACACATTACACACACATGTATACACACATGTAGACACATACACATACATCTGCCTAGGTATGCATGACTGGGCCGCGGTAGAAAGCGTGCTTCTTAGTGTGGCTTGCACTCGAACAGTGCGAGTGTCGTCGCTTTGGGCACACAGAACTGTGGCTTTATTCTTTCAGAGGTAAGACCTCCCTGCAGACGGTATTCTGCTTCTGCTCCCACAACTGAGTTGGTGCTGACAGACCCACATCTGTGAACACATGGAAAGGGACAGGCAGGGGCGTCCCGTGCTGGCCTCACCATTTCTTGGGGATCGGGCAGGGTCGTTGGGTGTCACAGCTCGGCACGTACTACGAAAGGTTCGGCCGAGGACACCCAGCCACCGCCCTGCCCCCCGGAACAGCTGACCTGTTTGCTGAAAAGCTCTGTTGGTCTTTTCTGTTCCAGGTGGTCATAGGTGACAAGGTTGTTCTGAACCCCGTCAACGCAGGCCAGCCCCTCCATGCCAGCAGCCATCAGCTGGTGGACAACCCGGGGTGCAACGAGGTAAGGGGGGCCGAGCTCCAGTTGAAGGGTGGGCGGAGGCCGCGGGGGCAGGCCTTGGGGCCGGGGCGCGTGGGTGCTGATAGCGCCTCCTGCTGCGATGTGGGCAGAGCGCCTGTTCTGCACCCAAGGGAGCCGAGGCCAGGTCAGGGCTACCGCAGGAGGCGGTGCAGCAGGCTAGTCATCGCCCCGGACTCACTTCCCTGAGCCTTGTGTCCCTGGGGATTGTTTTCCAACTCGCTAAGCCGGAGAGGGGCCCCTCTTACCAAGTTTTTCTGGCCAAAGGGGCACCTTTTTCTAATTACCTCTAACAAGAGCTAATTCCTGAGAAGGGCACACTGCAGGCCGTCGGCAGCCGGTCAGGCTGGCGTCCGGCTATCGGCCATCCGTCTACTTGGCTTCTCAGTTGGTAGATACAGGACGCAAGGACATTTACGTCACCCTGATGGTGACGTAAATGTCTGTCTCATGGTTGAGGACACAGCTCTGGAATCATAGACGTGGGTTCGGATCCCAAACCTGCCGACGCCCAGCCCTGTGGCTGCAGGACGGTCACCCCGTGACCCCGCGCGCCAGGTCTCCTGTCTCTGAAGTGGGCATGATGGTCGTCCCTGTGTTCCTATGCGCTCGTGGATGTCGGTCCGTGGCCCACCGCCACGCAGGTTTCGGTGTCCCCGTTGGTGACATTCACATCTAGAGTGTGTGCCCTGGACACTTCCTGGCCTTCGTCGTTCACCCCGCTTTGCGTCCGCGTTTTCACGGCGCCTCTACTCCCGGGCTGCGGAACGGGAGACTCGGAGTAAAAGGCGGTCGTGCTTCGGGAAGGTCAGGAGGCGCGGTGGCCGTGTCGGCCCAGCACACGGCGCTCGATCTGCGGCCGACGCGGACGGCCGTAGAAGTCGCAGCGCCCGCACCTTCGGGGCGTCGGCCTCCAGGGCTTGGGGGCCGGAAGACGCCGCCGTCCGAGGGGAACACGAAGGAACCCCTCCCATTCCTTTCGCAGGTCAACTCCGTCAACTGCAACACGAGCTGGAAAATCGTCCTCTTCATGAAGTGGAGTGACAACAAAGACGACATACTGAAGGGGGTGAGTCGCGGGCCCGACGGGCCGGGCGCGCGGGCCTCCTGTCGCGTGGCGGCTCGGCCCCCTCCCTAACGCCGCCTTCCCCGCTCCCGCGCGTGCCGGCTTCCAGGGCGACGTGGTGAGGCTGTTCCACGCCGAGCAGGAGAAGTTCCTCACGTGCGACGAGCACCGGAAGAAGCAGCACGTCTTCCTGAGGACCACCGGCCGCCAGTCGGCCACGTCGGCCACCAGCTCCAAAGCCCTGTGGGAAGTGGAGGTAAGGGCGAGGCAGATGCTGACTCCCACCTGGCCGCCTGGGATGACGGAGAGGGGCAAGTCCACGACACCGTGTCGGGGGTGCTGTGTGCGCCCGTGGAGGGCTTAACATCTACTCTGGAAGCAAACCAGCAACTGAGGCCGGACACTGCTGCCTCTGGGCCATCGAATCATCCGTTCCTTCTGTTTTTCTCTCTCTTGCTCGTTTATCTGTCACAACATGTTACCACGTGCCTACCCAGCAGATGCAGAGGGGCCTGCACGTTGGGGATGGGCTGGAAAGACGCACAGCCGGGCCGGAGGGTGCAGGTGGCACGAGGCACAGCCTCCGTGCTCTGCGCACCTGATTTCCCTTGGCTGCGTGCCTCCGCGTGGGACAGCTGGGCATGTGCTGCCGGCCCTTTCCAAAGTTGGTGCCACCGTCCCCCCCAGGCGGGCGGAGTGTCCCCGTGCTCCCACATCCTTGCCAGCTCTTGGCGTGGTCGTTCCTTCTCACGCTAGCCTTTTGAACAGGCGTCTCGCGTGACAGCGCACCGTGGTTTCAACCTGCGTGTCCCCTGCGGCTCGCAGTGTGGCTTTTCATGCGCTTATTTGCCGTTCATTTACGTTTTTCATGTTAAGGGAGTCTGCATAGAGTTTTTAATTTCCGCCCTCTCTCTCCCCTCCTCCTCCTTTCCACTCCATAGCATGTGCTTTTTAGCGTCTGCGTAGAGACACTGCCCGTCGCGCTCATCACGAACTCTTCTGAGCTAGAACATGGTCTTGAACTTGCCTTGATCATCGATGCCCCACTGTACCCACTACAGAGTTACAATCGCTTTCAGAACCATTTTTTATGTACGGTTTGGATATGGGTGCCAAAGAAAAAAGACTCTCTCTCCTCAAGTTAATAAATCATGCGAACTAGAGAAAAATTGAAATCAAAACTAGAGAAAACAAGGGTAGGAATGAACTGTTATCGTGAATTTAACGAGACGCTCCCATTGAGCTGTTTATTCTATAGGGTCCTTTTGCATAGTTGATGCCATTTCACAAACAATTCTGTACCCCGCCTCAGTCTGCTATCATAAATCAAAGAAACGTTACAAATGTCGGAACCCTACCAAAGTCACTGTGACCGACTTAGTCACCACAGGCGCCGTGACTCAGTCAGTCAGAAACGGATTGAAGTGAATTGAAGATGACAGCTTTTTGTGGAGAGTGTTTGAGGTATGGACTTCTGAAACGTTAGGCACTTAACTCAGAGCATCTTTTTTTTTTTTTTTCTTTTCTTCTGAGAAGGAACAGCTGTCTAATTCCTACTCCCTAAAAGATTGTTTCCTGCCAATTTTTTTTCTGGCTATTCTGGGAAAACATTGAATCTTTTCCATTTTAATTTTTTTCTCGAAGGTTTTAGAAACTTAAGTGCCCCTTTAAAGGAAGGGAGACAACAGCGTGTGTTTTATATTTGTAGGAGTTAGAGATCTGGGGTTTACATTATACATCGTCAGCTTATTGCCAGTCCAAAAGACACCCCATCTTTTCACACACGACGTGAGAACCTTGTAGCGGCCCCGTCCTGTCCCCTCCGGTCCCTGGTGAGCGCCATGATTTTACTGCTACATAAGTTATAAACTCCACAGTGCCTTTTTACTTATTTTGCCCCGTTTGAACAGTCGTTTATATTTTAAAAACAAGTAAAAACGAGGGGAGTCTGTGAACCATGGAGTTATCCTGCCCGCTCTTCACTCCTTTCTGTGGGTTCATTTCCATCTGGCGTCATTTTCCTCTGGCATAAACAGCTTCCGTACCACGTCCTGTCGTGCGGTCTGTCTGAGAACGCAGCTTTCTGTTTGTGTGTGAATGTCTTCATTTTGCCCTTGATTAAACAGTCTGTTTGTTTTATCTATGTGCGTATGTATTTATATTCTTATTGTTATTCCATGGGATGCCACACTATATATATGTGTGTGTGTGTGTGTGTGTGTGTGTATTTTTTTTCTTTTAAATTTTAAATTTATTGGGGTGACATTGGTTCAAATTATATAGGTTTCAAGTATACAGTTCAAAAGTACATCATCTGTATGTTCAACGCGCAAAGTCACGTTTTTCTTTTTTAAAACAACGGCTTCACGGAGATACAGGTCACGTACCACACAATTCAAGGCGTACACTTCAGTGGTTTTTAGTAGGTACCTGGAGTCGTGGAGCCATCGCCACAGTCACCTGCGGCGGTCACACCGCGTTTCTGCTCACCCTTGCTCCCCACCCTTGCTCCCCACTCCTCCCCAGCAGCCGCTCGTCTCTCCATGAACGTGGATTTCCTACGCTGGCCGTTTCCCAAGGGGTCCTTTGTGTCTGACTCGGTCACCTGGCGTGATGTTTTCCCAAGTTCATCTAGGTGGCCTCATGTATCACTACGTTGTTTTTTATTGCCAAACGAGATTTCATTGTATGGCTGGACTACGTTTTATGTATTATTCAGTGCCATTTGGGTTGTTTCCACTTTTTGGGCTCTTCTGAGGAGTGTTGCTACGACCACTTGTTTACACATTTTTGTAAGGACATATGTTTTCAGTGCCTCTTGGGGGAGGGGATTGTGGGTCACGTGGTAACTTGAGTTAGTTTATTTTCCCACCTGTGGTGTGTTAAGGCCCCATTTTCTCCACGTGGCCGTCATATACATAGGATATTTTCGTCGGACATAGACTTCTAGGTAGACAGTTCCTTCTTTCTGTGCTCAAGGTGTCATCTGTTGTCATCTCGTATGCATTGCTTCCGATGTGAATTCAGTGGTTTTCTACCTTTGTTCCTATATAGTGTCTTTTCTTTTTCAGGGCTGCTTTTAAGATTTTTCTGTTTCTGCTTTACACTGATCTAATTATGATGGTGCATGCGTCTGTGTGTGTGTGTATCCTACCTTGAGTTCACTGAGTTTCTTGACTCTGTGGGTATGTCTCAAAATTAGGAAAATTTGGGATCATCATTTCTCACATATTTGTCCTGGCTTCTCCAACCCACACAGACGTGCTGGATCATTATGTTGTCTGGCAGCTCGGCTGGTTTTTGCGTCACATTTTCCCGATTCTTGCCTGTCCGTCGCTTTATGATTATATACTGAACATTGCGAAGGACGTTTTTGTTGGATATAGAGTTCTAGGTTGGCAGTCTCTGCTGCCTTGCCGAGTGTCTGGATCCTGTTACCTGCCTTTAAAGACTACTGAGTTTTGTTTTGTCGGACAGTGAAGTGAGTCGTGGGTCCATTTGGTCCTTTGGAGGCTTGCTTTCCAGCTTCATTAGGTCAGCAGCATGGCAGCCTGTCTCAGGGCTGGGTTGGCCTTGCGTCCGAGGTGTGACCCTTTTGGCGTCTCTACTGCACGCCCAGGTGTGCGACGGACTCTCTCCTCTGTCTTGCCAGCACCAGTCCCACCCAGGGGAACGTAGCAGTGACAGCTCCCCCTTGTTCTATCCGTGGGGGTCCCACCTTACACACCTGCAGCTTGGTATCCAGCCAGAGATTCAAGGACACCCCCGTATAGATTTCTGGGGCTTTCTGTCTGGGTCACTCTGTGTTCTGCTCCCGCATATTTCAGCCACCTCAGTCTCCCTAAATTCCGATACGTCTCCTGAACTCAGTGGGACCAGTGTCCGCGCATGGGTTCTCCTTCCCAATGCCACCATCCCGAGAGGACCTTCAGGAGAAAGTCCGAACAGTCACGGAGCCGCCTCGTTTCCGGTTGCCCAGAGGCCAGCACTGGGCACCGCCCACCGTTCGGCGTCCAAGTCATTTCACGTACTTGTCCAGTTTCCTAGTTGTCTGTGACAAGTTCGTTGTTTTGCTGCGGTGACCAACTGTTTATGGCACCAGCCACTGGTGCCAGTTAATCCATCGTGGCCAGAAGTCGGAGCTACGTTTATTGTATGGTGCGCTGGCCCAGGCTCTGGGAGCTTCAGCTGCAGAGCACGGGCCTGTGTGTGTATCGGCCCGTGACTTCCATGCGTGGAATACTTTGACGGTTTTCCGTGAAATTTCTTTTTATTTGACGTGCCTTTTGTGGATGAATTTCAGAATCTTCTTCATTATGATTAAGGCTAATAGTCCGAAAACCATGGCATTTTTTTTTACTACCATCTTACATCAACGGGGAGACTCTTCTTTGGAGAAACAGCTTCCCCATGTCGAAATTTTGACATTACGTACGGTAGTCGCCATAGGTTTGTGGCAGAGATTGATGTGTTTTTTCAGCTCGTGAACATCCCTCCTGAACGCCGAGCTCTGTGTGATGTCTCAGGTTCGCTGCTGTCCTGCTGCGGCGACACTTCCTCCTGTTGACCGTCCCCTCTCTTCCAGGTCGTCCAACACGACCCGTGTCGGGGAGGAGCGGGGTATTGGAACAGCCTCTTCCGCTTCAAGCATCTTGCCACAGGGCATTACTTAGCAGCAGAGGTAAGTGGCGGTCCGGAGCTTTCCCCGTTCGAGGCCGACGCACTCCCCCGTCCGCCCGTACCTGTCACCGTCGGGCAGTCAGAGGCTCAGGGTCGTGCTCAGTCACCTTGCTTTTCCTTCCGCTTTAATGTTGCCTCTGCCTCCTTTCCCTGCGTAGAGACAAGAAAAGGTAACGGCGGTTACCGCCTCTCAGTACGGCACAGGGACTTCGACCAGGGTGTGGGGAGAGCGTCAGAAGCTCACGCCGTCCTGGGGATGTGTGGGCCGCACGGGGACTGTCCGTAACGACATTGTGCCGTGTATTTGAAAGTTGCTGAGAGAGTAGATTTTTTTTTTAAATGCTAATCTGGGTTGAGGATAATCTTTCTGTTTTGCTCACGCATCCTGCTCTTCCCATGTCTTACCTTCCAACCCTGCCCCTAACAAGAGTGACCGAGACACGGCTGTTGTGACACGTGGTATGTAAAGCCAGAAGCGTTAAGACGCACAAAGGCTTAGGCAACTTCATGAAGCTCTGTGGTTCTCAGAGCATTCGTGGAATGGACGTGTCTTCTCTTTCGTACGTGCAGGACTGTCCAAAACCAAAGAAATTAGCTTTACCTTAAATGTCTGTTACGGTGTTTGCGGAAAGGCAGGACTCACTCAGTGGTGATGGCAGGAGGAATTTACCTTCTAATTTTTGTATCAAATTAAGGAGCCGTCCTACTGTGTGATGGATATTGAGTTTTCCTCTGCTCTGCTGTAAGACGCACGATGAATATTCCTAACAGATTCTAGTCGTACGGCAAACGACACCCCTGTCGTCTGGCGCCACTGGCGAGACTGTGCAGATTTTCTAGGTGACGTGTGGGTGTCAGCACAGCTCCTGCAGCTGGCCCAGAGGAAGCCTGGATCTCAGGGTACCGAACCCCGGGGTGCCTGACACCCGTATGGATTGATGATTCTGAAATATTTTAGAACCAAAGATCAAGACAGTTGAAATTTAGAATGGAGCCCGGGGCCTGAGGGACCCAGCTAACCAGCTGTGAAGAGTGCTGACTCGTCCGCTGTGTTCTGAGGGGAATGTAGCTCTTGCCGGAGGCTATAGACTTGTTATTTATGACTAAGAATAAGCAGGATTATCGATGGCTGGATACTGGTCTTTCATTGATCTCAGGCTTTTAACTGTTGTTTTGCTGGTGATTCACTGTGTCTCTCCGTCTGTACTTGGGAGCCATCTCTCGGCGACTGGGCGATTGTCCTCTGTGTGTTGTACTTGTGTGACTTGTGTCAGTGTTGTGGCATGCTGGTTTCGTGAACAGGGAAGGGACACGTTTGTAGCTGTTGAAAGATGTCCCCAGGCCTTGACGTCTCCTGCAGGCGGGGCCAAGTCCTTGAGAAAGCGATGTGGATGTTTTAATTTCCTAACGATTCTTTTTCATCAGGTAGACCCTGACTTTGAGGAAGAGTGCCTGGAGTTTCAGCCCCCAGTAAGTATGGACAGGAGCCTTCTTGTCTTCGTCTGGTAGGGTGAGGCCAAATGTTCTGGAACTATCTAAGGAACTGCCACCGTGGTCATTGGTTGCTGGGGAAGGGAAGCCTGAGGCTGCCTTAAAAGAAGGCCTCGTCCTGGGCTTCCCCTGAGAGCAGTCCCGTTTCCTGTGTCCTGATTGGTTCAAGTGCCTGTCAGTCAAGGTGCTGTTTCTGTGTGCTTAGCTGAGGGGCGTCCAGCCCTGAGCTGCAGAAGGTCACAGCATTTCTGCGACTGCTCCCAGGTGGGAGGCGGTGACAGCCCCGTAGAAGTCGGCCTTTTACAAATGGACGACCTGTGGCTGTTGACCTCTATCCACACTTCATTCAGGATTTTCAGGGAGTGCGTGTGTGAGGTGGATAGTGTCACTGAGACTGTGGAATTAACACAGAAGGCACGGTGCACCTGACACCTGATTAGACAACGTCTCACCGTCTGTTCTTGCTCTCTGCAAAGTCGGAAATAGACCTTATGATGGGGTTTGGCGTTTTAATGCCAACTGGACCTTTCTTTGGAGGCTATATTGCCAATTAATGCAACATGGAGGCGCTCGGGGTTCAGGGTCCACAATTATGGGTTGACGAGCGCCTGGCTGAGTTACATGGAAATGATGGGCGTGAGTAAGGCCGTTCTCTTGTGGGGTGCGTCATTCGGGTGTAGGATTTTTAAAGAATCTAAACAGTTGCTGCTCCGTTTGACACTGCGTGTCCACGTGGTCATCTCAGTGGTGGATATGGCCGGTAGTCATGGAGGCATTCCTTTCTTTTCCCGTAAAATTTTGAAAGAATTGGAGGGACTTGACCTTCACGGAGGGAGCTGAGGCGGGCACCGCAGAATGCTGCTGTCTGGGGAGTGTGAGTTCCACAGTGACGCTGAGCCTCGGGTTGGGTTCGGCTGAGATGCTGGTCTAGCTCTGGAAGAAACGGGGTGATTCTAGCTGGGGCGCCCCGCCAGTAGCTCCTGGCTGGCGGGGAGGGGGACCCTTTTCCCCGCCTCTCGAGGGAGCACCCGAGGGCCCTGTGCTTCCTTTCGCCCTCCTCGCCCTCCCTTCTGGAGCCCATTTCGAAAGCTTACGTTGCACACGTACTGGAGGCTGGAACACACCGACCCGGTCCACCCTTCCGCCCGTGTGCGAGGCAGACTCCGCACGTCTCTGCAGAGCGTTCGCTGTGGTCCGCACGCGAAGGCTTGGATGGGCGGGGTGTCATTTTTCCTAAGACAATTCTCTTCAGAGAGAAAGAACTGCCTTGGGTGACTCAGACTGCTGTCTGAGGACACAGTAGGTGTCCCCTCTGCGGTTCTTTGAAGACGAGCTGTGACCTCTTGCAGGGAACCCTGTGCTCTCTGGGAACAACAGGGTCACCCTCCTGGCCTGTGGTGCGTGAGGAAAAGACCAGGTTCAAGTGGCAGGACCCCCGCTTGTGAGCCGTGCGACTCCCTCTCCGAGCCTCGGTCCCCTCATCTGGGGGAGCGGTGGGTGTGCCTGTCACAAGGAACAGGTAGGATATGCAAACCAGGTGGCCACGATAGGCGCCCCCTAAGCGGTAGGCGCCCCCCAGGCGGCGTCTTTGTAGGTCGCACAAGGTCGTTCGCATGTCTGTGCTGGCACATACCCCGGCTCGTCTGGGCCACAGGGAGCGAAGGTGGGTTCGATGACCCTCGTGTGGCAGGCGAGAATGCAGAATGGGTCCCGACGTGTCCCACATCTCGGGGGCTCCCGGAGTTCAGTCATCTTCCGGCTTTGTCACGCTCTCCGTGCCGGGGTGGCGGGCGTGCCACCAGGCTGGGTGCGGATCTTGACTGCTCTGCTCCGGCTACTCTGGCGGCTGGCGGCGGCTGGGTGGTGGCCTTGTATAGAGGAGGGGTCCATGGGCGGCTGTCCCCACGGCATGGGGCCAGCAGTCTGGCTTCCCACTCTGCGGGCAGCGTCGGGAGGCCCAGCCCCGCCACGCAGCCTCGGCGTGGCCCCAGGCGTGTGGGTCCGGGACAGGAAGCCTCATTCTGCTCTCTGTCCCCTGTTGTCCATACCCTGGCATCAGCGCCCGTGGGTTTTGCCTGGGGCCTCCCTCAGCCTCGTGGTGCTCGTCCCTCTAAACTCAGGGGGCCTGGAGCCACGGGCTCAATGCCAAGGGCAGCTCTGTGTGACGGCCTTTCGCACACGTGTGTCTCTCCCCCGACTAGTGGCAAACGCCGGCCACACACTGCCAGGCGGTGAGGACGCCGGCTCAGCCCCGGCCCCAGGCACAGGGGGCTCCGTGAGGTTTTCACTCTGCTCTGGACTTCGGGCAGGTCCCTGACGCTTACCCGCCAGCCGCAGCCGAGCCCGTGTCGCCAGCCGGAACCGGGCGGGGTTTGTGCAGGGTGTGGTGTGTGGGACACTGACAGGTGGCAGCTGTCAGAGGAGGACTTGTGTCTGCTGTCCTTCCCCTGAACCGAGCTCATGGGGGTGTCCAGGATGCTCCAGGTGACTCTTTGGTGGACGCGGAGGGACGAGTGCGGATCTGTCTGTGGGGAGCGCACGGCGTGAGGGGCGGTGGCCTCAAGAGGGAAGACACAGGTTTGGAGTATAAAAGAAGCATTTTCGTTTGTTCTTTTTTTTTAATGGACAAGTTGGGGCTGCGCATGGGCTCATGAAGAAGACTGTGGCCTGTCGCTCAAACTCAGCCCCTGGAATTAAATTCCCCGTGCTCTCTTCTTTGCCTGGGAGAGTTTGTTTCCTTTCTCCATCCCCTATGTGGGAAGGGGGCAAAGGAAGCGAGGTTTTCCCAGGAGAGGCAGGTGGCTGTTGTCACCTGCAGGGGCGTCAGGCCTTAAGCCCACAGAGCCGCGGCCTCCGGGCGCCTGCTGACAGCTTCCCAGGCACCCGGGCTCCGGTGCCGGGCCGCGTGACGGTTCCTGGGGGAGGCGTTCCCCGTGGGAGCGGACAGTGGCCGTCACTGAAGATTCTTCTCCGTTGCAGCCAGTCTCTGACGTGGCAGGAGAGGCCCTTGTCCCCACGTTGTCCTCAGCTGTCGCCCCCCCCGATTTATCGTGAACGTCGTCTTCCAGGGCTGGCATGGCTTCCCAGCTATGTTCCTCGGCCACGTCAGGGTCACGGCTCCCGAACGCTCGCGTCCAGCTCTCTTTGTTTGGCGTTTTTCTCCGGGGAAGTGGCTGCGTCATGTGACCGTCAGACAGTTTCCCCATCGGTTAACACAGCATCCTGTAGCCAAAGCCACGGGCGAGCTTCCGCCACGTGCTCCTGCCCCCAGCGGCTGCGGCGGACGTGGCTCTGTGGGGTTCTTTATTGCCGTGGACGTGGATTATCGTGATCTCATTGCTTCAGCACATTTTACCGCAACACGAGAAGGCAGGGCGTCGGCACTCGGCGCGGACGGCCGATCAGCCCCTCGCGTGCCTGCTCTGCAGCCGCGGCGCCTCTCCTGCCGGCCGCCGGCATCACAGGGTCCTCCCCGCTCCTGTGGGCTGCGCAGCGGGGGCGGCGAGTGAAGCGTCCGGCACGCGGCGTCCTTGACGGCCGACTTTTCCTCCTCAGGCGGACCCCGATCAGGACGCGTCTCGGAGCAGGCTGCGGAACGCCCAGGAGAAGATGCTGTACTCCCTGGTCTCCGTGCCCGAGGGCAGCGACATCTCCTCCATTTTCGAGCTCGACCCCACCACCCTACGCGGAGGTGACAGCCTTGTGCCGAGGTACGGTTCCAGCGTGGGTCATCCGCGGGGTGCGAGGCCTGGGCCTGCGGCGGGCGGTCCAGATCGTCACCACCTTTCTCCGCGTTTTTATACAGGGTTTGGTAAGAGGATCTGTTCTGGCTGCCGTTGGAATGGTGTCTGTTTTTTCTTTTTTGTGGGGGGGCGGGGCCGGCTCATCAATTGCAAAGTCTCAGTGGTTGGATGGGAAGTGCTGTGTTTAGGTAAACAAGCCAAACCCGAAGCTCAAGCAGCTTAGTACTTCCAGTTTTTTCTTTACTCCCTCCTTCCCAAAGCTGAGAGATCTCCCGGTGAATCGCATAAACAATTAAAAAGAAATTCTAGAAAACGGAATACTTGAAATCCACTGAGTGCAAAGTAAATTTTCTTTTAAGTATCAATAAGTCAGACCAATCTTCTTCGGCTATTGTATTAAATTTGACTCCTAGTTCTGATGAGAGTGCATCTGGGTCGGGGGGAATGACCAGAGTGAAAACAGGACAGGAGCACAGGTTTGCTCACCACATTGTCAGCGGTGTCACTGAGAGCGGGGACGTTGATGGACCGCTGCCTGCGTGCCATGCACAGCGCTGCGTGCTCTACGCGTGCCCCGAAATTTCATCTTCACACGTGCCTCTGCGAGACGGCTGTTCTTCCTGGCCCCTCTTACAGAGAAGCCGAGGCCCAGGGCGTGTAAGCAGCTTCTCACCAGCCAGCCAGTCCCATCACAGAGTCCCGGATTTCAGGTGTTTAAGCCAGATAGGTCGTCTGGGCCAGTCGGACCCTTCACGCCTTGGTTAGGTCGGCTCTCGCTGGCTGTCGTGGGTTTTCCGAAGGCCCCGTCTCTGACTATTACTTTGTGTTTTCATCTTCACGTCTGTCATTGCCGCGTACCTGCTCGGCCTGAGCCTGGCTGTGAAACTTCCCTGCGGCTTGTGTGCTGTCAGAATTAGAGGGGAACATTCTCTTGTTCTGGCTGCTGTTCCTGTCCCTCGGCGTGACAAGTGTCCGGCAGTGCCCACGTGGAGGAGAGTCTTACCATGCAGGAAGGCCTTCCGTAAACTGCTCGCGGCTTGTTACGCTCTGCTGGGTTGGAAGCCCCTTGAGAATCTGGGGAAAGCTTGAGACGGGCTTTGCATCCTCCAGGTTCATCCTGAATTGGATTGCCTTTTTAAATGGCAGACTTACTGAGATGTGATTTATATACCGTCTGCTGCACATATTCAAAGTGTTTAAGTCAGCGTTTTTGAATAGATGAGCAGAGCTGAGCGATCATAGTCGATTCAAGAACAGTGTCACCCCCTCGCCCCGCAGAAGGAGCCCCGTAGCCATCGCTGTCGCGGACCCCCAGCCTGGGACCAGTCTGCCGTCTCTGTCCATCGGCCTGTCCGGGACGTTTCGTACACATGGCGTCACACGTGGTCCGTTGTGACTGGCTTCTTTCACTTCGTTATTTTTTTGTGACATGTATTAGTATTTATTTTGTTTCACCGGCAAATAACATTCCATGATGTGGTCGTACCGCATGGTATTTATCCACTTATTAGTTGGCGGCGGTTGGGGCATGAGCCGCGTTTGGCCGTGATGGGCAGTGCTGCCGTGCACATTCGTATGTGTATTTTTGTGCAGAACAATGTTATATTTCTCTCCGGTCTGTACCCAGGAGTGGAATTATTCGCTGGGTCATGTGCAACTCTAAGTCTCACTTTTCAAGGACCTGCCGGACTGTTTTCCCCATGGCTGCACCGTGTCGCGCTCCCGCCCGCCGTGCGTGAGGTTCCGTTCCCTCCGCTTTCTCCCCCGCACTGCACTTGTGATGGCTTCTCTTTCCTTCTGTTTCCTTGTGAGCCATCCTCATCGAGGTGAGGCGAGATCTCACTGTGGTTTTGATCTGCATTTCTCTGGCGGCTAACGATGTCGATCAGCTTTTCCTGAGGCTGTTGGTCATTCGTATGTCATCTTTGGAGAGATGTTTATTCAGACCTTTTCTCATTATTTTTGCCCATTTAAAAACATCAGTTATTTGTCTTTTTGTTAGTGGATTTTAAGTGTTTTTTGTTCTGGGTGCAAATGCATTCTTCCATTTCATGGATGGTCTTTTCGCTTTCTTCACGCTGCCTCTCGAAGCACAGGTTTTTAATTTCGTCAGAGTCCAGTTTATTTTTTCTTTGATCGCTCATGCTTTTGGTTTCTTTCTTAAGTAAATTATTGCCTAATGCAAGGCCACAAAGCTGCGTTCTTCTCAGAGTTTTATAGTTCTGCTTTTTACACTTAAAGTCCATGATCCATTTTGAGACTATTTTTTAGTAAGGTTTGTAGTAGGGTAGTTTGCCTTTTAAAAGCTTCCTTCCTTGTTGACTGCCTGCTTGTTGGCTAGTTAGGTACAGGTCGGTAGAACCCAACTGCATTTCAGCTCAAATAACTTTCCATATGTCGTGCCCTCTATTCTGGAAGTGACTGAATGAGCTTTTTAGGTTTCTAGAAGACAGAGGAGTGATATTTATACTATTTGCTAAATGTTCTAGTTTGTAAGAGATACTAAACAACAGAGCCATGTGATTTAAAACATTGTGCATCAGAA
>NW_006434366.1:2945903-2956826 GCF_000325575.1 Pteropus alecto | reverse complement strand
AGAGTCCAGTTTATTTTTCCTTTGATCGCTCATGCTTTTGGTTTCTTTCTTAAGTAAATTATTGCCTAATGCAAGGCCACAAAGCTGCGTTCTTCTCAGAGTTTTATAGTTCTGCTTTTTACACTTAAAGTCCATGATCCATTTTGAGACTATTTTTTAGTAAGGTTTGTAGTAGGGTAGTTTGCCTTTTAAAAGCTTCCTTCCTTGTTGACTGCCTGCTTGTTGGCTAGTTAGGTACAGGTCGGTAGAACCCAACTGCATTTCAGTTCAAATAATTTTCCATATGTCATGCCCTCTATTCTGAAAGTGACTGAATGAGCTTTTTAGGTTTCTAGAAGACAGGGGAGTGACATTTATACTATTTGCTAAATGTTCTACTTTGTAAGAGATACTAAACAACAGAACCATGTGATTTAAAACATTGTTGCATCAGAAGGTGCTTCATGGCCTTCCCTTGGCGATGAAGCCACGTTCCCCAGTGGGCCGGGATCCCCATCGTCCTGGGTGGAGGGGAAGTTTAAGCTCTGGGTCATCTGGCCAAGCGGCTCTGGCTGGTTAGAGACCCCTGCTCCCACGTCCCCTCCATTCATTATGTTTTCTTTGTTGAAAACCTGCCTTGGTGGACAGCTGTCCACGGTGGACCAATTCTAAACTCGTCAGAAGGGGAAGCTTTGTGTTTCCCGTGGGAAAAGTGTGGTCGCCTAGCGTGTGCACTGCCAGCTCTCATCTTGGGCTCGATCTTGGCTTTTTAATCTTTGTCCATTCTTGCCCTTGACCACTGACCTCAGAGCTAAACATGAGCTGGACCTCTTATTCATTGATCCTGCGGAGTCATAAGAAAAAAAAAAAAAAGCGCTAAGACAGCAGTGTGTTCATTTTCTCCATCTTAAAGTTATGTTAAGTTTTGCTTGTGTAAAGATCAGAAAGCCTGGGTGTAGATATATGAATGTCCCAGCAAAGGAGGTTTTGTGATGGTCGCTGGTTAAAATTTTCCTTCCCAGCCAAAGTGAAAGGGATAATGGTAAACTCCAGACGTACTAAACGAGATAATAAAATCGCAGTATTTGTTAATTAGGTGAGTTAGATGGACATCGGGAAAGCAACCAACTTCGTGGCTCTTTTGTGATTGGGCCACTCGCGGGGCCTTTGGGGGAAGCGTCGGGAGTGGGGCTTCAGACGGATTGGCAGACCGCCCTTCGTGCCTTCGATGTTATTTGACATAGGAGGCCGTAGGATGCAGTCATCCGATGAAAAGCTAAGCTCCATGCTGTGGGTATCCTTTGAAAATAAGAAAGCGAGCCACGTCACTCAGAAAAAGTGGCAGCTCTGTCAGATTTCTTGTTCGTGTCGTTTAATATATATCCACGCTAGCTGAAAGTGAAGGTCACTTCCGTCGCCCTTACTTGTAACGTTCGGGCCGGTGAAGGAAGGGGGAAGGCAGAGGGCGCCCTGCAGAGAGGTGCCCGGTGCGGTGCCGCCGCCCTCCGCCCGCCCATCTCCTCTCTGCCGCGTCCCACCAGTGCTTCAAGTTCTAGCTCAAGTTTTCTACAGTAAAAACCCTCCCCGGCCATCTGAAGCCTCCTCGACGCCTCCTTCTAGAAGGCCTTCCGTGCTTCGCTTGACCGTCTCGCAGCTTCATGCTTTTTGATGGGCCTTTTCTGTGAGCCGCTGTTGCTTGCTGCACATTCGCCTCGTCTCCCTCATGGGATGGGAGATCCTAACACACGGGAATTGTGCCGTTCTTTCTACTGTTTCTTTAAAAGGAAAGCGAAATGGAAAAAAAACAGTGTGGCACGATCCACGGTCACTGTAAAAAGAAACAACAACAAAAATGTTTTAAAATATCGTGGGGAACAAAGAAGCAAGTAAAAAACACATTAAAGTCAACCATTCAGAGATAACGACTGTTAATGTTTTGGTTTGTGTAGTTTCAGATGGGTCTCTAGGCACACAAATAACCTGCATATAATTTCTTGTGACTCGGATCGTAAGCTATTTTTATTTTTTTTCACTGAGCAATACGTTCTGTACATATTTCCAAGTAAAGTGAATATCAGTTGTGATCACTGCGTAGTATTCTATTGCATATACTATCGATTTTTTTTCACTGAGCAATACGTTCTGTACATATTCTATTGCATATACTATCATTAGTCCATTATTGAGACGTTGGATTGTTTATGAGTTTTTACTGTCGTGAGGAGTGCTTTGTTGAACACCTTCAGCCTCCGTTTGCACCTGTGCTGTCATCTCTTGAGGGAAGAAGCTAAAATCGGGATCGCGAAATGAAAAGATAAGTCCATTTCGCCTGTGACACAAAGTGCCAGACTCTCTTCCAGAGCCTTAGCTGTTTACACTCCCACCGCGAGTCTGGGAGAGAACCGTGTCACTAAGTCCTGGTCGACACTGGGTTCTATCCGTCTCCAAGATCCTTGGAATGTGAAACAATAAACTCTTACATCGTTTTAATGTGTATAATTTGTGTGCTGAGGAGGTTGTATATACATCTCCAAGTTTCTTGGCCATTTATATTGCTTTATTAAATTACTGGTTTGTGTCATTATCCCATTTTCGTTTCCAGTGTTCATGTTTAATGATTTTAAAGATTTCTTTGTATTTGTGGTTTAATAACCCTTTTATGCTATATATTACTCTTTCATTTTCTCAGGTTGTCATTTTTTTTCAACTTCGTATTATTTACACACACACACACACAGTCAATACTTCCTGTTACTCTGTCTCATGCTCCATTTGTTCTGAGATATTCATTCACTGGAGATAATCTTATTAGAAACGCAGCATATCGCAATCATCTTAGAGTCCGTGAGCATGCTTTGCTGTTGTAAATACGTCAGAATGTGTCTGGGACCAGAGCCATCTGCACTGCGGTTTATACCTCCCAGTATCCATAGGACACCATTCGGATTCCCCCTTTACTGTGATAGAATATATTCTAGGCAGGCGGTGATGGAAAACCTAAACGTTCCTGTCCCCGAATCCTTTCTTTATTCTAGAAACTCCTATGTCCGGCTTAGACACCTGTGTACTAACACCTGGGTTCACAGCACGAACATCCCCATCGACAAGGAGGAAGAAAAACCCGTGATGCTGAAAGTAAGTCGCTAGCTACCCCCCTGCCATCCCCCAGCCGCCTACTCCCGATGAAAGGTCACCTTGGAGGACAGAGGGGGCAGCGTGCAGCTGGGAGGTTCTGTCTCTTCGGCCAGAGCATGTTCATGGACAAACTTCGATGCGATGAAAGACTCCTCTCCCAGATACCTGGCTAAAGCGAGTCCAGGGCTTTTGAAATGGCCAGAACTTTTCATTTTCTTCCGTGGCTTTGCCCTAAAGCTTGAGCAGCTGCCTGGGTTTCCCGTCTGTCTGAAACATGGTTTTGGCTGAGGGGATGTTTACTGGTGCCTTAAGGTCCATCGGACACTAGTCGATTTCCCCCAATCTTCATATTTCTTTATTGCTTGACGTACTTAAATAGCCGCTTTTATTTCTCCGAAGTTCTCCCAGCCCCTTTAATTTCCCTCCCCGAATCTTAGTTCTCTCCTTCCCCTTCTCCAGGATCATAGAGTGTAAATACATAGGTGTAGGGGTTTTCTTTTCAAAAACTGGAATGATGCTCTCACATCATTTTTTTTGGTCATGGGGGAAGTTATTAGAAAATTTTTTCTACTTGTATGAACATTTTTAGGTATATAGAAAAGCTGAGAGAATGGTACAGTGTCTGCCGTTACGATACTGTCAGCTGGAGTCAGTTACCATTTTATGTATCTGCTCGTCCCCGTGTATTTATAAATGTGTATTGAATTATAAGAGTCTTAAGTGCTCCTTGTAACAAATGAAGCTTTAAATTTTAATAGTGCCCCTGTTTCCTGCCTCGCTGTTCCCACGACACTAGTTCCAGAGGTAACAGCTGTTAATGATCTGGAGTACTTTCTTCCAGATGTTTCCCTACGTCCAGTGAAAATCTTCCTTGATTTTCACTGCAGGATAGCGCCAAGCTTTTTGGACTTCCCGATGTTTCATAGATATAGTGTTTGGTGTCTTACCTCTCAGTCCGAGAGGCCGTTCCACAAAGGCCACCTTGCGTTTCAGATCGGCACCTCCCCCGTGAAGGAGGATAAGGAGGCGTTTGCCATCGTCCCTGTTTCTCCTGCTGAGGTTCGGGACCTGGACTTTGCCAACGACGCCAGCAAGGTGCTGGGCTCCATAGCCGGGAAGCTGGAGAAAGGCACCATCACCCAGAACGAAAGGAGGTGAGGGCCTCTGCCACGGGTTCTCCGCTCCCTCGCACGGAGGGGCAGCTCTCAGAGCAGCTGAGGGGGGGAAGGGCCGGCCTTGGCATTCACGGATGCACAAACTGGTGGCTCTCAAGAAACGGTTGCCTTCGCGTTCACTTTTTTCAAAGTCGTTGACGTCGTAAAGATCTTTTTCTCTTTCTCGGTCTCCACCTCGGCCCCTGGGGCCGCCTTACTAGATGTCCAGCCGAGATAACTCAGATAAAATCTGGAGGCTGATGTTTTGTAAAGGTGATTGTTCTTTTGTGGACAGTGACGTGTAGTCGCTGTTTCACTCTGTCTGTCGCGGGCCTCGGCCGGCAGCTCGGGGGACGTGGGGAGGAGCGGCCGGCTCGTGTAACTGGTCGCTGGGCCCGGGGCTTCCTCGGCGGAGCTTCCGGCGTTGAGCGCAGTCATCTCTGTCGGCTTCTGTCCCCCTAAGGTCAGTCACCAAGCTGCTGGAAGACTTGGTCTACTTCGTCACGGGCGGCACCAACTCTGGGCAGGACGTCCTCGAGGTGGTGTTCTCCAAGCCCAACAGGGAGCGGCAGAAGCTGATGAGAGAGCAGAACATTCTCAAGCAGGTGGGTGAGGTGGCGGGCCGGGCCGGGCCCGCTCAGTAAGGGCAGGGCGGTCGCCGCCCTCGGACGCCTCGATCAGCCGCCGCCTTTTACAAACCAGGCTTCGTTCTTCAGAGCGGTTTTCAGTTGGCAGCATTAGTGAGTGGGAAGCACCGAGTTCGCGTGTACCCCAAACCCCACCCCTGATAAACACAGTCTCCCCCGTTACCAGTGTCCCCCGCCAGATGGCACGTGGGTTACAGCTCAGGAGCCTGCACAGACACGTCATTATCACCCAAAGGCCAGAGTTCGCATCAGGGCTCACTCTGGATGGTGCACTTTCCGTGGGTTTGGACAAATGTCCGGTGACACGTAGCCACCATTAGCGTCACACAGAGCAGGGTCACCGCTCTCTAACCCTCTGGGCCTCGCCTGTCCCTCCTCCCTCCCCCGACTCCTGGCGGCCACTGTGTCACAGCTGCCTTTGCCACAGTGTCCTGTCGTGGGAGGCACGCAGTCTGTAGCCCTGCCAGCGAGTCTTTGTGGCTTGGTAGCTCAGGGCAGTTGGAAACACACTGGTAGAGAATTTTTCTGTGAGGAGCTCCGATGTGAGGAGCTCCGAGGCGTGTTCAGCAGATGACTTTATTTTCCTCAAAAATAACGTCAAGAGCTCTTGTCCTTCGGGTTATTTCGTGCGTCTGGGAGATTCGAGAAGGATGAACTCGGGCCGCAAGGCTCTCACAGGGACGTGTCGGTGCTGGGACCGACCTCCCTAGCGGGATGGGGTTGGAGGAGGAGGCCGGCGATTCCAGGACTGGAGAGTTTAAGAAGGGGACTTACCGGGGTGGGCCCTGACGTGTACAGCCTCCGGGAGCACCGGCGGCTCGTCGCCCCGTGGCACGGGCTTGTCAGGCTGTGTGCTCCCGGGCAGTAACAGCTTGGTGGGCCTCCGCACCTGCGTGAGAACGTGCCTTTCGCGAGACACGGAGCCACCCTCCCGGCACGAACCAGCGGTCCCTGAGAGCAGCTCGCTTCTCAGGACGGCGTCGGTCACGCCCAGCACGAGAAGTCATTTGCCTGACGCTGTAAATCACAGAATCTCGCCGTGAAGGAAGAGTAATGGCTTGCGGGGGATGCAGAGGTGGTATTGCCTGGTATAAATCTGAGGAGATTGTCAGATGTGAGGGAGGAAGGCGACAAGTCCAGGGTAGCTGAGGTGCACGCTCACGCACACCACGTAATCCCGTAAAGCGATTGGCGAAGGGGCCGTGAGCTGGGCTGGAAACTCCTGGCCACTGACGCCCTAAATGTAGGGCATAGTTCAGTCCCCCCATTCTCCACTGCAGCTCGAGATTTGGGAAGCCTTTCCCCTGCCAGCCCGCGACGGGCAGGCCTTGTGTGCACTCCACCGTGTGTCACCCAGGGTTCCCCTGCCAGCCCGCGACGGGCAGACCTTGTGCGCACTCCACCATGTGTCACCCAGGGTTTCCGGTGCAAGAGCAAATGGTGTCCAGTGGTTTACACATTGGCCATGCACTGTGCTCATCTGCTTTCATCCTCACGGCACCCTGTGACTCCACCGTGTGTCACCGAGGGTTCCCCTGCCAGCCCGCGACAGGCAGACCTTGTGCGCACTCCACCGTGTGTCACCGAGGGTTCCCCTGCCAGCCCGCGACAGGCAGACCTTGTGCGCACTCCACCGTGTGTCACCGAGGGTTCCCCTGCCAGCCCGCGACAGGCAGACCTTGTGCGCACTCCACCGTGTGTCACCGAGGGTTCCCCTGCCAGCCCGCGACAGGCAGACCTTGTGCGCACTCCACCGTGTGTCACCGAGGGTTCCCCTGCCAGCCCGCGACAGGCAGACCTTGTGCGCACTCCACCGTGTGTCACCCAGGGTTTCCGGTGCAAGAGCAAACGGCGTCCAGCGGTTTACACGTTGGCCGCGCGCTGTGCTCATGCCACAGACAGTCATCTGCTTTCATCCTCACGACACCCTGCAGGAGAGGCGTCATTCTTCCAGTTTACTGGAGAGAAAACCGAAGGTCACCCTGACGCTGGTTCAGGGCGCTAGGGAGCAACAGGGCCCTGCGCGGTCAGCCCAGATCTCCTGCCTCCCGAGCCTGCGCTCTTCCCGGCGCCTGAGGGCCGGCTCGGTCCAGGGGACCTGGACTCGGGGAGTAGCCCGTCCCAGTGGGCGGAGCGGGCGCAGTGTCCCGGGTCCTGATGTGTACAGACAGGCTTTCCCGTGAGGCCCGGCCAGCCTTGATGTCACGTTACTTCCAGACGAAGCGCTACGAGTCCTTAAACCCTCGGCGTTGACCGTTTCTGCGCTTACTTTCCACACACAGATCTTCAAGCTGCTGCAGGCCCCGTTCACGGACTGCGGGGACGGCCCGATGCTGCGGCTGGAGGAGCTCGGGGACCAGCGGCACGCGCCCTTCAGACACATCTGCCGCCTCTGCTACCGGGTCCTGAGGCACTCGCAGCAAGACTACAGGAAGAACCAGGTTGGGGCCCAGGCCTGCTGGGGGCGGGGGGCGTCCCCCCTCAAGTTCACGTGCTTTCCTTGCGGGTCTTAAGTGTCGCGTGTCTGTTTATTTGACGACTGGAGAGTAGTTCATGGTTAAGTTTGCTCTTACCAAGGAAGCGTTGTCTGGAGCGCGGGAAGATGTCTCAGAGCCCCCGAGGAGTGTCCATGAGAATTCCCTTCTGCAGCACCTTGCGACGAGCGGCCTTTTCCTGCTGCTGGTGTTACCTCCGTGGTGTTTTCTTACGGCGTGTTCCCTTAAGGCTCAGGGACCAGGTTCTGTGTGTGTAACGAAGACAGGGCGGAGTCCGTTCTTCCTGCCTCTGGCCTTTTCTCCGTCTCCGCTGGCCGTTTCTCGTTACTTTGGTTCTGGCTCATGTTTCCTGGCATTCTGAGTCATTCTCTGTATCGTGACTGTACACGCACATGCACACGCACACACACACACACGCATACACACATACACACGCACACGCACACACACATAACATGCTCCCATGAAATGAACGTCCTCACACGCACACACGCACACACACGCACACACACGCGAACAACGTGCTCCCATGAAATGAACGTCCCGACGTCTTTGGGCTTCCAAACCATTTGAGATTCCAAGGAAACCTGGAGACTGTGTCCCTGCATTGAGTGGTTCTCAACTGGGAGTAATTTAATTTTGTTCCCCAGGGGACGTTGGGCAATGTCGGAGACTCTTAAGTGTCACAGCTTGGGGGTGCTCTGGGCATCGGGTGGGTAGAGGCCAGGGATGCTCTTAAGCATCCAGCGGTACACAGGACACCCCCCCCAAAACAGACTTATGTGGCCCAGAAATTGGTGGTGCCAAGGCTGAGAATCCGTGTGCTACAGAGTGTAGTCCACCCCCTCATCTAGGGCCCCAGTGGCTGCCTGAAACCACGGATAATACCAAACTCTATGCGTGTGCTCTGTTTTGTCCTGTGTGTGCGTACCTATGATAGAGTTTATGCGTTAGGCACAGTAGGAGATTGACAGTAATATTAAGTGGAATAATAATAACAATATGCCGTAATAAAGCTTACGTGACCATGGCGTGTCTCTCTGATACCTGAGAAGGCCGCCCGAGGGACTCGCGGGCAGGTGGATACTCTGAACAAAGGCAGGACGGGGTGGGACAGTGTGAGATCGTATCAGGCTACTCAGAACCACACGTAGCCCAAAACGTACGGATTGTTTATTTTGGGGGATTTCCACGTAATACTGCGGGGCTGCAGTTGACCGTGGGTGGCTGAAGCTGCGGAAGGCGGGACCGCGGGAATGGGGCGACTGTCCCACAGCTGCCCGCACGACGCCGGCTGGCACTTTGCCCCCAGGCCCCGCCCGGTGCTGCGGAAGGGTTCCTCCGTCACACCGTTGACGCCTTTCAGTCTAAGCTCTCCCCTGTAGTCAGCGTTTTGTCTGGTCATCATAAAGATGGTGTCGATCCTGAGCAAAGCTCTGCGGTATCGCGTATCACCTCGCCAGCAAGGGTTTCTGAGCGCTCGACTCTGCCGTCGCTGCTGTTTAAGCGCGAGGCTCCACATGGGCAGCTGTGCCGCCGCGTCCACCCCGGGCACTCTGCCTGCTCTGCGTCCACCTCCCCATGCTGACCCCACACCCCGATAGGGCCAGAGAGGTTCTGTGTTCTCTCCTTCCAAGGACAGCTCAGAGCTGTCGTGCGCCCTAGAACGTTTTGCTTGTACGTGAGGAGACTGGCGGTTCCCTCCTGCGTCGTCGAAGTCTCCCCTGGCCGTTCGCGGACCCTGTGCCGGATGGCAGCAGTCTGTGCCTGAGGGCTGACGAAGTCCCACACCCTCATCCTCATCGTGTGCGGCCGAGAAGTGGCCCCGTCCACCTTGTTTGTCTAGAGAGAGTCCAAGATTTTGGAATTGATCTTTTAAAAAGGCCACTTAAACTTTGAGCCAGCAGATTATTTTGGTCTGGGAACGATCTTTGCCTACAAACTAGTGTTTGTAAGAGGCTTCCTTGAGTTCTCGTGTTTCCGTGGAATGTGATGTCTCACCCCCAAACAGAGAAGCCAGAGACGTCGTCATGTGTTCTGTGAACATGGCTGACCAGCTTGCGTGTCCTGACTGACTTCTGTTGCCCATTGACTTTAAAAACGAGCTCCTACCCCAGATAAAGAAAAGGAAATGCGCTTACATTGTTCTAAAAACCCATGTTTAATCAGCAGCACAGCACAGTCAGATCCTCTTGAATTAGGAATGACATCAGAGCCCAAAACGTCTTCTGACCTTTTAGAAAAATAAGTCACCACATTAAAATTTATCTCATGCACTTAATAAAAGGGCCATCCGCACACACGGGACATTTTGCCAGATTACGTCTGTGCGGCAGGCTGAGTGAAACCGAGGCCGAGGGGGTGCACAGCCGTTGCCGGGGAGGGTTGTGGGGGGCTGTCGGGTGCCGTCCCTCAGGACAGGGCGCCCCCTCCCCCGGGCACGCCGCCGGCTCTCCTTACTTTCAGCTAAGTGTGCTGCCCACGGTCCCCGGCCGACCTCCCTCTCTCTCTCCCTTGAAGGAGTACATCGCCAAGCAGTTTGGCTTCATGCAGAAGCAGATCGGCTATGACGTGCTGGCCGAGGACACCATCACCGCCCTGCTGCACAATAACCGGAAGCTGCTGGAGAAGCACATCACCGCGGCCGAGATCGACACCTTCGTCAGCCTGGTGCGGAAGAACCGGGAGCCCAGGTGAGGTGGCCGGGCCGGACCGCGCGGTGTCCCTGCGTTTGAGGTGCGGGTGTGGCGGCGAGCGTCATGCTTTTCCTAAAGTCCTTTGTTTGGAGCTGACCTGCTTGACCGGGCAGGTGGTGAGAGGGTCTCTGACGAGTGGCAGGAAGAAGGACCTTGATACTGGGGCGAGGCCTGGGGCAGATCCCGGCTCTAACGTCCACCAGCCGGCTGGCCTTGGCTTTCCCTCTGAGCTCGAGTTTCCTCCTCTGCGAAATGGGCACATGTGAAAATTAAACGAGGATGAAGGCATGAAGTCCCTGGCACCGAGGGGATGCACCGGAAGTGACCATTGCTGTTGGCGCCTCACTTTTCCCACCCCCGATTGTCAGTTCGAGCCGCCTCGCAGGTGTCGGCAGCGAGGTGTCTTTGGCAGACTTGGTTGCCACTCGCGAGTTTCTGTCGCGCATCACGACAGACAAAACTCCCGTTTCTGCTCCGTTCACACCGGCCTCCCCCGCCCACTCTCTCCCCTTCTCCTTAAGATCCGACCCATTCACAGAAAGCGCGACATCGTCCGCAGCGTGGGTGTCATGCTCACCCACGCCGGAAAGCTGAGCATGTGGTTATAAACACGGTCCCACCCCAAAAAATAACGTTTTCGGAGCAGCGTCGGAGGCCCAGGCGTGAGCTGCAGGCGCGTTGCGTGCTCGCTCTCGTTCGCACCCCGGTCCTCTGCGGTGGGACGCTGTCCGTTTCCGCAGACGACAAAACCCAGGTACCGTGAGGACCGTAGCGCAGATGGGAACGCAGCCATCCAGCGTCAGAGCTGGGGTTCCGG
>NW_006434366.1:2939434-2945826 GCF_000325575.1 Pteropus alecto | reverse complement strand
CTGGGCTCTTTCCAGTCTTGTTCCTTCCTTGCATTTTTGCCTCATGATCTTCATCGACCACGGCCACTGCCGCGTTTTCTCGTTTGCTTCCTTCCTTCTCCGTGGTGACCCGGGTTCTGGGGCTGCTGTAGACACCGGCGCCAAAACCTAAAACGTCACTTCTTCTGTTAAAGGCTGCGTTGGACCTGGGCACGTCAGGGAGAGCCAGGCTCCGGGCGACAGGCGTCTTCTCTGTCTACAGAACACGTTTCGTGTGGTTTCTCTGTCTCGACAGATTTTTAGATTACCTGTCCGATCTCTGCGTGTCCACGAACAAGTCGATCCCCGTGACCCAGGAGCTGATATGTAAGGCCGTGCTGAACCCAACCAACGCCGACATCCTCATCGAGACCAAGTGAGTGGGCTCTGGGGGTTTGGGATAAGGTGGGGAGAGGCTTTGGGTGGAAAACGTGTGAGTCAGTGGGTGTCTGTGCTCGTTCATAATGACACCCGGCCCTGGGTTTCCTCAGGTCTGAAGTCGAGTGGGTGGCATCTGATCCTGCTTTGCAAAGGCCTGGGTTAGGGGAAGTAAGCTAGCTTTGGGTGTGGCCTCGTCTGCACCAGTGTCACTTTGCATGCCTGTTTAAGAGTAACGGGAACTCACCTGGGAGCATTACACACACTTGGATTAATTTTAAGGGTTTAAAGTTCCGTAAGTGTGGTCATCGATTTTACATTTTAAGGGAGGTAATAAGTCAGGGTTGCTATTGATAAGTCAGTGTCAGGAAGAGCTTTTTAAATTATCATCGTTCAGAAGGTGTTTATGGGTCCGCAGAAGTTTTGGAGAATAGTGGTGATTCATTTTTAGGAAGGGCACACTTTTCCTGAGAGGTCTAGTGCCAGTAATGTGGACACCGTGTAGAAGAAGAAAAGCAAGATGAAACTATGCCCTAGTGACGTCTTTCCGTTTCTCATGCGTGTCTTAATGCCAGGCTTGGGCTCATGCAGCCTTTCTCAGCCCTGGCGTTTTGACGTGTGAGGCTGAACAATCCTTTGTCGTGGGGACGGTCCTGTGCGGTGAGGTGCTGGGACCTCGGCTGGCCTCTACCCACCGGGCGCCAGCCGTTCCCTCTCCCCCTCGGTTAAGGCAAACAAAACGTCTGGACGTGTTGCAGACTCGCCCTGGTTGGGAACGGCGGGGTCAAAGTGTACGAAGACATGAACGTTTGGCCCCTTCGTGGCTCTGCCAGCGGGCGAAACGGAGCGGCCTTCCGTGTCTCCACGCCGAAGGCGGATCTCGGCGTCCGCGTGTGGCTGCGACGCATCAGAGATGCGCGAGGGGTCCGGGACTAACGCGTCCCCCCTCCTCGTGTGTCCCAGGCTGGTCCTGTCTCGATTTGAGTTCGAGGGTGTCGCCACGGGAGAGAGCGCCCTGGAGGCCGGCGAGGACGAGGAGGAGGTGTGGCTCTTCTGGAGGGCCGGCCACAAGGAGGTCCGCAGCAAGAGCGTGCGGGAGCTGGCCCAGGACGCCAAGGAGGGCCAGAAGGAGGACCGGGACGTGCTCGGCTACTACCGGTGAGGCGGCCGCGGGCCCGGGGCAGGGCGGGAATCTGTTGCTTGTTTTGTCAGCCCCTCCGAGGAGCTTGCAAGGTGCCGTCCGATGGTCTGGCAAAAAGACAGGTGTGTGTTGGAGGCGTTTAGAGTGTAAGGTGTCGCTGCTGAGACAGCAGGTTGATCCCTGGACGTGGCCAGCAGAGGAGAAGGACGCATGCACACCTCGGCCCCCGAGGCCCGTGGTCCTCAGCCTGGCGTGTCTGCGTCTGGAGCTGTGGTTAGGAGTGAGGCAGGGTCGCACTGCGCGGGTTCGAATCCTGACCTTCCTGGGACTTTGGCCAAGTTTCAGACGGGGTCACATGCCCCAGTTTCTTTATCTGCAACGTGGAGGCAAACTCACCGAGCTGAAGCAGGCGGAGCTGGGATGGGGGCGCGTGTGTCCGCGTTTACCTGTCTGTCTGTCTGTCTGTCTGTCTGTCTCCGCACACACACGTCTGCTTCTGTGTCCATCTCTACACATGCAGAATCCGCGCATTCACGTCAGTGCTTGGGCTTCCTTTCCGGCACCGCGGGGTTCTGGATGTCACCTTCTCCCCGGTCCCAGCTCCTCGCGCTGACGGTGGGAAGCCTGGAGGGCGCTAGGCCCGCGCGCTCACCTGTTTGCTCTCTCTCCACCTCCGAAGGTGACCTCGCTGGCCCTGCCGCCTCCCGGGGAGGGAAGGGGAAGGAAAGATGGGAAACCGTTTACCGCGTTTTTTGAGGAAAACGAATAGGGCTTCACCGTCGCGGTGCCCTTTTCCCTCCTGAAGTCTGTTCTCGCTCCGCGCGTGCACGTGCCGCGTATCCGTCCACAGCCCCGTGCGCTTGTGCGTTACGACAGCGGATCGCATTCGTGCACAATCTGGACCGTGTCTGTCCTTAAACTTTTCTGTAAATGGGACCACACTCTGAGTCCTGCTCTGAAACCTCCCTTGTTCACTCGGAATTGTTTCTGAAACGCCTTCGTGTTCGTGGCGCTTGGTTTGCTGCTTCCGTTGGTGACCGTTGGCCGGCGTTCCGTTTTATTCATCATGCCCCATTCTCTTCGCTCTCCGATAGTCATTGTATGCCGCGGCTGTAGTTCTTCGTGTCGGGGGACGTCCTCGTTCACATTTGTGCAGACGTGGGACACTTTCCATTCCTCACCAGGAGAGGAATTGTGGGATCAGAGGGTGTGCGTGCTTTACCCTTTATTCGGCAACCGCGGATTGGTGGGCACGCCCCCCGGCTGGACACGAGGACCTCTGATTCTGTTTGTCTTTGCGAGCTCTGAACACCGCGCTGCGTTTCCATTTTTGTTAAATAGCCTCGTGAGTGTGAAAGAGAATCCAAAGCTGGAGTCTGACGAGTGAAAGCAGTCAGCTGTATAACACAATAGTCGATATAAATTAAGATGGCCACACGTCCCCGCCACACGTGAACGCTGGGGTCCCGTGGACTCACCTGCTGCACGTTCCCTCATCCTCGGCGATGTGGGAGCGCGACCTTCACGTACCTCCTTTTCTCCAGGTACCAGCTGAACCTCTTTGCTAGGATGTGTCTGGACCGCCAGTACCTGGCCATCAACGAGATATCGGGCCAGCTGGACGTGGATCTCATTCTACGCTGCATGTCGGACGAGAACCTGCCCTACGACCTCAGGGCGTCCTTCTGCCGGCTCATGCTTCACATGCACGTGGACCGAGACCCCCAGGAGCAAGTCACCCCCGTGAAGTACGCCCGCCTCTGGTCCGAGATCCCCTCCGAGATCGCCATCGACGAGTGAGCCTGCGCCTTCTGCTCCTTCGTGTCCCCGTCTGGGCCCCTTACACCCTCTCACGGATCCTGTTCCGTGCAGCCGCAGACTCGCCGCTGCTGGTCACATTGAGTCTAGTCCCGGCATAGACGAAAGACGAAGGTTTCTTTTTGTCTGTTTAAGCTTAACGTAAAGTGGGTGGCAAAGACTGTTTTTTCAAAGGTATAAAACAGTGGCTTGATTATATTTTTTAGATGCTGTTTATCTGTTTTATTCAGTTATTTCTGTCTCCTGGGCTCTAGGCTCAAGGAAAATGTCAGTGAACAAACTAGAATGTTATCTGTACGTTCAGGGAGAAGGACAGAGAATAAACAAGACAGACGACTAAGATGTGTATCTTGGCGATGTGAGCTGGGAAGGGAGGGAAAAATAAAGTAGGGACTGGCAGGGGTGAGTATGGGGGGTGAATTATGAGCCCCGGCAGCTGGGGAACGGCCTTCCGGGGACGACGCGGAAATCCGACACCCTTGCTCCCTCCTTCCCTTTCAGCTATGACAGCAGCGGAGCTTCCAAAGATGAGATGAAGCAGAGGTTCGCGCAGACCATGGGCTTCGTGGAGGAGTACTTGAGAGACGTGGTTTGCCAGAGGTTCCCTTTCTCTGACAAGGAGAAGAATAAGCTTACGTTCGAGGTGATGCCCGAGGAGATGATCGATGTGTTTTCTCTGCTTTTCCTTGGTCGTTTTTTAGGGGTTCGATAGAGAGTAGGTTAGCGTGTGGTGATTTTTGTCACGATGCTCTGGTTTTCTAATAAAAAGAAATTCCGCTCAGTTTGGTCCCAGGAGAAAATAGAACCGGTACTGGGTTTTAATGGTTCTGCGCTGAGGAAAAACACAGGAGGTGAGTCGATGGCGTAAAATGATAGGAGGCTGCGTGTGCTCTGCGTGTCGTTATGTTAGAAATGACAGGGAGGACACAGGCCGTGCTTGGGGGCTGCCATAGATCAGTCATTTGAGGGACATCATGTTATTTCCTTGGAGGTAAAGCATTTCTCTTTGAGACCACGTTTCCTTTTAAGGGGTCCCATTTCTGAGACTGGCAATGTTGTCTGTGACAGTATAACTTGGCTCGCCCTATATAATCTTGGGGAAGCTGCAGAGACCAAATGATTAGGTCATTTTTGTTGTTGTTGTTGTTAACTAGTCATCAAAGCAGATTAGGAGCTTTGCAGGTTTTCATTTCTTATTTCTGCTCCTTATGAAACAAAATGAAGTTCATCAGAAACTGTAAGCTAAACAGACACCTTCTCTTACCATTAATGTCGGAATTGGTCGCTTTCTAAACTAGTCAACGTAAAATGGAATTGAAGGTCACAGCTTATTTAATATTATCTTCTTCTCTTTTAATATGCAATAGGTTGTGAATTTAGCTAGGAATCTCATATACTTTGGTTTCTACAACTTCTCTGACCTTCTACGATTAACCAAAATCCTCCTGGCCATATTGGACTGTGTGCACGTGACGACAATCTTCCCCATCACCAAGATGGCCAAGGGAGACGAGAATAAGGGTAAGGACCAGGTGGAGAAGCCGAGGGAGGTCTCGGCCACACGCCTGGGACGTGCCCCCCGGCCTCTCCTGTCACCGCTCTTTACCGTGGCGTGTCCTGTCCTGTCCTGGTCCTTTCTTCTCGACTTTTCACGGTGAACACTTCGGATATAAACAAAAGCTGAAAGTGGATGCCCGTCGACCGGGTGGCTTAGGGTCAAGGACTCTTAACGCCTTGCTGTATTTCCTTTATATTTAAATACGGGTCCGTGCGTATACTTCCCTGAACCAGTTGAAAGTTACCTAACAGCTTGAATGCTTAGCTCTTAAAAACACGTGTCCTGTCATTGCCGTCGAGGTGTCCCGAAGCCGTCAGTGATTGTATAACTGTAGGATGACGCCAGGTCCAGGCTTGCGTCTGGGTAGTCCGTTTTCATTCTGTGCATGGGAAAAGCTGCCGGTCATGTTTATTTTTCCCTCCGTGTTAGGTCAGTGTAGGCTCATGTTAGGGGGTCACGTGTGAGTTATCGTTTAAGGGGACTCTGCAGCCAGAACAGGGAACTGCGGTCACGTGCCGCCCGCTCTGTTAGGGCCGTGCTCAGTCACTTCCCCGTGCAATCCCGACATAGAGCACCTTCCTCCTCATTCGACAGACGAAGAGACTGAGCCTCGGGTGGTACCGTGCACCCAGCCCAGCGGCTGCTGGCAGCAGCACCAGCTCTGTGCCCTGTTAACTCCCGCGCTCCTAGATGTAGGTGACCAGTAAAATTTGGCAGGCGAGTTAATACACAAAAAACGCTCCCTTGGGGATTTCAAAACCCACACAGTTTCCACTGCTCCCTGAAGCCCCTGGTTTCTGAGGAGCAGTAACTTTTCCAGGTTCCTAGGGTCCCGAGAACGTATCAGAACAGGGACATGTTAAATAATTTGAGAAGCCCGCGCCCCTTGCTGGTGCCTCAGCACGCTGTACGGACACCGTCACACCGAGGTCTGTCCTGGCCCCTCTAGGCAGCAATGTGATGCGGTCCATCCACGGGGTCGGAGAACTGATGACCCAGGTGGTGCTGCGGGGAGGGGCCTTCCTGCCCGTGGCCCCCATGGCCGCCGCCCCCGAGGGCACCGTGAAGCAGGCCGAGCCGGAGAAGGAGGACATCATGGTCATGGACACCAAGCTGAAGATCATCGAGATACTCCAGGTAACCACTGCCGCAGGTGGCGGGGACCGAGTGTGCCTCACGGGGCACCGTTTGGATGCAGTGTCCTGCGCCGACGGAGCCCCAGGCTTTCTGGGGAGAGAGTTGGGGCGAATGCTTAGCTGGGGCGTACATGCCCCTTAGGAAGCAGCGCTCTTCATCCTTCTGTCCTGGCTGACCTCTTCCCAGCATGCCCTCGCCCCTCCTGCGAGATGGCGTGGGGGCCCCTGGGCTGGGCCTGGGGGGATTGTTTTGGGTGCATTGTCAGTGCGGAGACCTGAGCGGCGTGAGGGAGCCAGCGGGTGGATATGCAGGACGAGTCTCAGAGGCGGAGGGAACAGCAGA